>NC_056746.1:1060366920-1060671920 GCF_019279795.1 Protopterus annectens | reverse complement strand
GGACTGAAGCTTGAGGTACTCCACTTGTCTGGAGCTGGATTTGGAGTTGGCTACTTTTACAGTCTGGGTTCTGTCAGTAAGCCAGTTGGCAACCCATCAAGTAACATAGGGATTTATGCCCAGCAAAGTAAGTTTATCTATGATTTCAGAGTGGAGGATGGTGTTGAAGGCCTTTGCGAGGTCCAGATAGGCTGTGTGGACTACCTTACCCTCATCCACAGCTGTGGAGGCTGATTTGAAGAAGTCAGTCAGGTTCAGGAGACAAGATCAGCCCTTCATGAATCCAAACTGGGTGAGGTCCAGTGTTTGAAGGTTGCCAATGTCTTTGTTTATAAGTTCCATGATAATGCATTCCATGCTCTTGCAGATCAGGCTCGTCAGACTGATGGGACCCCGGGATCCAAGGTGGACCCCCCCTTGTGGAGTGGGATAACTGTAGCTGTGCGCCACTCAATGGGCATGAAGCCTGAGGTGAGGTGATGATTAAACATGACACTTAGGTGAGGTGCCTGTTATTTTGTAGTTCATGTAGTACACAGCCTGGGATGTCATCTGGTCCCATGGATGCTGTATTCTTAGCTTTGGAAAGTGCAGTTTCTACCTGTGTGGCCACGATTACCAGAATTTGGCAATCTTTTGGTACTGAGATGGGCCCTTTAGGGGGTGAGAGGGGGTGAAGTTGGCACTAAATCAATCTGCCAGGATATTGGCAATATCCTTGGGATCAGTATATTTAATACCATTCTGTTGCAGCTCAGAGCAGATCTGAGCATTGCCATTTAGATTCTTGACATAGCTATAGAATGCCTTGTGGTTGCCTTTGGAATCTTTGGCAATTTTATTTTCGTAACTAGCTTTGGAGGATTTTATGAAGGATTTCAGCTTCTTACTGAGGCTGGTAAGGGAGTTTTTTGCATCCTGGGATTTTCCTCTTTTCTGCAACAGTTTCTTCCTTCTGTTGTATAGTTTGTTTATGGCAGAGGACCACCACATTGGCTTCCTTTTTTGGAGGAGAGCATCTTGGTTCTATTTGGGATGGCACGATTCATGCACAAGTGGATGTGCTTGTACAGTGCCTTAATGTAGGATTCAGCAGTCAAACTTTCAGCTCCCATCTGCATGGGTGTCATGAAATTAGTCACTTCTGACTTCAGTAGCATGAAGTTGGCTTTGGAGAAGTTTTTTATGAAGGTTTCCTTACTGGGGGGTGGGGGGGGTGTGGATGTCAAGGGTGATTAGCTTATGGTCAGACCTGACCAATGAGAGGATGACTACTGGTGTAGAGCATCTGTCTCCCAAGTTGGTAATGACCAGGTCTAGGATATTGCAGCCCCTGGTGGGACAATGGATTAGTTGATCCATGGCATTGGAATTTATGAATTCCAAGAACTGTTGGGAAAATGTGTTGGTACCCGAGTAGTTTTCCCAGTTAATGGCAGGGTAGTTGAAATCACCCAGTATTAGGGTGTTTGGTTGCATTTTAATATTTTCCAGTATGTTTAGAAAGGTGTAGTGAAAATCTTGGGGCATGGTGGGGGATCTGTAGCAAGCTACAATTTGGATTGCAGTCTTACCCAGTGTTAGTTGTACCTGGAGAACTTCAGATGCATTGTGTTTGGCAACTAGCCTGGAGGTGTGAATATCCTTGGTGAATATGGACACTCCTCCACCTTTAGTGTTTCGGCCTTCGTTTGTTGGCCGAAAAGTGTGGTAAGAGTTGTATCCTGGTATTGCAGGGGTGCTCTCTGGAGCCTTGAACCAGGTCTCAGTTACTGCACAGATATTGATGTTCTCCATTTTTAGGAGTGCCTCGAGAGAGTGCATTATGGACACATAATGGGGGATAAATCCCCCAAAAGTAAAAAAGCACAAATATAGCCTCAAAAACATAGAAAGGTGATAGAGAACAGGTCATATATCAGCATGAATCACGTAAGGGTAGAAGCAAATGTATGCCAACATTCCCTCACAGCAGTGCATGCTAACAAAGGCACAAATGATGGGAGGAATAAATACTACATTAGGGACATGTCTGAAAAATTGTGATCACACAATTAGAAAGTTGATAGATAACAGGATATGTATTAGCATGAGTCCCTGAAGGATTGAAGCCTGAAAGCCAAATGAATGCCAGTATTTCACGATTGCAGTCCCAAGTAGTTGTTAGAACACCACAATACACACCCATATAACCTAAAAATATAACAATAATATATACTTATTTAATAGTCTAAGAAATGTTTAAGTGTAGCTAAGTGGATGTGCACGTTATGGCCGTCTGCTTAGCATAGTTTAAACATTCCATAGGAGCTAAATGCAAATAGACAGGTGAAATTTCCAAGCTGAGATAGTGTAGTGGTTACAGTTGCAGCTTTACATGCAGGTGTTCATAGGTAGGTACTAGGCTATCGGCCCGAGGGCCTACGTAAGCCTAGCCAACAAGGTTCCCTGGCTTACGTCACCCAAGAAAGTTATTTTCTTGTGCCACTGTCGAGCAGAGACACAGAAGTGATCCCCAGGGTGGTTTGAGTCCCAAGATAGGGAACTAATTTTCCTATGTGAAAGTAGTGTTAAAATTATTTTAGTAAACTTAAATTATGTAGCAACTTTTTTTGTCAACCAGGGTAATGTAGCAGTTCCAAAAGTGAGATGTCAGTGTAGAAAAGATGTGAACCCCCATATAAGCACAAGTGCTCCATACAGTATAGTCACAGAAGAACATAATTTAATGAAAGCACATAGGGGGATGTCATGGAAGGTAAATGTAAAATTATAATGGGTATATAAATATTATTTTATAATATAAAATTCTAAGTATAATATGCTTAAATGTGCCATAATCACTCTGTATCCATCAAACTTTGTTCTGCCCAGCAACAAAATAGTCAGCCCTGCCAAGTCTCGAACCCAGGATGCTGGTCTCTACAATCACAGCAAAAAAACACTACACCATCTGAGTTGTGAGAATCTGTAATGCTTTAACAAACATAACATGCATTCTGGTCATTTAACATTAATGAAACAAACAGCAGTCCCAAGTGTTACGCCCATGACCCTGAACACTATAGTCAAAGGAATGTACCATTACACCATCTGAGCTGTAGGAATTAATGTTGCATTTTCAAACATATCATACAATACAGGCATACAACATTAGGGAGAAAGCTTTGTGGAATCATTCATGTGTTATATATAGATACACACACACACACACACACACACACACACACATATATATATATATATATATATATATATATATATATAGATAGATAGATAGATAGATAGATATGTACATGTATATATGTATATGTATCAGTTTTCTGCATATAATGTGAGTTTAAGTACTTGGGATCAACAGTTCAGAGTAATGTTGAGTGTGGAAGAGAGGTGAAGAAGAGAGTACAGGCAGCATGGAGTGGGTGGAGAAGAGTGTCAGGAGTGATTTGTGACAGACGAGTACCAGTAAGAGTGAAAGGGAAGGTCTACAAGAGGGTAGTGAGACCAGCTATGTTATACGGGTTGGAGACAGTGGCATTAACAAAAAGGCAGGAGTCAGAGCTTGATGTGGCAGAGTTGAAGATGTTAAGATTTGCACTGGGTGTGATGAGGATGGACAGGATTAGGAATAAGTATATTAGAGGGTCAGCCCAGGTTGGAAGGTTTGGAGACAAAGCCAGAGAGGCAAGATTACGTTGTTTTGGACATGTGCTGAGGAGGGATGCAGAGTATATTGGGAAAAAGATGCTAAGCATGAAGCTGCCAGGTAACAGTAAAAGAGGAAGGCCTAAGATAAGGTTTAAGGATGTGGTGAGAGAGGACATGCAGGTGGTTGGTGTGACAGAGCAAGATGCAGAGGACAGGAAGAAATGGAAACAGTTGATCTGCTGTGGCGACCCCTAATGGGAGCAGCCGAAAGAAAAAGAAGAAGATATATGTATATGTATATAACATGCAGTGCAGTTATACCTCAGAACCATCCCTCTCAACTTGTTAATGCAAGAAACCTGTACAAAGGGTATAAAAGGGGGGTGGGGGAAATGGGCCACATATAGTGACATATTTCAAATATTGCTGTTACAAATTAAGACTTTTGCTACAGCAACAAGGTGCATTTCAGTAAACAATTACTGAAGGATATGAGGATGGAAATTGAAATGTTATGTCATTATTTACTGACATAAATCCTTGGATCATCACCATGATTTACCAGACAAATGCAAATAAATTGTGGAACTGAACAAATGTATGGGCCAAACATACAGACATTCTGTGAAAATCCTGGCAGGTAAGAGGTATGCTCAGAACACCTTAGTGCAATGAATCTGGACCAAGCCTGACAAAGTGGGTGGACAAAGGCCTGAAAATAGGGACATATACAAAATATGTCAGTAGATAAGCTGAGAAAGTTGATGTAGTAACGCTGTATGTCCTACCATATATCGACTGATATATCACAATTCCAGGACTCAATTGCTTCTCATTAGTTAGTGACCTCAATCCCCACATCATCTCACTGATGTGGCAGGAATACACAACAGTTATGGGGACCAGACCAAAGATATCAGCCAGACAACTGAACATCCTACGAATATGTGGATATAACACATTAGGGAAACTACACTGAGCTACCGAGCAATGTCCAAACTACAATCAGACTGACATAACACTACCCAAGTCCAGCTCTGGGGCTGTACACATGCATTAGCAAATATAACAGGCACTACAGGGATGTAACACTAGTGGAAAACAAACACTGGTGTGAAAGTGTATACCCCCAAACAATTGCACCACAGTCACAGTGACATACCAGTAAGCAAACTGAACACTACAATATAATGACTGTGTGAGCAACAAAATCCCATTTGCCGCTCACACATTACCCCTACATATACTGCCCCAAGTCACAGTGTAGTGGGAATCCTGAGGTGTTATGGGACATGTCACGGTCTGTATGTACAAACATATACAGGTGATAGGGAACCAGAAACAGGAGCAGCATGCACAGTCAGATAGAAAGGGCCCATGACACTCACATATACTCCCTCCCTACACAGACCAAATAATGTGTACAGACTACACTTCTACACAATCCTGACAGTCTTTTAACAATGGGCAGACATACACAGACCTCTCAAATGTACAGTTTCTCACAGAATGTATCGGCACAGGACTCATATCTATGGCTGCTTCCTTGTTACATGTCTGGGGGTCTATGACATCACTGTGATGGTATCAGGAATGAATACAATAAATAATGATACTACATACCTTTGACTCTCTTAGTGCATGACATCTGGACAAAGTCTGACATAACTGGGGGATAGAGGCCCAAACACAGGGGTATATTGGAGATATTGCTGTTATAAACGTAGACAGTTGCTGGTGTTACCAGCTTTGTTGTAACATATTTTCTGAGGGATATGAAGTCATTAACACCAATGGATGTTAGCATTTACTGACTGCATTCCCCAGAGTATCCTACTGATTAGCCAAGGACAACAACTGTCTGCGGAACAGACCAAACATATGAGCCATGCATCTGGACAGTGTAGAGGTATAACCACACCGCAGTGATGTAACAGAATGGAAATCCCCTGACAGCTGCCAAACTTGTCACCAAGCACCTTATGAAGCACAGTATATTCAAATATATCATGCACTACAGGGATGAAAGTGTAGTGAAAAGTAGAGAGTGGTGCAAACATGTCCACCCAAAAACATTTGCAACACAGCCACGGCAACATACCAGTACCCAAAATGAACTCTAGAGTACGACAACTGTCTGAACAAACATCCTGATTGCCAGTCACACTCTACATCGACATATACTGGCCCAGTTCACAGTGTACTGGGAATCCTGAGGCGTTACAGGACATTGCACAGTCAGCCCCTGCAAGCATACAGACCTGATAGACTGCCAGCAGCTGTAGCAGCATGCAGAGTCAGAAAACTAAAGGATGTATGTCAATCACATCTGCTACTCTCCCTACCCAGCCCAACAAACATCTACACACAACACGGTAATCTGGTCATAATGGCCAGACATACATAACTGTCATATGTACAGATTTCCACAGAATTACCAGTGTGTGGAACCGTAGTTCTGGCCACCGCTGCATACCATGGCCAGGAGTCTGCCAGATCATTGGCATGATAACTTGAGTGCAGTTGGTAATTAATGATACACCATACCTCTGCACTACAGGCAATCCAAATTTACATGGGAAAGCAGTGTTAAAAGTCCTACGTTCATAGCAAAATATGTGGTAAATTATTTTTGTCACCCAGGGTAGTGTAGCTGGTGTAAAATGGATGTGTGAGTGCATGTAACGTGAAAACACCCATGTATGCACGTCGCATACAGTATAGTTACACCCCTTGCTACTATAATGAAAGCACATACAGCCATATCATGTTGTGGAAATCATATGTACTTACTAAATTAAGTCATTAGTTTGGTGTATTTTAAGAATGAACTGTGAGCAATGGTTAGCAATGCTCAACTATGCTTAGTAGGTTTAACAACACATTTCTGTTGTCCTCACCCCTCTGTCTGGGGTTTGAGTGTCCAAATTCACCTCCAAATTATGTACAAATGCACAGCTGTTGCTGCATAAGAAATGGACAGCCATGTACCTTCCGTACACCCATCCTGCACATCAGTAGCTATCTTTTATATTGTTCGTCCCTCTGCGTGCCCCTTTTCCACCACTTTCCTATCACCCCTTTCTCTTTTCTTATAAAGAATTAGTGTGGGTGTAAGCATGAATAAGCAGTTGTAAGTGAGAGTAAGAGCAACAAAATTATCAGCCCTGCCAGGTCTTGAACCCAGGGCCCTGTACACCACAGTCAGAGCAAAGTACGTCTACACCATTTGAGCTGCAGTGATTGTTGATGCTTTTTCCAACATATGCTCATTCAACAGTAGGGAAAAGATTCCATAGAATCAGTCAGGTTACATATTTATACATATACACATGTATATATGTATGGAGATGCATATATATATGGACAAATATATACATAATATAAATAGTGATATGCATGTAAAATATACACATGTGCACACACACACACACACACACACACACACATATATATAATTATACATATATAAAAAAAAAAAATATATATATATATATATATATATATATATATATATATATATATATATATATATATATCCAAAACATGTAGAGGAGTCATACCACAGAACCATACCTACCAACCCCTTACTGCAAGAAATCTGGCCCAAGGCTGTCCAAATTGGGGGGAAATGTTGACAAAACTAGAAACATATTTCAAATATTGCTCTTATAAATGCAGAATGTTGCCAGAGTGACAGGGTTTGTTTCAGCATACATGTTCTGAAGGATGTGAGTTCTGAAACTGAAATGTATGTCATCATTTATAGGTTCATAGGTAGGTACTAGGCTATTGACCCAAGGGCCTAAGTAAGCCTAGCCAACAAGTTTCCCTGGCTTACGCCACCCAAGAAAGTTAATTTCCTGTGCCCCTGTCAATCAGAGCCACAGAAGTGATCCCCAGGGTGTATTTCCTATTTCCCATCCACTCATCAAGATTTTTCTTGAAGACTGCTAATGAGAAACTTTGCTTGACATAGATGGGTAGCTTGTTCCAGAGTACAGGAAGGTTCTGGGACAGGAATCTATCCCTCCAGCATGTCATGTTTATTGTGGTGACAAGGTTTAGGTCCCTAGAACGTGTAGCTTGGAGGGATTGGGATTTCTTTAGGTGTAGCATGTCCAAAAACTCTGGGTATAACATAGATTTATATGCTAGGCAGAGATCTCCTTGGAGTAGGTGATATGCTACAGAGTAAAGCTGGAGTTTTTTTGAGATGGTCAATGTAGGGCATATGTTTGAGGACAGTAATCCTCTTTGTGAGGTACTTCTGTGGCCTTTCCACCTGGTACAGATGTCTTGTGAGGTACATTCCAAAAGGGGTGTTGTACTCTATAATGGGTCTAATGAGTGCTGAGTAGAGGGGAACAAATGACCTTTTTTTCCTAGATGAGAACTCTTTTGTGATGAGGTGTGCCACATAAAAGGATTTCCTCATTACTGTGGTGATGTGATTATCTAAGGAGAGACTAATGTCCACCTGGGTCCCAAGGTCTCATCACACATTCAGCATTAAGTAGACTGCCGTTTATGTGGTAGGTCATGGGTACAGAGTTTTTACCAAAGGGGATGGCAATGCACTTTTTGGCATTGAGCTTGAAGCCATGTCTCTTGACACCAGGCATCTGTCTCAGTGAGGCCCTTCTGTAGGATGTCCAAATCATTTGGGGACTTGACTATGGCTCCTAGTTTGCAGTCATCTGCGAACTTCATTAGCCAGAGGCCTTCTGTGTTAGCCTGTACTTCAGAGAAGTAGATACCAAACCGCAGAGGTGACAGGACTGAATCCTGTGGTACTCCACTTGTTTGAGGTCAGATTTGGAGTCTGCAACTTTTACAATGTGGGTTGTGTCAGAGAGCCAGTTGGCAACACATCTTGTGATGTAGGGATCTATACCTAGTTTAGTGAGTTAAGCTATAATTCCAGAATGGGGGATGGTGTCAAAAGTCTTGGCGAGGTCAAGATAGGCTGTGTGAACCATCTTACCCTTGTCTATGGCTTTGGTGACTGCCTCAAATAAGTCAATCAGGTTCAGAAGGCACAATCTGCCTTTCACAAACTGAACTGGGTGGGGTCCAGAGTTTGGAGGTCTTTATTTATGAGTTCCGTGATGATACGTTCCATGGCCTTGTAGACCAGGCCTGTCAGGCTAATACGGCGATATTTCCCAAGATCAGTGGTGGCTCCCCCTTTGTGGAGTGGGATAACTGTTGTTGTGCACCATTCAGTGGGCACAAAGCCTGATCTGAGACTATGATTGAACATGGTGCTTAGGTGGGGAGCTAGTTCATTCTAAAGTTCATGTAAAACGCAGCCTGGGATGATGTCCAGTCCCATGGATGCCGTGTTTTTGGTTTTAGAGAGTGCAGCATTTACCTGCATAGATGTGATTACAGGGACTCTGTATTCTTCCTGTATAGATATGAGCCCTTTATGGGGTGAGAGGGGGGGTAAATTTAGCACTGAACCTATCTGCCAGGATGTTGGCAATATCAGTTGATTCTGTAATTTTCGTGCCATTGTGCTGTAACTCAGAGCAGATCTGGGTGTTGCCTTTGAGATTCTTAACATAGCTATAAGAATGCTTTGTGGTTGCCCTTAGAATCAGTGGCAATTTTGTTTTCATAGGTAGCTTTGGAAGATCTTAAAAGGGATCTCAGCTTCTTACTGAGGCTGACCAGGGAGCTCCTCCACTCAAAGGATTTTACTCTCTTTTGAAACACTTTCTTCCTTCTGTTGTAGAGTTTGTTTATGGCAGGGGACCACCAGGTTGGCTTCCTTTATTGGAGGATAGCATCTTGGTTTTGTTTGGGATAGCACGATCCATGCACTCATGTAAGTGCGTATAGAGTGCATTTGTGTAGGATTCAGCAGTCGTAAACTGTATTATCCATCTGCATGGGTGTCATGAAATTCGCCACTTCTGTCTTAAGAAGATTGAAGTTGGCTTTGGAGAAATTTTTTACCGTGGGTTTCCTTAATGATGGGTAGGGGCAGGATGCAGATATGTAGGGTGATTAGCTTATGGTCGGATCTGACCAATGAGGAGTTGATTTCAGGTGTGGAACACTGGTCACTCATGTTGGTAATGACTAGGTCTAGGATACTGTTGCCCCTGGTGGGGGTGGGGATAAATTGATCCGGGGCATTGGAATTTATGAATTCCAGAAAGCAATGAGCAAAGGAGTTGGTACACTTTTAGTTTCGTTATTTTACAGCAAAGAACACCAGACATACGGGGGGGCCCACCGCAAGTTCGTCTAGAAATAGACAAACTTTTGTGGCAAATTCGTACTAGAGCCCATCTACTACCAGGTATTAATGAGTCCCTTTCTATCAAATGTGTCCTTAAATGGTTAGCTTATAATAGATAAATATAATTCATTTTTACTATTATAAAGTCAATTCATACTTCAATCTGATGACAAACTATAAGTATAATACATGCTAGCCTTGTTATAGATTTTATTTTTCAAAAATAACCTTTTGCATAAAATTTCCCCTCTCTTTGTTAAATAATGAAAAAGGTTTTTTTGGAATTTATGATTAAGATTTAATGCAGCTAGATATACGCATGCTGCCTAGATCTAATGTATTGTTGTTAAATAAGCTTCAGAATAATTAAGGCGTTAACTAAATCAGTTTTCACTTGTCTGTATAAGCCAGCGTGACAGCTAACGAACGCTGTCTTACATCAAGGTACACTTGTGTACTTTCAGTGGTTTACGTGAGGTAATAGGTAAAATAGCGTTACTCTTAAAATTATTTTTGTATATAAATTATGCATTAGATATTTTACAACCAGCGATTTTATCGTATTTTATTGAAATCAAGGATGCACTTTGACTCTAATGTATGGTACTGTGGCTCAGAAAGTCTCTTTAAGGTCTCCATGGCAATATCTAATTGAATAATGCATTTAACATTCATTGGGCAAATAGTTTGTACATTTTATAAAATCCTGCTCTTCTGGCATTCTGCTGTTTTGTCTGAAGAAGGCGGCATATTTTTCCGCCGAAAGCGCTTATTTTACTTGGAGTTCATTAAATTAGATTTTTATATCTTAGCCGTCTCTTATTGCGTTCCAGTCCGCTTTGTGTCTTTTACTGAGTTGGTACATGAGTAGTTTTCCCAGTTAATGGTGGGGTACTTGAAATTGCCCATTATTAGGGTGTTTGGTTGAAACCTAATATTTTCCAGTATATCAAGAAAAGAGGAGTGGGAATCCTGGGGCATGGTGGGGGATCTGTAGCAAGCTACAATTTGGAATGCAGTTTTGCCCAGAGTTAGTTGCACTTGGATAACCTTGGATGCATTATGCTGCGCAACTAGCCTGAAGGTGTGGATAACCTTAATGAATATGGACACACCTCCGCCTTTGGTGTTCTGGTCCAGGTTAAATGGCTGAAAAGTGTAATATGAGTTACAGCCTGGTAATGCAGGGATGCTCTCTAGAGCCTTGAACCAGATCTCAGTCACTGCACAGATATCAATGTTCTCCATTTTTAAGGAGTGCCTCGAGTGAGTGCATTTTGAGATTTAGACTTCAAGCATTGAGTAGCATTACCCTCAGTTTTTGCTTGCCTGTTCCTGTTATGGTGTTGAATTTCTCATTTGAACCTTGCCTAATAAAGGGACTATAGGGGCGGCAAGAGCCTTAGCCAGTATCCAGAATCCCAGGGGTGACAGGCGCAGGCCATCTGTGACAGAGCATCAAGGTCGGTCGTCCATGTCATCCCAGGCAGACAGATACTGGATCCCCTTAGAATGACACCAGAAGCTTAGCCAATTGTTGAAGTCAATTATTTTGTCCTTGTACTGCGGTATCATTCTGGGTGATGGCAAGATGCTACTCAGGGCTAGGGTCATACCTGCCTGGGCTACAAGATCAGAGAGCTCTTCCATGTCTCTTCTCATGTAGTCCAGGGAGGTATGTCTCAGGTCATTCACACCAATATGGACAATGACAGAATCATATTTGTACTTGTTGTGGAGTGACCTGAGTGCGTGGGTTATGTGGCGGATCCTGGCACCTGACAGGCACCTGACAGTAACCTTCTCCTTGTTTAGTCTGGTGAGTGGGACATCAGTGTACCTGACTATAGAGTCACCTATGACTAGTGTGTTGTCAGAAATCCTCAGATCATCACAGTGATTTACCAGGGATATGAAAATAATGCATCTGTGGAACAGACCCGAAATATAAGCAATACACCTGGACATACTGCAACAATCCAGACAGTCCCGAGGTAGGTCCAGAATCACTTCGTGCAATTAATCTGGGCCAGGCCTGACAAAGTGGGGAGAGAAAGCCATGGAAATAAGGACATATCTGAAATACTGGAGTAGATAAGCTGATGCAGCTGCTGCAGTAACACCCTTATGTCTGTCCTAACATATATTGACTGAAATAGCACAGGTCCAACACTCAATTACATCCCACTAGTTAGTGACTGAAGTCCTGACATCAGCCCACTGATGTGTCAGAAATACACAAGACTTATGGTGGCCAGGTAACATTACATCCTACAAATATCTGGACATAACATCACATTAGGGAAACTACACTCAGCTGTTAAGCATGTCACCAAGCACTGCCCAAACTACAGTCAGACTGACAAAACACTAACCCAAATCTGCTAGTGAGAATTACACATGTATTGAAAAAATATAACAGGCACTACAGGGATGTCACAGCACTGAAAAACAGACAGCAGTGTGAAAGTGCACACACACAACCAATTCAACCACAGTCACAGTGACATACCAGTAAGCCAAAGGAACAGTACAGTATAAGGACTGTGTGAACAAAAACATATCAACACATTTGCTACTCACACACTGCCCCAAGTCGCAGTGTACTATGATGCCTGACTGTGGTATGGGATGTCTCAGCCTGCCCCTATAAATATATACATCTGATAAACCAACAGAAACAGGAACAGCATGCACAGGCAGATAGAAAAGGAGCCATAACACATACATCCATACCCCTCCCTACACAGGCCAAATAACATTGACACAATATATTGCTACACAATCCTGACAGTCTGTCAACAATTGCCAGAAATACACAAACTTCTCAACTGTACAGAGTCCCACAGAATGTCCAGGCTTTCCCCTCATATATAAGGATCTTCCACATAACATGTCTGGCAGTCTGATACATCACTAGGATAATGTCAGGAATGTAGGCACTAAATAATCATATACCACACCTATAAACCTCTTACTGCATGACATCTGGACAAAGCCTGATATAATTGAGGGACAGAAACCCAAAAACAGGGGCATATTTGAAATATTGCTGTTACAAACTGAGAATGTTGCTGTTGTAACATATATTTTTTGAGTGATATAAGGTCAGAAACACAAATGAATGTTAGCAGTTACTGACTGCAATCCCCAGAGTATGCTACTGATTTTCCAAAGACAAAAAAGTCTGAGGAACACACCAAACATAGGAGTCCAAATTCTAGCCATTCTGTGGATAGCCCTACAGGTGAGAATTATGCCAAACACATAACACTGTCAGAGTTAAAATCATCCAGAAACTCCATGTCCACACGAACCCTGTTAGACTAACATTAATCCAAATGTATAACAGCAATACTTACATTCTGTCACTATGTCTGGAACATTCTCCCCCATGTTGTTGGCCTGTCTCCACAGTTTTGGTTGTAAGAGGTATTTCCAAATACTCTCTGTGATGCTGTTGTTCACACACCTTCATGAAGTCCTCTTCACTGGCAAGAAAAAGGGTCAACACTCACATGACATACACAATGATAGTGTGTGTTGCCATGCCATTGGCTAATGAATAACAGCACAGCTGTCCTGCATTCACTTATCAAGTGGGGGACACCAATTGGTACACATGCCATCAGCTGCTCATGCGCATTACCTACAAAAGGCAAGCTGCTGTCTATGCAAAATAGATGTACACCCTACATCCTTGAGAGAGAAACAGCAAAAAGAAAATAAAAACCAAGCAGGATATAACCACCTATACGTGAATAAAACAAACAGGTATGTCAAACAAGTAAGCATATTATGGACTGCAGTAGGGGGTATGTAAGGATGGGAAATAGGAACTGCAACATATATGTCTCAACATGACTTGCTGTACTGATATATTGCTCATCAGGACCTATGGCCATAGCATCTGTGTCTGTCTGCAGTGACATATATCATGTCCCTGAGTCAACCCAGGAAAGGATGGCTCACATATGATTACTACTGCAGAGTGTGTTGAACAATACTGACAGTGACAATGCTAGGCCAGCTACTGGGATGTTGTACATATCCATATCTTACTTGTGAATACAACTATGATATACTTGGTTGTCTCAGAAATGTGAGAGACCTATACACGGTATTTGCATACTAAAGTACTGTTGCACAAGTGTGTTGAACTACATGTGATATACTGAGCTCAGACCATTAAATTGTCCATTGTTATGCACATTGACCATGTGTGTGCCTCATATTTGTAGACATTTACTTATACAGTTGTGTTATGTCTGGAAAATCATTGGCAAATCTGTGAAGACTGACATCACAACATCTCCTTCTTTTTCTTCTGGCTGTTCCCATTAGGGGTTGTCACAGAGGAACATCTGTTGCCATTTCTGCCTGTCCTATGCATCCTGCTCTATCACACTAACCACCTGCATGTCCTCTCTTACCACATCCAGGAACCTTATCTGAGGCCTTCCTCTTTTTCTCTTACCTGGCAGCTTCATCCTTACCATCCTTTTTCCAATATACTCAGCATCCCTCTGCAGCACATGTCCAAACTGATGTAATCTTGCCTCTCTGACTTTGTTTCAAAACCGTCTAATATGGGCTGATCCTGTCATATACACATTGCTAATCCTGTCCACCCTCATCACAACCAGTGCAAACCCTAACATCTGTAACTCTGCCATGTCCAACTGCGACTCCTGCCTTTTTGTCAATGACACTGTCTCCAACCCATATAACATAGCTGGTCTCACTACCATGTTGTAGACCTTCCCTTTCACTTTTACTGGTACTTGTCTGTCACAAATCAGTACTGACACTCTTCTCCAACCTCTCCATCTTGCCTGTACTCTCTTCTTCACCTGTCCTCCACAGTCGTCATTACTCTGAAATGTTGATCCCAATCATTTATACTCATCCACCTTTGCCAACTCTACTCCCTGCATCCGCAACATTCCACTACCTTCCCTCTCATTCCCACACAGATATTCTGTCTTAGTCCTGCTGACCTTCATTCCTCTCATCTCTAAAGCATATCTCCACCTCTAAAGGGTCTCCTAAATCTGTACCCTACTCTCAGTACAGATCACAATGTCATCTGCAAACATCATACTCAACGGGGACTCCTGTATGATCTTGTCTGTTGATCTGTCCATCACCATTGCAAATAAGAAAGAGTTCACAGCTGATCCCTGATGTCATCCCACCTCCACATTAAATGCATCCATCACTCCTGCCACAGACCGCACTGCTGTCACACCACCCTTGTACATATCCTGTACCAGTCTTACATATCTCTCTGCCACTCATGACTTCCTCATACAACTCCCCTCTAGGCAATGTCATATGCTTTCTCTATGTCCAGAAAGACACAAATCAACTCCTGACCTTCTCTGTACTAATCCATCAACACCCTCAGAGCAAATGTCACATCTGTAGTGCTCTTACCTGGCATGAAAACATACTACTGACCACTACTCATCACTGCCCGGCTGAACCTAGCTTCCACTACTTTTTCCCATGACTTCTTGCTCTGCACATCAACCATATTCTTAAAATGGTACATAAACACTTTCTCTCCACTCCACATGCAACCTCTCAATTTCCAAGATATCATTAAACAATCTGGTGAAAAACACCACTGCCATTTCCCCTAAACACCTCCATGCTACCACATTTTTTTATTTATTTTTATTTTATTTTTATTTTACATTTGTTGACCGGGCTAGTCTAGCTGGATATATGTCCATTTTCAGTAGAGGCCCGGGGAGATAAGCTCCAAAGTTCAATTACAGTACATATCTACAGAAGTACATATATGAGATCAACTACATTAATAATAATTAAAGCAGTATTAGCTAAAAAGTGGTTACAGGTATATAGAGTATGTAACACAAAATATTGACTAAACAATACAATTTATCATGAGGCTGCAATTTAACTGTTCAGAAAGATTGATAGTAAAACACATAATATAATTCTAGATATAAGAAGGGGAAAAAAGGAAAGTAAGACTGGAATAGAAGTTGAGTAAGAAAATTCTAATCGTGAAGACTGGAACTTTTATGAGAGTATACTAATAGGTAAGGCTAGGTAGTAGAGGTAGAATGGTAGTTGAATTCTGATGAGATTGTTACTGAGCTGAGACAGTGAGGTAGAAACAGGTAGCTAGAGCATATAAGGTGGGGTTGAAACAAGTAGTGAGAGCATGTAGGTTAGTCAGGTTTAGTACAGGGGCACATCCAATGTGTTTTAAGGAAGAGCTTAAGTTTATTTTTGAACAAGGAAATAGAGGAAAGTGTAGAAAGTTCAATGGGGAGTAAGTTCCAGATTTTCCCAACAGTATTAGTGAAGAGAGAGTCTCCAGCTCTATTGTTTGATTTGTTAATATTAATGAGGATTTTTTTGTGAAGATCTTAGGGATTTCAGGTTATTGTAGGGATGAATAAGGTTAGATAGTATGGGTGTCTTAGCAGGTTGATAAAGAATTTTATGGGCAATGGTCAGTTGATTATATTTTAGCTGTTGGTGTAATTCAAGCCACCCTAGGTATTTTAGATTAATACAGTGGTGTGTTTTAAAAGGGTTACCAGTGGCAAATCTTGCTATGTTGCTGGAGTTTTCTAGTTTTTTAAGGTTATTTTTTGACAGGTTAGTGAAAATGGGAGAGGCATAGAGTAGGGTAGAGATTAGATGGGTGCGGGCGATAGTTATTCTAGTTGCAGGAGTGAGGAAGAGTTTGATCCTGTATAGAGAGCCTATTTTCTTGTTAGTTGTTTTCAAAATATTAATATGAGTGTCAAAGTTAAGGTTGTTGTCTATGGTGATACCTAGCAGTTTGGTAGTAAGATCCTGGGTTATAACAGTGCTATTATGGGAAGCTATAGTGAAGTCAATTGGGGGAGATTTATTGGTAGGTGTAAATAGTATAAGTTTAGTTATTTTGGGGTTTAGTATGAGACAGCATTTTGTAAACCATAGTTCTACTGTGCTAAATAAGTTCTGTGTAAGGAAGTGAAGTTCAGATTCAGATGTGGCTGAGCATATAAGTGTAGAATCATCTGCGTATTGTATGCATGTAGCTTGGGGAACTGCTTTGTGAAGGTCATTGATGAATAAGGAAAATAGGAGTGGGCCTAGTATGGACCCTTGAGGGGCACCAATATTAACGGGTAGTTGGGTAGAAAGAGTGGTATTCCAGAGCACAGCTTGATGTCTGTTATTTATGTAGGATAGGAACCATTTTATAGCTAGTGCATCAAGTGACAGAGATTTCAGAATGTTTATGAGTATATTGTGATTTACCATGTCAAAAGCTTTGGACAGGTCAATGAAAAGTGCAGAGGAGAGCATGTTAAGGTTGCGTTTTTTGTTGATGATGTCCATGAAGGAGAGGAGGGCAGTAGTAGCGCTGTGGGAAGGTCTGAAGCCATGTTGGGAGTTGCAGAGCAGGTTATTATGGAGAAGGTAGTCTAGTAATTGCCTATGGATGCACCTTTCCATAACCTTAGATAAAGGGGAGAGTAGGGCTATGGAACGATAGTTGGAAAGGTCAGTGGAGTCTCCCCCCCTTATGAAGGGGAATAATATGTGAGACTTTCCAAAGAGTATGTCATGTGGACCATGTGGACCAACAGGGTTCCCAGTATTCATCCTCTTCATAGCTATCCTTGCTTCCTCCTTGGTAAGCTATTGCACTTCCTGAATCACCATACCCACATCATCCAACCATCTTTCTCTCTCATTTTCTTCATTCATCAGCCTCTCAAAGTATTCTGTCCATCTGCTCAACATACTTTCCTCATTTGTGAGTATGTTTCCCTCATTATCCTTTATCACCCTTATCTGCCACACATTTTTCCTAGCTCAGTCCCTCTGTCTAGCCAACCAGTACAGGTCCTTTCATCACTCCTCAGTGTCAAACCTGTCATACAAGTCTTCATATGCCAAATCCTTAGCCTTTGCCACCTCTCTCTTTGCCATGCCATGCACCTTATCTCCTTATACTCTTGTCTACTTTCCTCATCTCTCTGACAATCCCACTCCTTTATCCCCAACCTCTTTCTCTGTATACTGTCCTGTACTTCCTCAGTCCACCATCAGGTGTCCTTGTACTCCTTCCTCCATCCACGTCACACCAAGCACCTTTCTAACCATCTCACTTACTAGCTCTGCTGTACTTACCCAGATATTTGGTAAATCATCATTGCCACCCTGTGCCTGTCTTAACTCTTCCCCGAACTCCACATCACAATCACCCTTTTTCAGTTCCCATCATTTGATCCTTGGTGCTGCCCTTACAATACTCATCTTCTTGATCATCAGTGTCATCTTATAGACCAACATTCTCTGCTGCCTAACTACACTTTCCCCTGTCACCACTTTACAGTCTCCAGTCTCCTTTATACTGGCCCTCCTACATTGGATATATTCCACCTGTGTGCATCTCCCTCCACTCTTGTTATGTCACTCTATGATCCTCCCTCTTGTTATAGTATGTATTCACTACAGATATGTCCATCCTTTTTGCAAAATCCACTACCATCTCACCACCTGCATTCCTTTGCTTAACACCATACATACTCATCCCTTCCTCATCCCCTCTGATCCCTTCATCAACATATTGAAATCTGCTGCAGTTACCACTCTCTCACCTTTGGGTACAGTCATCACCATGTCATCCAATTGACTTCACATTTTTCTTTCTCATCTGTCACACAAGCAACTTGCGTAGCATATGCACTAACAACCTTCATCATTACACCATCAATTTCCATAATAATCATTACTCTATCAGACATTCATATTCCAAAAACACTCTTGGCATACTGTTCCTTCAGGATAACCCCTACCACCTTTCCTCTCCCATCCACATCCTGATAGCACAATTATGACCTGCCTCCGATACACCTGGCTGTACTTCCCTTCCATCTGGTCTCTTGCACATACAATATATCCACCTTCCTCTGGCCATCATATCAGCTAGCCCTGTCCCTATACCAGTCATACTGCCAACATTAAAAGTTCTTACCCACACTACGACACTCCTAGCCTTTCTGCTCTCTTACTAATATATGAGTGTTGGACACCCTCCAGGGTATGTCTGTCAATGCAAAGGCTACTCTGCTATTGAATGACTACAGTGTGTTACAGCAATATTGACAGTGTCACTAATTTTGTCCCATTGCCCCCCATGTATGTGTGGCATCCTACAGACGTCCTGCTCTAACAACAAAATGGGGGACAAATGGCCTAAGGTAGGGACATTTGTGAAACATTACTCTCATATAGTAGATATAAACAGTGTACACACCCCTGTTAAGAAGCCAGGTGTTTGTGATATATATACAAAGTGAAACCACAATATGTCAGTCCACACCTTTTACAACCTGTAATGTGACCTATGACATGAACAATTCACGTGTAAAACCAATCAATCTGTTGGGCACCAAATGTGGAGTATACAAACCTTACAATAAGCTGGATGTGTATGTGTGCACACCCTCAAATAATATTTTAATGCAGCAGCTTGTGATTTACTGACAGCATTCAGTCTGCTTGAGTACACACCTGCCATCAAGTAAAGGCACTCTTGAGCATCACCAAATAACAGTCTGCTGTCCAAGTGGGATATTCATGACATTTGCTCAGTTGCCTGCAACAACAGCAGCCATGGCTTGCAGACAACTTACAAAGCAGCAAAGGAGTCTCATATTCCTCATATTAGTCAAGAATAGGGTACAACAACATTACCACAGCATTGCATACACCATGGAACACAGTGGAGACAGTTGTCAAAAGGTGGACTGAATATGGGACAACAGTGCTGTTGAAAAGAACCTGACGTCCCTCCAAAAATGAAGACAAGACATGTCAAATCCTGGTCAGGGAGGCTGCCAAGAGACATATAGCAACACTGAGGGAGTTGCAGGACTCTCTTACAAGTATTGGTGTTGTGTATTACGTGTGAGAGCACTCTCCTGTATTCTGCATATGTCTGGCCTATGAGGTATGATTAGAAGATGGAAACATTTCCCCACACCAAAAAACATCCAGGGGTGGATATAATTTGCAATACAGCACATCAAGTCTCCAAAAGGCATGTGTGAAAATCTATTATGGTGTAATGAAACCATGGATCAACCTCATAGCCACAATACCAAAAGGTATGTGTGGTGCACAAGTAACACCCCTCTTAACCTGAAGACCAACATCACCATGGTGAATCATGCTGGTGGCACTGGCCTGCTGTGGGGATGCTGTTCCAAAGCCAGAACTGGGCCTGTAGTCACTGTGGTGGGAATTCTGAACAGTTCCAAATAACACCCATGTCTGACCCAAATCCATCAGGCATCTGCAAGAATGCTGAGGGTAGGGAGGTGTGTCAGCCTTCAACATAACAAAGACCCGAAGCATAGATCTAAAGCTACCTAAGAAAGGCTCCACCTGAACACACTCATGGTTATGGATTGGCCCAGCCAGAGCCCAGACCTACACCAGACAGAAAATCCCCAGCTGATGAGGGCTGTGTACATGAGCTGCCCTTCCCATCTGGCAGAGTTGGGTGACCTTTTCATGGAAAAGTGGCCAAATAAAGTCAAGTCAAGATGTGCCTTGCTGATATACACCTTCACAAGAAGAGTGAATGCCGTAAGTTACTTACAAGGTGCTTCAACAAAGTATCATTTTAAGGGTGTGGACACTTATGCAACCACCATATTGTACATATTGGAGTCATTATATTTTACACGTAACACATTTGTTTATCGATTGGATTGCACAGGTCATATATCACATGAAAGGTGGGTAACATGTGTGAATGCACATCTCATATATTACAAGAACATGGCATGTTAACAGGGTTGTGTTCACTTATCATATCCACTGTAAGCTTAGAAGGTTGGTGGTGTAACAGGAATTGTGTGACCATACATTTACTGTTGGTTTGGAGGTCTGGCACTCAAATGTATGTCATTAATTAGTGATGTTACTCCTCAGATCATCCCAGTTATGTATCATAGAAACACAAGGGTTATGAGAAACAGAGGAAACACATGCGCCAGACATCTACACATCCTGCGAGGATCTGTACAGTTGTGAGGTATGTTCTGTAGTACTTGCCACTGTGCTATACAGGTGAACAGCAATGATGTGTATATGGGTGCAGTCTGTGCTGGGGAAGGGCCATCACCTACTAACACTAATCACGTATCCTAGAGCTCTATATTGTTAGCTACATGTAGTAAAACTGGCTGCAGTGCATGTTGTTGAGGGCTGTGTGTCATGCATGTCACCTTTTGGGTAATGTGTGGTCTGTGTAACAGGTGTGTGTGTGTGTGTACCAGCCAACTTCAAAGTGCAGGTATTAATGTACATATGTTGTCTTCCCCTCACAGGTGGCAATGGGGTTCAGGGTCCCTCCCACTTGGAAACTGATGTTATCTCTGCAGACTCTGACAATGATGATAGGAATAGTGAGGAACAGATGGGGTTGTCAGGGGCAGAATCTGTACCATTGGTTGGCATCCCACTCTTCTCCACACCATCTCCACACACAGTGACAATGCCAACACATACCCCATCACCAGTGGCCACAGATGATGGACAGTTGGCAGGTGGTGGCATTGAACAGACTAGTGTGGTGACTATGGCAGGTGTGAGTATAGACACTAGCCATAGCCAGAGTGCAGGCAAGGTCCCACACAGGTGGATGGACAGCAGTGCTCATAGAACGACCGCTGCTCATCAAGATGCTGTCGCAAGTGCCATAGCAGGAGTCACCAGATGCATGTTTCAGGCTGTCATGGATGTGCAGGCGTGTAGTGAATGTCACACCAGACAAATACTCAGGTTGGTGGATGTAACTCTTCCTGATTTACATGGCGACATACATGACCTTGTTGAGGACACATGTCAAAATACTGAGGTCATGAATAGACGGTGGGGTGAGACCTTGGCAAACCTTGACCGTGGTATGTTTGTGCTACAGCGTGTGGTGGGAGATGGGCATTGGCCACGTGGATGTAGGGCAGCACCAACAACAGCTGAGAGTCTACAGGGTCGTGCACCTTCACAGTCCTGTAGTGGCAGTGACACCAGCACTACCGAAGGGGGGCTTGCTGTCCACAGCACACCAGAGCAGGCCATGGGAACATGGTCCTGTTCGGTCCCATCAGGGACATGGATCCAGCAGACAGTAGCCCCCATCAGGAAGCAGTACTGCATCTGGCCTTGGGTCTGGTGGTGCCAGTGATACCCCTGTCAGGACCAGTTCTTGTGTTGTGGCCAGGGATGGTGAACTGGACACCCTGCCATGTATGGTCCACAGCTGTCCAATGTACCCGTGTGTAGGACAGCCTCATGGTGTGACTGTGTGCATACATACATACACACACACACACACATCTGTATCATAGGCAGCTCACCTCCAGACACACAAAGCACCTCTACACAGCCCATCGATTAGATACCCCTCCAAACACATACACATGATGTCAACCATATGGCCCATCCTAGGCCTCTGGCAAACCCACACCACACTCTGTGCATATGATGATATCTGTGCCTCATCCCTGTCATCAATACCATCGATGCAGAGACATGCTAATATGAGTCTGATGCACAGGGTGAATATAGTACAGTGTAGCTATGTAATACTATGAAAATTGCTGTCTGCTTGCATTTGTTATGGGTACACATACAGGTGTATGTATCTTATTAGCCATGATGTATTATTGCTGTTAGTACCACTGAATGAATGTAGTCTGGCATGCTGTATTTGTGTTCCAGGTGTCTGTGTGTCTGCAGGCTGTGGCCCTGCAGACATTGCCAAGAGGGAGTTTGGCAGAGTGGAAATACACTGACCATGTCATAGGCAAGGTACAGCTTTATATGTACATGTACCAGGTGTGTATGCATGCAACAGTGTGTGAGGGACACTGTTGTCAGACAGTGTGACTTTGCATATATACCCCTTGTCACAGACAGGTAGCCTTTAGACATTTCAGCTCAGTGTTGTGTAGTACCACAGGGTCATACATACAGAGCAGGTTATTGCAGTACTGTCAGCAGGCCCCTCACTAGCATAGCCATTAAATTAACTGCAACAGATTCATCTGTCGACACCTGTTGGGCCTGCCATTTCTTTCCCATACACTCAACCTGATGCAGTTGATGAGGGCATGCATGATACTGTGTATGACAGGTTTGTGGTATATACTCCTAAGTTCACCGGGTGGAACAGGGAGACAAAATGGTATATCCTTTGCATACACACAGTAAAAACTGACACAGGGGATGTGCACACAGTAACATAAACACAGCTGGCAATAGACAGATTAGTAAATCTACATTTCCACCTTGATGTACTGTACTACTACATACACATGACATGCCCCAAATAGATTATATGCATGAGACATAACACACTACCTCTTACAACGTAATGTTCTGAATGCCTTCATGGATGGTGAGATAACCCACAAGAAATAGGATGTGGAGTCATGTATTGCTCCTACAAGCCTGGACAAGTGATAGTGTAGCAGACATTGTATCAGC
This sequence comes from Protopterus annectens, assembly GCF_019279795.1. NCBI lineage: Eukaryota > Metazoa > Chordata > Ceratodontiformes > Protopteridae > Protopterus > Protopterus annectens. Next base: position 1,060,648,468 of record NC_056746.1, on the reverse strand, counting down.
ATGATGTTTTAGTCAGGTATGATGCCTGATGATGGCATGTGTGTCACTACACTTACTGTGGCTGATTTGGCAACAATATCACATACATGGGCATTAAGGGACACAGACCACATATAGTGTGCAAACATCTGGATGTTCCATAGACATCTGTACAGAGGACTGGTATGGCCTGCACAATGGCTTAACACGCTGCATGTGAGGCAGATGCCATTACCACTCTATATAAAGTAATGTCATTGGGACGTGGTAAATAGGCATGGATGGTACACAAATCAAAATGGTATCAGCCAAACAGGATATGATCTTCACCCACAGACAGACACACACAGTTGACAGTATTGAGATTAGAACCCCTACTATCTAGTTATTTCTACTATAGTTTTAAGCAGTTAGATGCACCACAGAGCTTACATGATTTCACCTAGTCCCAAGGTACTTCTAAGGTGAATGACATCAGCAGGCCTGGTAAAGTAGGGTGATTGGAAGTTTACAGGGTGGTACACAACTCAAAATGGTATAACCCCACACAGTATATGACTCCCACACAAACACACTTGCTAGTATTGAGATTAGAACTCCTGCCTATCTAGTTATTTGTACTATAGTATTACACAGTTATCAACACACTACAGAGCTTACTAGGCTGACAACTGGCCAAAGGTGCTGATAACTGCACAGCTGAGGTAAACTGTTACAGGTCCCAGAAGGTCTCCCTTCAGTTTTTCACTTACAGCTGGCTAGTTCTTTCTCTCCTGCATTTCAAATAGCCTAATAGCTTTGCACTTCAACAGTTTTTTTTATCAATTATTCTAGAACATGGCAGCCATCAGCAGTAGTCGTTCCTCACACTTTGTAGTTATGACCACCCCTCCTGGCAAGATTAAAGTGCAGTTCTCTGTGCTTTTGCTCATTAACCTGGTGCACGTCAGCATTTTGAGGCACTGTTGCAACTGCCTCATGTACACAGACAACCCTCTCCTCTAACTCCCAAAACTCAGACTTGTGAGAGATACCCCTTTATCACCGAATTGGAAGATATGCACTCTCCAGTGAAGACTGGACTAGCTGGTCAAGAGGAGAAGGTCAACACCTGCAACACACCACAAGGAACACATACCCCTCCAGAACACCAACTATCACAGCTCTGACATACAAACAATAACCAGACACCCACCTTCACAGAGGCACTCAGTAGACATTTACCCAAACAGTGGAGACCACCAAGGCAGACACACACTCAACCGCCACAACACAACACAAACCACAGGACACATATCTCACCTACACAGTGTGCCTCTCAACCTAAGCCACAAAGGCTAACCACCTTGCCTGATACAGTAATCACAGGTGACTCAATAGTGAGGCACACAGATGTCCCACTCACTAAGCTGAACATGGAGGAAGTAACAGTCAGCTATCCGGTGCCAGAATCCAACACATAACACACCCAGTGAGGTCACTCCACAACAACTAGAAGTATCACTCTGTCATTGTCCGTGTGCATGTGTGTGTGTGAATAACCTGAGATGCACCTCCATGGACTATATGAAAAGGGACATGGTGGAGCTCTCAGATTATGTGGGCCAGGCAGGTATGACATAGCCCTGAGCAGTATACTACTGTCACCCAGAATGATACCGCAGTACAAACAAATGATTGACTTCAACAATTGGCTTAAGTGTCTGGTGTCACTCTTATCAGATACAGTATCTGTCTGCATCAGATGACATGATTGATAGACTGTGATGGCTTGCCAGAAATGGCCTGCATCTGTTACCCCTGGGTTTCCAGGTACTAAGTGTCTTGCCACCCTTACAGTGCCTTTTTAGCTGGTGATCCAAATCAAATTACCAACTTAACAGCTATACATATATGCAATCTGAGGGTCATGCTGCTCAACAATAGACATCTACATCTCGAGATGCAGCCACTCAAAGCACTCCTCAAAATGAAGAACATTGACATTTGTGCTGTAATGGAGACCTGGTTTACAGCAGCAGACTGCATCCCTGCATTACCAGCCTATAACTCATTCCACACCTGTCAGCCTTAAAACATGGACCACATCTCCAAAGGCAGTGGTGTCTCCATATTAATAATGGATATGCACACATCCAGAGTAGTATCCCAGTATAATGCATCTGAGATACTTCAGGTATAACTGACATTGGGTAATAGTGCAATCCAGGTCATAGCCTGCTATAGGTCCACATGCATGTCCCTAGACTCTCAATCCACATTTAATACCCTGGAATCTATCAAGGTCCAACCCAACACTCTCATACTAGGAGAGTTCAACTACCCCTCCATCAACTGAGAAAGATACTCAAGCACCAATACACTGGCCCAAAGCTTCCTTGAATTCATCATTTCCAATGCCCTGGACCAGCTCATTCTGACACCCAGTAGAGGAAGTAATATCCTTGATGTGTGCTGACTACTAACATATGGGACCGTTGCTTGACAACAGCAGTCAAACGCTACTTGGTCAGATCCAACACAGAGTAATCACCACGGAAATCCACATCTCACCCACACCCCCGCAAAGGTAACCATCTTAAAAAACATCTTCAAAGCTGACTTTGGACTGATAAATACAGAGGTGGCTAACTTTACAGCACCCATGCCAATGGAAAATACCTGCATGACTGCCAAATCATACACAAATGCACTGTACAAACATGTACATCAATGAATGGAGGTAGCCATACCCAACAGACACATGACACTCTCCTCCAAACACTGAAGGCCAATCTGGTGGTGCCTTGCCATTAATATCCTGTACAACAGAAGGAAGAAACTGTTGCAGAAAAAGGTGGAGTCCCAAAAGTGGTAAAACTCCCTTATTAGCCTCAACAACAACTTGAGATCCCTCATGAAATCATCTAAAGCTGCCTATGATGGCAGAATTGCAGTAGACACTGACAACAACCAGAAATCCTTTGATAGTTATATCAAGAACCTTCGTGCCAATACCCATTCTTGCCAACACATTCAGTGCTGCTTTACTCCTCTCTCCCCCCTAGGGGAACAATCAGAATGCCAGAAGAATGCCAGGCACCCAGGATTACTGCCATCCAAGTTATACCTGCATTGTCCATGGGAAAGAATACAGCTTCCATGGGACCCCAAATTATTTCTGACTGTGTTCTACATGAACTACAAAGATACCTGGCACTGCATCTGTGTGCCCTGTTTAGTTACAGCCTCACCTTAGGCTTTGTCCCCCCCAATGGCACACTGCTACAGTCATCCCTCTCCATAAAGGTGTAGCAACTACAGACCCTGGGAATTATCAGTTCATTACCCTGAGTCTGATATGTACAGCTATGGAGCACATCAGCAGGGATCTGATCGACAAACATATAATCTCCTAACTCTGGACCCCACACAGTTTGGCTTTGTAAAAGGGAGATTATGCCTGTTCAACCTGGTTGACATCTTTGAGTCAGTCACCAGGGCTGTGTATGACAGTAAGGCACTGCATACAGCTGCATCAATCTGGCTAAGGCTCTTGATACCATTCCTCAGTCAGGAATTATGGATGAACCCACCAAACTAGGCATCAACCCCTATATCACTAGGGGGGGGGTTGCAAATTGGGTCTCATATAGAACACACAGTGTGAAAGTAGCAAGCTCCAAGTCAGACTGCCAGCCAGTCACAAGTGGAGTCCCACAACGATCAGGCCTGGGTACACTCCTATTCAACATCTATTTCTCAGGAGTCCAGGCCAACACAAAGGAACTTTGGCTGATGAAGTTCACAGACAACTGCAAGCTGGAGAACATCATTAACTCCACAAGTGATGCAGACATCCTACAGAAAGGGCTCACTGAGACCACTGGCTGTTGTGGAAACCATGGCCTGAAGCTTAATACCACATAATGCATCATCATCCCCTTTGGTAAAATAAATAAAAAAGCATTTCCAGGCAGCTCAGCAGAATGATCTACGTGGCAGTATGGTTAGCCAAATTGCTTTTATTCCACGAACAAGAAATAAAATTAGGTTCCAGACAAATTCAAGGACAAATACTAAACACAAGCGCTTTTGCTTGGAATATTCTGAGCTTTCTCAAGTAAAACAATTCAGTAATTACAACCCCTGTTTAAATAGCACCTGATAAATTAATTAATTGATTTCCATCTCAACTTTTAAAAGAACAGTTCTTATTTAAATCAAAAGAACATCTACAGTTCAAATGAAATGAATGAATGAGTAACCATTCATCCAAAATCAAAATATTAAATATTAAATATTACATTATGTATTAACAATCATAAAATCATCAAAATTACATATTTTACATGTAGTTTAAAAACCAAATGATTTAATGTTAAATATCCCATTTACTGTTTTGCGGAATAATTTATAAATAATGTGGTTCAAACTACTATGATTTTCCCAGAATGTCAATTCTTTTAAAATTCAAACCATTAAAAAATACTAAAAAATGTTCTAAAAAATGTAATAGCAGACAAGGGAATATGGCCGAATGAAAATAAAAAATGGAAAATAGGAATAAAAATCCCCAGTGAACCACCGTCATAGCCTTGCCCTTCTTAATCTTAACACTGAACTGATACTTATAGTGTCATTAAGTCCAGGTGGCTTTCCTGCATCTAGCCTCAATTGCCATATGAGCTCCCTGTATTCCAAAGTAGCCTCCCAGTCCCCTCCCCTGACATCAGGGGTGACCTGCTCAAGAACTATAAACTTCAACTTAAAGTTAGGGCAGCTGAGAGAGTGCTTGTAAAAAGCATTGTTTTCTTTTTTCTTCTGTATGTCATAAAAGTGTTCATAGAGCCTCTTTCTTAATTCCCTTTCAGTTTTCCCTTCATAAAAACTTGAGCAGGTCATGCATTGACCTAAGTAGACTACCCCCTTAGTACCACAAGAGAAAGAAAGAACCATGCGGTTGGATATTAAATTTTCTTGATTTAAGATATAGATTGGGTTCGTTCAAAATAGCGTGACACTGACTGCAGGCTCCACATTTAAAAGTCCCTCTGCGTGGTTGCTGCCTGCTTTCATGCAACCGTGGTCTCCTCTCAAACAGTCCTTTAAAATTAATACCTCTCTTCCTAATAAATTTTGGCTTAGAAGGAAGGTTCTGTTTAAGATCCTCATGAGATGTAAGAATTGACCAATATTTTGAAACCACCCTTTCTATCTCCAGGGCATTACTGGAGTATGTGTAGATAAATTTGTTGCCTAGTTGGTCCACACTGGGTGCCAAAGATGAGGTTAAATTAATTAAGCCTTTACCAAGAAGTGGTGCATAGGAAGAATCCCTTAACGCCCTTACCTCTGCTGTTAATGATGTCAATAAATCCAAGGGGTACCCACGTTTAAGAAACATAGAGTGTAGCGTTGCAATTTCTTTCTTAAAATCTTCAAACTTACTACACATCCTGGAAGCCCTAATTAACTGCCCTTTAACTATTCCTTTTTTCTGATAAAAGGGATGTAAACTGTTGTAGTGCAGTAATGAGTTAGAAAAAGTGGGCTTCCGGAAGATCTTGGATTGAAAACCACCAGTTGTCTGGTCCTTATAGATAGTAACATCCAGGTAGTGGAGCTCAGTGCTGCTAACAGAGTGTGTAAACTGAAGAAAGTTGGTAGTAGTGTTTATGTAACTCAAAAAGGCAGCTAACTCGTTTACGGTACCTCCCCAAAGGATGCAAATGTCATCCAAATACCTGCGATAGTAAACCAGTTGTTGTTCCCAAGATGGTGTAAAAATATGTGTACACTCCCATCTATGGAGGACCACATTAGCATAGATAGTGGCACAGGAAGCTCCCATAGCCACCCCCCTGCGTTGTTTAAAAAGTTCCCCATTGAAAAAGACAAAGTTGTTCTCAAGTACTACCCTCATCAGGTCCACAACTAGGTTGGTTAAATTGTTACCCAGATTGGTTTCCATGTTGAAAAAATCCCCAAACCAATCAAGGCCTGTATCGTGCGGGATACTGGGGAACAAGTCTTTGATGTCAATTGTGACCATTAATAACTCGGGTGAGAATTTGTCCAGTGGGATAGTTTTAAGAAACTCCCATGAGTCTTTACATACATGGTCCAACAGGGGTACAAACTGTTTTGTTATGTAATCAATAAATTTCCCTAACGGCTCCGTTATACTTCCTGCGCCTGCTACTATTGGTCTAAAAACAAGGGGATCTATCCCTTTGTGAATTTTAGGAATGCCAAATAATACAGGGATCCTGGGTTTATTAACATAAAGGTAGTTGTAGAGCCTTTCACAAGTGATGCAGACATCCTACAGAAAGGGCTCACTGAGACCACTGGCTGTTGTGGAAACCATGGCCTGAAGCTTAATACCACATAATGCATCATTATCCCCTTTGGTAAAATCTCAGTTCTCATTAAGTACCACATCGATGGGAGCCTACTGAACACTGTAGGTTTTATAAGAGATCTGGGGACACAGGTTGACAGCAACCTCTCCTTTAACCACCACATTGCCACTGTGGTCAGGAAATCCTTCTATGTGGCACATTTCATTACCAAGGGTTTTGCATCCAGGAAGAAAGAGGTCAGCATCACTGTGTACTCTTCACTCATTAGACCAATCATCAAGTATAACGGCTCATTTGGCATGTACCTCACTAGATACGCGCAACAGCTAGAGAGGCCACAGAAGTACCTCACAATTTGGATCCTAGGCATTAAACACATGTCCTGACAGACTCAAAAGACTCCAGTTATTCTCTGTCTTATATCACCTACTAAGAGGTGATCTCTGCTTGACTTGCAAAGTCATGTCTGACTCAGCTCTTTTACAAAGACATCCCAATCTCTCTGCACCACACACTGCAGAGACCTTGACCTCATTACCACAATCAACACAACATGCTGGACGGACAGGTTCCTCACCTAGAGTCTGCTCATGCCCAGGAATAGACTTCCCATACATGTCAAGCAAAGCACCTAGATAACCTTGTTCCAGAGAGATCTTGATGAGTGGATGGGTAATAGAAAGTTCACTCCAGGGATCATTCCAGTGACTCTACTTAACATGGGCACTGGGAACTAATGTTGGGTGGCACAATGGCAGGGCACTTCTATGGGCTAGGCTTGTAATGGCTCCAGGGCCATTAGCCTAATACACACCTATGAACCTATAAGGGGAGTGACATCGGCATGACTGATAAACTAGGCCAGTGGGTGGGTAACTTATCAAAATACTTTTTCCTACAAACATACACACTTACACACACACAATTTTCCAGATCTGAGAGTAGAACTGCATATCTAGTTATTTGTACGATAGTGTTATGCAGTTATCACATGTACTACAGCGCTTACTGGACTGACAACTGGCCAAATGTGCTGATAAGGGAAATGACATCAGCATGACTGAAAAAGTATGCCAGTTGGTGGGAAACATATAAAAATACTTCTTCTTACATACACACATTTGCCAGATCTGGAAGTACAACCCCTGCTTATCTAGTGATTTGTACTGTAGTGTTACACAATTATCTCATGTGCTACAGAGCCTACTGGGCTGACAACTGGCTAAAGGTGCTGATAAGGAGAATGACATCAGCAGGACTGATAAAGTAGGGCAGTGGATGGGAGACTTATAAAAATACTACTTCTTGCAAACATACACACACACATACACACTTATTTGCCAGATCTGAGATTAGAACCCCTGTCTAGCTAGTGGTTTGTACTATTGTGTTATGCAGTTATCTACTGGTCTGAAAACTTGCCAAAGGTGCTGATAAGGGGAATTACATCAGCAGGAGTGATAAAGTATGGAAGTGGGTGGGAGACTTATCAAAATACTTCTTCTTACAAAGATACACACACACTCATTTGCCAGATCTGTGATTAGAATCCCTGTCTAGCTAGTGATGTGTACTATAGTTATCACACTGTTATCACACATGATACAGAGCTTACTGGGCTGACAACTGGCCAAAGGTGCTGATAAGGGGAATGACAGCAGGACTGATAAAGTGGTTTACTGGGAAGTGTTGTGGGTGGGAATGGCCTAAAACTGTTTCATCTACAAACACATACACCCTCACTCTCACACACACACACACACCCTCACTCTCACACACACACCCTCACTCTCACACACACACGCTTGCCAGTATTGAGATTAGAACCCCTACCTATCTAGTTATTTGTACTATAGTGATACACAGTTATCACATGCACTACAGAGCTTATAGGGGTGATTGGTGTCCAATGGTACTTCTAAGGTGAATGAATGCATCAGATCTTGTGAAGTAGGGCAATGTGAAGTATACTGAGTGGGAAGAGTCTCCTAATACTTGGAGCTATGGAGACACACACACAGGGAGTATGTGATATTATAAACTCAACCTCTGTACTGTTAGACAGTGGGGCTCACCTTTTATGCTGGCACGTGCAACTGTTTACAACTGGTATGCCACTGTCCACACCAGGACATCACCGTATGCCATTCAGGGTATCCGTGTGCGTGACTCACTCTGTGTCCCCCATGTCTCTCTCTGTTTCACTGTCAGTTCCCCACACCTATGTGTGTGTATGCTTGTCATATGTTGTCTGTTGCCCATATATATGTGTATGTATCTCACGCAACAGATGCAGATATATCACATATGGGCCACCTACAGCTAGCTGAGGGTAATCCTGTCTGGTGTGTGTGTGTGGGGAGACAGTTGAGGTGTACATAGCTGTTTGTATGCATGGACATATATACACAACACAGTCATATATTCCAATGTGGGTTCCAGTCTGTGAGAGTCCTTGAACTCTCATACGCGAGAGTTCAAAATGCGGCAAGTACCTATTCACAGCAAACTTTTCCTAGTGACAAAGATGTTAGGCATTCAGGGAGGCTCCATGAGAAGGACCAACAGTCTTGTTTTTTAGCAAACACCTATCGGGACTACACAGTACAGGGAGCGAGACCAAAAAATACCAGGAACCAGAGAGAGCAGTGGAAGAATTAATGGACATGGCCCTAGAAATGATGGATGCTGTAAGTACTGTTAAGTCTGGTTCTTTACTTGTGCATTTTAATAGTAACCAAACATCCTCGGCCGAACTGATTTGCGATTACCACCTCACTAGTAGTATATATAATGCGGAAGCAGTAACAAGTAATGGATTTGTTGATACATGGCAATGCAACAAAAATATGGACTGTGGTTATACAATGGACAGACTTGTATTTAGCAATGTAGATGAGGAAACATTTTTTGATGGACTTAATTGTAATATAGATGTTTTTGAACAATTTGGTATTATTGAAAATATATTTGAACCTACAGTAATACAGAATGCTAATAATGATTTTAAGGTGTATAATTATTCAACAAAGGAGATTAATATAGAGCATGTTAACTAACTTGCAAAAGGGTCTATGTATGTGTCATTTAGAAAGGCAAAAATTGATAACACACTAATTGACTTGAAATGTTTTACTAGAAAGTTGAACTTAAAAGTTTGGTTTAATACCCAGAATGATAAGAGGATTGGGGAAGCGGCGTGTTTGAAAAGACCAAGCACCTTTAACCAACCATTAAACAACATAATTAAGTTGTATGAGCAGAAGTGTGAAAAAGATATTAGGAAGGCTTTGGGAGAAAAATTAAATAATGCCATGAACAACATGACTATGGATGAGGAACATTTATTAAGAGAACTAGCTGAGGATGTAAAAATCCGTATTATATGAAACCGGATAAGGGTAACAGGGTTGTTATAATAAATAAAGCTGATTATTTGAATGAGATGAATGCCCTATTGATTGATGGGACCTATTCTGAGAGTTCCCTCAATGAAATACATATAACATATAGGAAAATGGACCTATTACTTGATGATATGTTATACCAAGGGCAAATTAGTGAGGATGAGCATATATTCATGAGTAACAAGTACCCCATGGTACCTAATATATCTGGTACACCCAAGGTCCATAAAGGGCTGAGGGATCCACAATTTTGACCAATTGTGAATGGAAAACATTTCAAAACCTGTTTCATAAGCAAATATCTGGACAAAAAATTGCAGGTAGGTTTAATAGCCTTTCCATACATCAGTAAGAATTTGTGGCAATTTTTGGAAAAGGTTGGTAGGATATGATTAGATAGAGATGTTATCATGGTCACTACAGATGTTGTTAGTCTCTTCACTGTAATATCCCATGAGGAAGGGTTAGTTTAGTTAGAGGCTCAATTACAAAAAAAGGTGTATATGATCAGGATGACATCAACTCATACGTAGCATTAATGGAAGTGTTCTAACAAAATAATTATCTATACTTCGAAGGACAGTACTAGAAGCAAAGAACAGGGGTAGCGATGGAGGCAGCCTGTGCCCCTGTCTTTGCAAACTATGTTATGTCCTTCTGGGAAAAGCAGTATATTATGCAGGGTGAATAGCAATCCAACATTTTGTATTATACCAGGCTTTTGGATGACCATTTCATTATTTGGAAGGGCAATGAGTATGAATTGGGCCAATTTTTTGATTACATAAACCGTACAGTGAGTTTCTTCAAATTTACACACAAGCATAGTAAAACTACTATTTCATATTTAAACATAAATGTATTCATTAATGACGAGAATAGTCTGGAATCTGGAATATACAAAAAAACAACTTTTTCAAATTCATATTTAGAATTCACTAGTGCATATCCCTATTTTCAAAAAAAGTATATTGTTAAGGGACAGCTGGTACAGGCCGCCAGGATGGTGAGCTCGGACATCATCTTTTTGGATGAAATTCAATTATTTTGAAAATGTTCAAAGCTAGAGGGTACCCCTAAGAATTATTGGATGACATTAGTAATGAGATTGTATGCAAACGTTACAATGGTGCATACAAGCCAATTTTGAACAATGGTAACAGTGCTACCAATGGGGCCAGTTTTTTTGAGCACATAACATGATCAAAAATTTCAATATTGGCTTCATAATTTTTAACCAAGATGCATGGAAAGTAGTTGAAACTATTTTCAACAACTGTGATATACTACAATTTGATCAAAATGTGGGACAAAAAGTGGGGAAGAGACCAAAAATAATATATAAAAAAGATATGTCCTTCAAAAACATTCTGGAAATGGGTAAACATAACAGTGAAAATGTAAACAATAGAAGTAAAGGGAATGTGAAATGTAAGAGATGTTATTGTCTACATAGTCTGGAAACAGATAAGTTTGTTCTTAATGGAAAAACTATAATGATCAATGGACATTATAATTGTAACACTCAGAATATAGTATATGTTGCCAAATGCTTGGATTGTCCTATATTTTATATAGGTAAAACTAGTAGAAATTTCAAAAATCGGATAAGTGAGCACCTATTAGACATCAGGCATGGTAGGCAGACTAATGCACTAGCTAGACATCTGAATAAATGCAGGGACCATACTTTTAAATTTTTGATAATTCAACACTTACAGAAAGACCCACAGGGTAAATGTCTGGATGTACATTTAGATGTTAGTGAATTAAGATGGCAGCTGAGACTTGATGCCACTAAGTACCCAGGGATTAATGAAGCTATTAGTATAACCAGTATTTTAAAGCTAAAAAACATTTTAGGTTAAATTTAAGCATGCAACTTGTATATATTTGCATGTATATTTATTTATATATTTATAATTTTTTATGTAGTATATATGTTTTTGAAGTACATATTTTTTACTTACGTATTGTGTGGGTTATCTACTTGATGTGTGTAGGTTAAACTTGATTTTAAACAGTATTTATTCTGATGGATTTTAATTAAGTAATTATTCAATTTCACAATTAGTGATTATTGTGCATTATAAAAGGCTGGATTGGGGTTTTGGACTTTGTTCTGAAGAAGTTCCTTGTAATTTTAGGGTAAGAAAGTGCTCAACGTGGATATTTGTGAATAAAGCTAGTTGTTTTTCCTTCACTGTGATGGCTTGGTTCTGTAGTTTTTTGGCTTCTCGGTTTTGGATGTCCTGTGATTCTCTAAGTGTAGGAGCATGCCTAGTGTGACCTTCTATAGTTAGGGTGGGACTCCATTTCAGATATAGGTGTACTCCAGTCCAGGGTTTTGTATGCTACAGCCATACATCTCAGGAGTACACAGGACTTTCCTCAGGGTACTTGTTTTGTTTAGCAGACATTTTCTGACATATCTGTAGTCTGAAACTGCAATGTATTGTGTCATTACCTAGTACCAGACATCCTCAGATCATCACAGTGCTTTACCAGATGAATACTAGTTGCATGGTGCATAGACCAATATTATGAGGGCAGCTATGTAAATTCTTGCCCAACAAGGCCATTTGTGAGGTGCAGCTACAGCCAGTGTAGTAGTGACACACAGCTGTGTAAACAGTCTAGCAACCTGGTGATATACTGGCTGTGGATCTCCTGCTTGTGTGGTATCTTTCTAACCTGAGATGTCATATCCTTGTGTGTGTATACCTCTGACCTGTACATTTTTTGGCAGGTTGTCCAGGTGTTTGGTTAGTGGTTCCATCCTTTCTATGTAAACTTGTGTTTTTATGGCAAGTTAGTTACATATAATTGAAGTGTGATGTTACAAAATAATACAGACATTACTGTTTTAGAATACATAACCTTCAGACAATTCCCGCTACTGCAAACCCCTCACCCTAACAACTTTCTCATTATGTAAGGGTGATATTTACATGTGTATTGGTACAGCCCTGCCAATGTGTGCTATGCCTATCATTGTGCTTTTGTTCCACTTTCATTTCTGCCCTTGTCCAAACATCTTGCTGTCAGAGGTTGGGAGTTATGGGTTTGGGTACAGAGTGCATTCAACTGTACAGGCATGTCCATCATTTGTAAAAGCAAACATAAGAAAAATGATTATTGAGAATTACCGCTGGCAACAGTACCACAAAGCACTTATATTCACAAAAAGCTTTGGCATCTCTGCTACACATCTTTCAAAATGTCACTAGTATGTGCAGTATATTTCACATAGCACTGTGACTTCCAGGTATGCCAGTGGCAGAGCAGAAAGTTTCACTGACATGCATAACAGTTGGCACTGCAGTTATCTGGACATGGCCCTGTCAAAGGCAGCACTGTACCTAGGGCAGTACAAGATGACTGCTAGGAGAACATGCTGGCCAGATCCAGACAGTATTAACCACATTCACATAGCTCATTGACCCCTGATATTCTGGACAGGCAATATGTTTTCATGTGTATTATTGGTACAGCCCTGCCAATGTGTGCTATGCTGCTATTTCCATGCAAACATATGTGTTACTGCATTTGTGTGGGTATATGGGGGGCACACCTGTCAACTGTACACATTTGCACAGACTGTGCTGATATTTGCTTTACATTTTGGTTCCATTTACCATACTATTGTGCCCTGTCTTGGGGACTGGAGGCATATCAGTAAAGACCCCAGGTCAGATTGTACTGGCATACATTTGAGTTTCAGATTTCTTACCCTTCATAGCCTTAATGCAACTGCAGGCCCTGCTGTGCTATCACTGTGTGAGTCTGTAGGGGGTTAATTCAACATTGCCGCCATTTGTGTGCCTTTACCAGACATTTCTCTGTGGTTTTCTACAGCTGACTTGCTGTGTGGGTGTGAGGAGTGGTTATGGGACCCCCACCCTGACATCCATGTCTGTGACCTATGACCCCCAAGTTAGTTGTCCCCACACATATACTGCAGTGGGATATGCCACCTTGGGAACTACTGCATGGTGTGTGGAGGCCAGTTTTGGCCAGATATTTCCTGGTGTCCCACATAGCTGTCACTTGTCTGCTGCTATCCCAGTAGGCCACCCCATTCCCTTGCATGCATGCAGCATTACCATAGATATGCTAGCAGAACATACTATTCCATTCATTTATTGTTAAGAAGACTGACTTACCTTGTGCTTGCGGCAGTTGTGAGGATGGTGCTTGAGGGCTGCCTATGTTGGATGCACATAGTACACTGCCTATACATGGTACGTTACAGGTAATGTGATGTCTGTGCCATCCATTTTACTGTGTGTGCGAGTCAGAGAGAGGTGTCAGTCCCTGGGGGTCACTACAGTGACAGTATGTGTGGTATGCATTGCCTCTTAGCCAAGGCGTGAGCATACTGGGCACACCTCCATCTGCTATGGGAGCAGGCTCAGGAGCCTCCTCCTGTGAGTCCCTCAGTGTCTCTGGGGACCTTGGCAATGGTGGTGGCTGTGTGGCCCTTCCCTGTGTTGTTCCTGTTGCAGCTGTTTCCACTGGATCATATTGTATAGTACAGCACATACTATGAACATGTGTGCACATGTGGCTGCAGAGTACTACAAGGCTCCACCAGATATTTCAAGGCAGCGGAACTGTGACTTGAGCATCCCAAACACACACACTATAATGATCCTGGTTTGTGCGTGTGCCTCATTATGGCATTCTTGTGTGGGTGTGTGTGCACTTCTGATGGGTGTCATCATTCACGGGTTCAGTGCATAGCAAGCACCCCCAACAGATGGCCATATGGCACGCTCCCACTGGCAAATGCCAAATGCCTGGTATAGCTGTGATGAATGCCAGATGTGGGAGTCGTGATAACTTCCAGGGCTGTCAGCACACACATTCATGATAATGCCCTGGCCATTGCACACAACCTGGCAGTTGATGGAAGGGAAGTACTTGTAGTTTATGTAGACCCTACCCTGTTCACTAGGAGGTGCTTTGATGTGGATGTGTGTGCAGTCTATGGCATCCAGTACCTCCGGGTATTCCGCTACATGGTGGAAGAGACGTACATTGCTGGTCCTCTCCTCATGGGTGTTGGGGAAGTAAATGTGCTCACTGGCATGTGGTAGCATGGCATCCGGGAACGGTGGAGTACCCTGTATACAGGTGCCTGTGAGACCTCCATGATGTCCCCAGTAGGTCTTTGGAAAGTACTGTAGCTAGAATTCTTAAGGCTACACATACCTTGGTATCCACTGGAATGGGTTCCACTCTGCTGGTTCTAGATCTGAGTTGAGGCTGGCACAGCTCGGTGATTTGCTGAATTATGTCTCTGTCCACCCTGTAGTGCTCTACTATCTCCAGATCATGTAGTCCCTGGTAAGTTACCCTGGGTCTGAACACTCTCCTCCTTGGTCTGTGGCCATTGTCAGTATTATCCTCCTCTCCACCATCAGCCTCTAGCACATACTGATGGATCAAAGTAATGCCAAACCCCTAACATTTTTCGTTAAAATTCCTCCTGCATGTATACACCAATGGTGCAGAGATTGTGGGAAAAAGACTAAGCTGTTTCCATACTTTATACTGTTGTACTGCAGATGCTGCCTGTATGATTGGCTAACTATGATACATTCCAGCTGCCACCTATATTATCCACGGCTTTGATTTGGCCACTGTGAGTGTTAGAGGCATTACTGGTAATTTGTGCATGATTGCCTTTATTCTGCTGTTACCTTTTTTTAATTATTTTTTTACTTACATCTCCTCCCATTTTCAGCTATGCAGCCAACTGCCAGCTGTATTATTGTGTGTTTTGCATGGCCCATTGTAAATTGCAAGAGTTCGATATTAGTGATTTCTACTTCATTTCTCCTTTATTGTGCTGTTGCTCTATTTCTTTTTTTTCACATCTCCTCCCATTTTCAGCTATGCAGCCACCTACCAGCTGTATTATTGAGTGCTTTCAATGGCCCATTGTGAGTTGCAGAATCCCATATTACTGATTTGTACTGCATTTTCCTTGTTCTGCTATTTCTTTTTTTTTTCCTATATCCTTCCTGGTTAAGCCCCAGCATGCCACGCAGACCCATTTAGCTAGTGTAAACAGCAAGAAATGGACTTTCCCTGGGTGAGAACATGCTCCTCAGTTCATGGAATAAGACTATACAACCTCAGACACACCCCTCGCTTAGCTGTACTTAGCTAAGCGCAACCCCAGGAAATGGAGCTCCAATGTGCTTACAGCAAGCATAACACACCCTTTCATGTTAGTTGCTCCTCCTGCCTATGCAATGGTGTTAGAGCACCTGCACGGGTAGGTGTAGTGTGACACTTAGAAGTATTTTGTGATTCAGTACAAGTCCCCTCATTAACATACCCCACTGCCTTAACCTGTATTTACTGCATTACACAAGAGCCTTCCCCCTTAGCAACCACTGTTCCCTGCCATTGTTTTGATTCTGCTTGCCATATAGTATAATGGCAAAATGCAGGTTTCCCTTAAAATTGACTTTTCACTATTTTTTTATTTTCCCCATGATCCCGTTTACGTGGCACTGCCCTATGCTTCAACGGTTGAGATCGGCCATAAAAAAATAAACTTTTATCTTTAGGTAATTGAAACACTTTGCAATGCCAATGGCTATATATTTGGCCATTGGCATGCCTACAGATTAGGGTACATGCTTTTATTGGAGCTGTGAAGGCTCCGTTTTCATTTTTGCAAATATTTATTTGACTAGTAGCCAAATACATTTCTGCACCTTAAAACGTTCATGCATGTTTACCTGCCTGCTTCCTGGATCGCTATTTTACCTCATTTGCATGGTTAACAACAGCAAATGAGGTAATTAGCATCCTGCATGGGTTTCCGTGCAGGAACAGTGTCAGCTCGCTTGTGCACGTCAAAACGGTACATTCCTGGATCGCTCGTCAGTCATATTCCATGTAGGAGTGGCTATACAGCTCCTGTACGGAAAAAATACTTTTGAGAATCCGGGGGAAAGAGTAAATGAGAAAAGCAAAAGCCGTAACTTTCAGGAACAGAAAGATGGCATCACAGGGTTATTCTTGAAACCATGCATATTCAAGAAAGCAGCACAATGGGACTGAGCTGGAGTCGCCAAGTACCCTGCTGCCATCCTGGATGATCCTAAGATTTATGGTGTTAGACTACATAACTTTATCTGTGTTGTACATTGCATACTGTACATTTTCTGCTGTCAGCATTCCACAAGACCTTTATGGCCACGGTACTCCCTGAAGCATTCAACACACAGGTTGATCTTCCAAGTCGGGCATCCCCATAATGGTGCAGCATGTTTACCCTTGCTGGCACAGTTTTTACATTTTGATTTCCACCATTTCACTGGAAAGTGCGAGCCATGCTCCAATAGGCTCATGGCTCCTGGGACAGTAATTTCAGTGTATCTTTTCCTCTTCTTGTAACTGGCAAGGAAGTGATACTTAGGTTCCTTCGAAACTGTAACTGTGTTGCTGGAATAACATGTCCAGAGTGTGAAACTTGCTGGTGGTTGTTACTTTCATGAAATATAATGAAAGCAGTGGCTATGGCCACATCTCATAAGAACCAAAACAAGTACAGCCATCATTTGCAGAGCTTTCTTGCAGCTGGATACTGTGTCCTAAGATCATCGGCTCAGTCCACCCCATTCATGTAAGTGTTGTACATGTTTGCAACTGATGGACATGGCACTGATGCCTTTGTTCCATCATGCTTTCTCCTGTGTGTGCTGGAGACTGACAAGGTTGGGTTTCATAAGTTCATCGGTTGGTACTAGGCTGTCAGCCCTAGGGCCTCTACAAGCCTAGCCATAACAATTCCCTAGCTATTTCTTCCCACAATATTTACTTCACTGGACCCCTGCCTAGCAGGGTGACTGAGTGATCCCCGGGGTATATCCCTGGGGTATATTTCCTATCTCCCATCCAGTCGTCAATGTTCCTTTTGAAGAGTGTCAAGGAGGTGATCTACGTGACATGCATGGGCAGTCTATTCCAGAGTATGGGGAGTGTCTGGGTCAGGAACCTATTCCTCCAGCATGTTTTGTTCATTGTGATGACAAGGTTTAGGTCCCTGGAGCATGTGGCTCTGATGGACTGGGATTTCTTTAAGTGTAGCATGTCCAACAGCTCTGGGTTTGACATGGCCTTGTATGTCAAGCAGAGATTGCCTCTGAGTAGATAATATGTGACAGAGTATAGCTAGAGTTTTTTTTAGTCGGTCAGCATAGGGCATCTGCTTTAGGCCTGTGATTCTTTTAGTGAGGTGCTTCTGCGGCCTTTACATACCAAATGAGGCTTTGTACTTTATGATGGGTCTAATGAGGAATGAGTACAGTGGGACAATGACCTCCTTTTTTCTGGATGAAAAGCCCTTAGTGATGAGGTGTGCCACATAGAAGGATTTCCTGATTGTGGTGGCGATGTGGTTATCGAAGGTGAGACCACTGTCCACCTGTGTTCCTAAGTCTCTTATCACACTTTTGATGTTTAGTGTACTGCCACCTATGTGGTAATTCATGGGTACATGTTTTTTCCCATAGGGGATAACTATACACTTCTTGGCATTGAGCTTGAGCCCATGGCTCTGGCACCAAGCATCTGTTTCTGTAATTCCCTTTTGTAGAATATCCACATCATTTGGGGATTCAATAATGGCTCCCAGTTTGCAGTCATTTGTGAACTTTCTTTGCCAGAGTCCCTTAGTGTTGGCCTGTACTTCAGAGAAGTAGATGCAAAACAAGAGCGGTCCCAGGACTGAACCCTGAGATACTCTACTTGTCACTTGTCTGGAGCTGGATTTGGAGTCGGATACATTTACAGTGTGGGTTCTGTCAGTAAGCCAGTTGGCAACCCATCGAGTTATGTAGGGATTTATGCCCAGCTTAGTAAGCTTATCTATGATTCCAGAGTGGGGGATGGTGTCAAAGGTCCAGACAGGCTGTGTGGACTGCCTTAACCTCGTCTATGGCTCTGGAGATATGATTCGAAGAAGTCAATCAGGTTCAGGAGACACAATCGGCCCTTCACGAGCTCAAACTGGGTGGGGTCCAGTGTTTGAAGGTTGCCAATATTTTTGTTTATAAGTTCCATGACAATATACTCCATGGCCTTGCAGATCAGGTTCATCAGACTGATGGGACATTAGCTCCTAGGATCCAAGGTGGATCCACCCTTGTGGAGTGGGATAACTGTAGCTGTGCACCACTAAGTGGGCTCGAAGCCTGAGGTGAGGCTATGATTAAACATGACACTTAGGTGAGGTGCCAGTTCATTTTGTAGTTCGTGTAGTACACAGCTCGGGATGTCATCTGGTCCCATGGATGCTGTATTCTTAGCTTTTGAGAGTGCGTTTTTTACCTGTGTGGCCATGATACCTGGAATTTTGCAATCTTTCAGTTTCTATTAGTTGACAGCAGAAATACTGGGTTGCTATCCTTCCATTCAGTAGCCAGCAGTGGGCAACTTTCCAACTGCTTGTAGTACCCTCAAGGTGCTTTAACAATGGCCAGTCTGTTGAATATTAGAGGCTATCCTGACCTATTGGTGTGCATAGTTCCACAGCAGTATAGACCATCTTGCAGCAATTGCTGTTCCAGAGGGACAGAGGTAAAGAAGTTATCAAAGTAAATGTGATGCTTCTTGCCAATCAGTCCACTAGTTAAGTCAACCACAACTTGATGTGCCAGTCCAACCTCTGTATTCTGTTCATAGGTTCATAGGTTCGTACTAGGCTATCTGCCCTAAGGCATTTATAAGCCGAGCCAGAGTGTATGTGGCTTACACCACCCCTTAGGATGAGAATACTACGCCCATTTAGGGTTTAGTTTACTATGCCTCTGTCTAGTAGTGACACAGAGATGACCCCTGGGGTAAACCTACGATCTCCGATCCACTCGTCGAGATTTCTCTTGAATAGAGTCAGTGCCTAACATGGACTGGGATTCTGTTCCAGAGTGTAGGGAGCCTCTGGGTTATGAATCTGTCCCTCCAGCACATCCTATTAATTTCTGTGTTGAGGTTTAAGTCACTTGTTCTTGTGGCTCTGATGGATTTGGATTTTCTGAGGTGGAGCATGTCCATTAATTCAGGATTGGACATGGCCTTGTATGTCAGGCACAGATCACCTCTGAGTAGGTGGTATGCGACTGAATAGAGCTGGAGTTTTTTCAGTCGGGCAGCATATGACATATGTTTAAGACCCTTTATCCTCTTGGTGAGGAACTTTTGGGGTCTTTCCAACTGCTGCAGGTGTCGGGTGAGATACATCCCAAATGGGGCATTGTACTCAATCATTGGCCTGATAAGAGAAGAGTACAGGGGCACAATGACCTCTCTTGATCTAGATGTGAAACCCTTCATGATAAGGTGGGCAATATAGAAGGTCTTCCTAACCACTTTGGCAATGTGAGTGTCAAATGAGAGGTTACTGTCAACCTAGGTCCCTAGGTCCCTGATTACCTCCTCCGTACTTAATGGATTACCGCCTATGTGGTAATTTGTCGGTACCTTATTTTTCCCAAAGGGTATGACTATACACTTTTTGGCGTTCAGCTTAAGGCCATGGCTCTGGCACCAATTATCCATTTCTATGAGGCCTCTCTGAAGGATGTTTGTGTCCGCTGGAGTATCAATTATGGCGCCCAGTTTGCAGTCATCTGCGAACTTTGTCAGCCACAATCCTCCTATGTTTGCCTGTACCTCGGAAAAATAAATGCCGAACAAGAGGGGTCCCAGGACTGAGCCCTGTGGGACACCGCTTGTGACTGGCTTAGAGTCTGACATAGCTCCAGCAACTCTGACCCTGTGGGTTCTGTCCTTGAGCCAGTTTGCAACCCATCTTGTGACATATGGGTTTACATTTAAGCTGGTGAGTTTTTCTATGATGCCCGAGTGGGGTATTGTGTCAAAGGCTTTTGCAAGGTCAAGGTAGGCTGTGTGAACTGCCTTACCCTCATCAATGGCCTTAGTGACTGTTTCAAAAAAGTCGACCAAGTTCAAAAGGCAGGATCTGCCCTTGACAAAACCAAATTGGGTAGGATCCAATGTCTGTAGGTCCCCAATGTCTTTGTTTATGAGTTCCATAATGATCCTCTCCATAGCTTTGCAGACCAGGCTCGTCAAGCTTATGGGGCGGTAATTTCCAGGGTCCGTAGAAGCACCGCCTTTGTGAAGTGGGACCACTGTTGCTGTA
Organism: Protopterus annectens; assembly: GCF_019279795.1. NCBI lineage: Eukaryota > Metazoa > Chordata > Ceratodontiformes > Protopteridae > Protopterus > Protopterus annectens. The sequence goes on along the minus strand of NC_056746.1, from coordinate 1,060,627,544 downwards.
CGCCACTCTTTGGGTACATATCCTGTAGTAAGGCTAAGATTAAACAGCAGCCTTATGTGTGGGTTTAGTTCCTCTTGGAGTTCATGTAGCACACAGCCCGGGACACCATCCGGTCCCATTGATGCTGTGCTTTTAGCTTTAGAGAGGGCGGCTCTCACCTGGGCATCTGAGATGTTAGGGAGGCTACACTCTGCTGGGATAGTTATTTCTCCTTTTGGGGGGGAGGGGGAGGAGAAATTTGCACTGAACCTGTCTGCCAGAATGTTGGCAATGTCAATGGGTTCAGTGTATTATGTGTCATTTTGGACTAACTCTGAGCATATCTGGGAGTTTCCATCCAGGTTTCTAACATAGCTAAAGAAGGCCTTGTGATTGTCTTTTGTGTCTTTTGCGATTTTTCTCTCAAAGTTGGCCTTGGATGATTTTATGAGTGATCGTAGTTTTTTGCTAGTACTGATCAGAGACGCCTTCCCTTTTATGGATTTTGCTCTGTCATGTAATAGCTTCCTCCTCCTGTTGTAAAGTTTGTTTATAGCTGGGGTCCACCAGACCGGGCGCCTGCCTTTGGGGGAATGGGTCTTGGTTTTATTTGGGATTGCATGATCCATGCATTCTTGAAGGTGCCCATAGAAGGCATTTGCAAAGGATTCAGCAATGTGGGTTGCGGTTTCCACTGGCCCAGGGGCCTTGAAGGATACCACTTCAGTCTTAAGAAGTGTGAAGTTTGCTTTTGAGAAGTTCTTCACTGTGGTCTTTTGTGCAGGGGGTGGGGGGATGTGGATTTCCAGTGAGATTAATTTATGGTCTGATCTTACCAAAGAGGGATATACTTCCGTTGTGGTGCATTTTGTCCCCATGTTTGTGATGATCAGGTCTAGTATATTGTCTCCTCTTGTGGGAATGGTGACTAGTTGTTCCATTGCATTTGAGTTTATGAATTCCAGGACCCTTTGGCCTAGGGTGTTGGGGCTTGAGTAATGTTCCCAGTCTATGTTTGGGTAGTTGAAGTCTCCCAAAATGATGGTATTTGGAGAGACATTCATACTCTCCAGTGTCTTCAGGAAGGCTGTGTGGGGTTCCTGAGTTTGAGAGGGTGGTCTGTAGCATGCTACAAACTGTAAGGCAGTTTTGCCTATGGTTAGTTGCACCTGGATAGTCTCCGATGCTTCGTGCATTGCCACTAACCTGGAGGTGTGGGTATCTTTGATGAAAATGGATACTCCCCCTCCTTTTGTGGTTCGGTCCAAGTTTTAGGGCCGGAAAGCATGATATGAGGTAAAACCTGATAGTGCTGGGGTGCTCTCAGGAGCCTTGAACCAGGTTTCAGTCACCGCACAGACATCGATGTTCTCCATACTGAGGAGGGCTTCGAGGGCATGCATCTTGAGGTTTAGACTTCTGGCATTGAGCAGCATTACCCTTAGTTTTTTTCCACTTGTGTTTTCTAGGGAGGTAGGTTTGTCATTTGAGCCTTGCCTAAAAAAGGCACTATGGGGGTGGCAAGAGCCTTGGCCAATATCCGGAAGCCCAGGGGTGACAGGTGCAAGCCATCCCTTGTGAAGCAGAGTGGCTTGTCAAGCATGTCATCCCAAGCAGACAGACATTGGATCCCCTTAGAATGACACCAGTAATTAAGCCAATTGTTAAAACTGATAATTTTTTCTTTGTACTGTGGCATCATTCTTGGTGAGGGTAAGATGCTGCTCAGGGTCAGGGTCATACCGGCCTGGGCTACGTAATCAAAGAGCTCCTCTATGTCTCTTTTCATGTAGTCCAGGGAGGTACGTCTCAGGTCGTTCACAATGGCATGTACAATGACTGAGTCATATTTGTACTTGCTGTGGAGTGACCTGAGTGCTTGTGTTATGTGGCGGATTCTAGCTCCTGACAGGCAGCTTACTGTGACCTTTTCCTTGTTCAGTCTGGTGAGCGGGACGTCAGTGTGTCTGACTATGGAGTCACCTATTACAAGTGTGTCTAGCATGTTGTTAGGCCTTAAGGGCTGTGACTGTTTAGCACACTGACTTTGTGAACTATGTGTTGCATGTGCTATGTCTTGAGGTGGTGGTTGCTTGGGTGTCTGCTTTGGAGGCCTCTGTTGTTTTGGTAGATTTTTAATCAGCACCTCCGAGTATGTTTTTGTGTGTTTATGTGTTTGGTTTGATGTTGTGATAGTTCTATGTGAGACTGGGTTTGTGGTGTGCATGGTTACCTTCTCCTCCTGACTGGTCTTGCCAGTACTGAATTGAGAGAGCTCAGCCTCCAGTTTGGCTATATAGTTGCATCTCTCGCATATATTTGTATTTGTTGGGAGGAGGAGAGGGTTGTCTGTGTACATGAGGCAATTGTAACATTGCCTTAAGATTCCCAGATTCACCAGCTGAACAGGAGAAGACGCCAGCAACTGACCCTTCGACATGCTAGAAATAGTGAAAAAGATTGCTGTGTAACTGAGTCAGAAAGGACCTATAGGGAGATGTGTACTCAACAGAATTTAGGTGAATGAAGTACTTTCTTTTGTTTAAGAGTGCTTTACCTGTATAAAAATGCTTTAGGAGCAAGTGCTGAGCTTTTCAGATAGAGTATAGGCTGTTTAGATTGCAAGTAGAACAGTTTTAAGGGAAAAATTGAAGAGCAGACTTGGCGGAGCCAGAAAAAGTTTAACCTTGTTTAACCGGTGCTGCTATGCCCACACAAAGCCGTGCAAAGGCGGATTTTAAGCAGTGAACTACAAAAGAGCTAGGAATGGTTCCAAACAACCAATTACTACAGCTTCTTGTGCTGAGGTCACTTCCCCCAAGGACAGATGGGCTGCTCAAGGCTCCCCACTCCCACTGGTGAGCAAAGAAACTTCCTTCTATCCAAGTAAGGTAATGGACAAGACAGGAACTACACCACAGCCCAGAATACAGCAATGCCTGTATACTGGTCTAAACTAGTCAAGAAAGGCGGGAAAACAAGGATTATTTTTTTGTTTTTTTGTTTTTTTTTGTAGAAATACACAGAAAATGCAGAGACAGTGATAAATTAGTTATACAGGCTAGCACACTTTAGTGGGCAGCCTCCACAGTTAAATTAAACAAACAAATCAGCAAACTTTCGATTAAATTCGACTAAATGTAACTTTAAGTGCAGATTTAAAAATAAATGCAGTAATCAGAAAAAAACAGTTCAGGCTAGTTTAAAGTAAGCAACAGAAGCTATTTCCAGTGGAAAAAAAGCAAATATACTTAAATCCAGAAGGTAGTCGCTTTTTCGAGTTCCTTGCTGCTAGGACCACTCTGTAAACCCACGTGGAGCTTGTCTGAGCAGTATAGCCATGGTCATTATCTAAATGTCAAGCGTCCACGGAAGCCCACCACGGCTTTGCCTACTGTCACCTCATAATGCACCTGTTCTGCCTTTCCATGGTATACCTGGAATTCACATATGCACCCATTGGTAGAGTCTACCAATACCCACAACTTAATGCCATACCTCTCTGGCTTACCAGGCATAAACTGTCTAAATGTCAAGCGTCCACGGAAGCCCACCATGGCTTTGCCTACTGTCACCTCATAATGCACCTTGTACTGCTTCCCACATACTGAAGTACTGCATCCAGTATTGGCCGTACATGATGTACCTTGCATGACCCACAGAGGCCTGTGGTAGGCTCAGGCATTTGTCATTGCAGTGGAAATGCTGCTGAATTTTTTTTCAAACCTATCTCGGGTCATGTACTCAGCTATTGGGAAGCAACCATATACATACACTTCTGGAACATATACAATAGACATGTATATTCTTATACCAAGAAATGTGCGTATGTCTGTAGAACAAACAGGAATCTACTGCTTATCAACCTTGCCTGTTGTGGTCTGCTTCTGTGAAGTATAGTGATTAGTTTCATTGGCAATAAGGGAGTACAGCTCCTCTGAGAACATCAAATTCATGAAGTCCATCTCTGTGCAGAGTCCAGGTTGGTTACAGGACCTACGGGACCCACAAAGTCATCAATGTGTACTGCTGTGAGGTGTTTTTCTCCACGTGAACTTGCATGGTGGGCATGTTGAAGTACCATAGTGGGTAGCCTGGCACAATTTAGAATGGAAAGTCCTGTGTGGTTCATAGATGCTGCTATCTGGTCATTGTCCATACCAACTGTATTGCATGCATGTGTGAGAGAAATACTAACAGACATTCTGTGCTGAGGCACTGTCATATCCTTGCTTGACAAGGAGCTACTTCGACACAGATCTAATGGATTTTCTCCATCCCAATCCACATACTCTGGACTACTCTGAACCTGCTGAACAGTAGCAAGCACATCCACATCCTTCTCAACACTTGAACTGGCCTGGACTGTGGAGGACTTCACAGCTCTGTCACTGATATCATGCCTATTCTTAAACATAGATAGAGGCAATTCATCCTGTGTCAAAATCAAACTGAACTTGATGGCCACTGGTGTGCCAACATTCATTAGGAGTTTAAGTGGTACTTCATCCTCACTTTTCAGGTTTACTGTGGCACATCACAGTGGCCTGTCTGGAATGGCTGGGACAGGGACATCATCCTTATCAGGGGCAATAACCCTCTCATGGAGACGTGCAATTGGAATCTTATCATCTGTGTTGTAATCTTCATCTTTACTCTGGTTTGCATTACATCATAGTTGGAGGTCTACTACCATTAGAATCTGTATTCTCTCACAAGTGAATGTTGCTTGGATTTCTCCTGAACAGATGGCATCTTCACTGAAGGATGTGTTGCCTTACACTTGAACTTACAGCTGAAAAATACAACAGTATAGAACAGCATGATGTTACTTACCTGCACAGAGGCAGGTGGAAAGCAACACAGCAGAACACTATACAGCGAGTGCATGATGCAGGAAACTAGTACATGATACAATGTTCAGTTGCAGTAGTTCACAAAAATATGAACCATATAACCACAGTGGCCACCTTCATCTGTATCTTACAATAGAAACAATGGTAAAAATGAAAGAAATAAAACTGTGTGTGTGTGTGGGGGGGGGTCTGCATGACTCAACATTGACAGAAACCAAAATCTGGTATGTGCATTCATCAATGTGATAATGACTTTTAGTAATATGAATAACAGTGGCATTTGCTGGAGAGTTTTACCTGACAAGTGATAATGACAGTATTATATTGTAACTGCACATATTGCAAATTAATAACGTGATAATGGCTTGCATTTCATTACTGCAAGGTTCTGCATGCTCAGACGAAGGTGATAATTGCTGCATGTAACCTGCTGAGTAGACACTTATTACATTCCTGGTGCAGGTGTAATATAAGACTGAGTCATTACCATGTGTCAGGAAAAGACCTGAGTAATTCAATAAAAGTAGTACAACAGTTACGTATTACTGAGGCCTTCCTCTCATCTAACCTGTACACACAAATATAAAAAGTCAGAAATATTGCCCTACATACTGAGTTATCAATGCCAGAACTTGAGTAAAAGCAATAATAAAATATATATATCATCGAGCTCTTCCTGTCACCTAAACTGTGCACACCAATGACAGAGCCAGAAGTATTGCCCAACACTTTTGGTTGTTCCATGCCAAAATTACTTTGCTCAAGGTGAATACTAGCATGATAAATGTTTACATTCCCTAAGACAGCACTAATCTTTAAGTGAAACCATCCCTTGCATTAGTTTTGACTTTTTCACTTTACTTATCTCTATATTTATCACTGAATACAATTGCTTCTTATATAGACATCATACATTCAGTAAACATTTCACACAGACACAGTTTCCCATAACATATTATTCCGACTTGCTCCCCGTGTCTTAGCATTCATTTTTCTGGAGGATATGAAGCCTGAAACACAAATGTATATCTTTATTTTGTGACTTCAGTCCTCAGATCATCCCAGTCATTCGCCAGTAAATATCAAATTTTATGAGGAACAGATCAAAAATATGAGGCAAAAATATGGACTTTCTGCCCCCCCCCCCGAGCATCCCCACCTGGGGCAACCCCCTAACCCCCCTCCTCCCCCATAGCAGCCCCTCCCCCGCCATTCCAGTGTTCCACTACTTGGCTATTTCTCTACAGTTACCATAAACACAGTTCAAACCTGTCAGTGTGCATACTGCTTAATATTTACTTCTACAGTGATTACAGATATTGAAATAAAATAGCAAAAACACTAATAGCCATTTGCTAAACAAACAATACAGTGCGATAGTGAAACCAGACAGCATGAACAGTAAATTTCTCTGCCCTTGAAACTCACATTCAAACTGCATAAAACCCACATTCAAATAAAATGCATCTGGCCAGTGGAGGATTTTTAGGGCCATACATACATGTGTGTGTTCTTTGATTCACTTTCTTGATTGTATTAGATTATATTCCTTGTATAATACAGCACCACTTGTTAGAATGTGTTTTAAATTTGTAGTTTTGAACATTCTTCCAGTAAGCAATCAAACAAAACGTATGAACCAATAATAACAAAACTACCCATTTCAGAAAATTTCAACCATAAAAGGCCACTCAGAAATCTGTCGTCATAATCCACCAATATCAGTAAATAAGCACAATCGCTGCAGAAGTAAAAGTCATCTGAATAATTCCACATTAGAGAGATCTGTACCTCACGAAGAAGTTGCTACTGGCAAACACTTTACAGCATTTCAGTGTTTCATCTACAAATTCAGTGACTGCTGCCCTAGAAGAATCAATTGCCCATGTAACATTAAAAAAAATGATAAGCTGGTAATATTGCAATTGGGAATGACAGTCAAACCTCTCAACCCCTTAGAGCATGAAATCTGGACAGAGCCATAAATAATGGGGGGACAAAGGCTCAAAAATAAACACAATTTTTAAATATCGCTCTTACAAACTTAGAAAGTAGATAGAATAACATGTTTTGCATTATCATGAATTTTCTGAGGGGTATGAAGCCTGAAACTCAAATGTTTGCCACAATTTTCTGACTGAAATCTTCAATGATTTGATAGAAAAACACAATTTTATGAAAAATGAACCCAAAATATGAGGCAAAAATCTGGACATTCTGCGAAAATCTGTACAGTTGAGAGGTATTGAATGACTGACAAACCAACAAGTTCATAGTCATGAGACATCTCATACAAAGGAGGATACACTCAAGAGTGTAGAACGCCTGTCCCCCTTAAACACCAAATAATCAGCAATTGAAAGCCCACTGCAATGCCAGCACTCCATCTACATGGTGTGGGAGTAGAATCCACAACCTTCTGCATCAAAGGCAATTACGCTGCTGAACAAACAGTAACTGCCATTTGTAAACAAGACAGTTAGTTGCACATTGAAAACAGGCTTAGCACGAGTAACAGTAAGCTTCTCTTCCCTTGACACTCACAATTACATGAAAATGCACTTCTTCTTTCGGCTTTTCCCGGTTAGTGGTCGCCACAGCGGATCACCTGTCCGCTCATGACTGGCAGTGAAGTTTTAGTGTCGAGTTGCCAGCCTGGTGCCCAACCTTCCACAAAAGGCACACACACACACGCACTCACACCTAGGGTGAATTTAGTGTCCAATCCACCTGCAGCATGTCTTTGGGATGTGGGAGGAAACCGGAGCACTCGGAGGAAACCCACGCGACCACAGGGAGGACATGCAGACTCTGCACAGAAGGCACCCCGGCCAAGGATTGAACCAGAGAACCTCTTGCTGTGAGGCGACAATGCTAACCACTGTGGCTGCTGCACTGAAACTCATAATTCCTTGGAAATGTACTGACAATTCGGTCAGCATTCTGGTAGCTGTTACAGAGGATTCAGGCTCTTGTCTCCACTGAAGCTCACAATTCCTTCAGCAATCTGGTAGCTGGTGTAAAGGATTCAGGCTACCTACTAGCCTATGTCACCTAGTGCTGGATCCGGCTCTGCCCTTTCCAGGCTACACTTTATCTCCTCCTCCTCATGACAGTTCTTCCTGTCCATTTCTTCACCTCCCATGCCTTCCTTACTTTCCTTAGTAACCAATATTTTGCAGGATAAACAGTATCCTTTAGAAATCCATATTTTGTTGTATCTGTTCAGAATTCATCCTTTTGACCCATTTTCTACATCCTTAATTCTATTTTGTTCACAGCAAAAGCTCACATCAAAGCACTATACACTCTGTCTCACAAAAACTTCTCCCCCATTCCCTCCTCAAATTCACTGCCTGTTTTGCCAGGGCTTATCTTCATCTCTGTATATTTCATCACCATCTTATCCCTACCACCTTCTGCCCTTTCATATACTCTTTCATACTCCCCTTTCCTTCTTTCATCCAACAAACCCCATGCAATACCATCCACCAGCTTTCTCTGAGCCACATTAATTGCAGATGTAAAATATCTAGTCTATAGTCCCAATCCCACTGAACCGTTCTCTGACCACAGTCTGTCTTTTGTAAACCCTCCATCCCCATTTTCTATATGTTTCTTGGGATTTTCTAGATATCCTCCAATGCCTTTTCTTGCAGTGTACTGAAAATATACCTCCCTGTATGTATAAAATGTGAAATTAGTACAATTAATTACTGCATCTTTTCTTCCCAATCTCTGCATTTTCCCCTCACCCACCTACTATAAAGTGTATTCTGCACCTTCTCCCTTTCCTCAGTTTAGTCTCCTTCACCATACTATACACCTGCAACCACAAGACTTCCCATCCCCACCTCTTGACATGATTAAAGTTCCTCCCCTTCGTTCTGTAGTTGCAAAACTACTGATTGTTCAGGTGAATATCAAAGTACAGTTTTGTACCTACCATAAATGTAGATGTCTGATAGGTATGCATCTGCAGTCCTTACATATGGGTTGCCCTGCCTCAGGCAGCCCTTCGGTCGGCCGGATTCCAAAGTCTGGGTCCGGCGTTGGCTGATGTCACCCTTTTCCCTGACGTCTGAGTGCCAGGGGTATAAAATCATCAGCCGACGCCATCTTCCTCAGTTTTTCTTGCCTCAGATGCCAGGTGCCCTCTAATGAAGGCTAAATTTGGAGAGATGCAATAAATTCCAAACATGCACAGTGATCTGTATGTGTGTATATATATATATATATATATATATACAGGTTTGCCATGAAAAGAGTAACAGAATCGAATGCAATTCCCTATCCATTTTGAAATTGTCTGTTTGGAAATTGCTTTTCCTTGTACACCAGCAGCATATGCTACAAAAAGCTGGTCAGTTTTCCTGTAAGTCTTAGTTCTGTCCAAGTAGTAGCGCAACTGTCTGTGAATGTCCAGTGTATGCAGAAGTTTCTCTCCTTTATTTTGTGGATTTGGAAAGAAGGTAGGTAGGTGAATAGCTTGGTTCAGTGAGACCCTGGATACCACCTTTGGCATGAATGAAGGATTGGTTCTCAATGAGACTCTGTCCTGATGAAAAGTAAGAAATGGTTGTACTGCCATGAGGGCCTGTAACTCAGATACTCTTCTTGCTGAGGTTATGGCCAGAAGGAAGGCAGTCTTCCAAGACAGGAACTGTAGTTCTGCAGATGCTGCTGGTTCAAAGGGAGGTAGAGTTAATTTTTCCAACATGAAATTAAGATCCCATGTAGGCACTGGTGGTTTCCTTGGAGGGTTGATGTTTTTTACCCCTCTTAGAAACTGCTTTAGCAGCGGATGAGAAAATACAGGTGGAACAGTGTTGTACTCTGCTGAAATGGCTGAAGCATGAATTTTTATGGAAGAGTAAGAGAGGCCATTATGGAGCATTTCTGCCAAGTATTCCAGGATATGTGGAATGCTCATTACTGTCGGATCTTGGCCCTTTGTGGAGATCCAAGTGCGGAATCTTTTCCATTTTGCTGAATATGCCTTCCTTGTGGAAGGCCGCTGAGCTTCCTTGATGATATCCTTTACCCTTTTGGATAGTTTATCCAGGCGAGGAGTCAAGGTATTTTCCAGGCTGTCAGCTGCAAGGTTTTTAGGCTGGAGTGCAGAGTTTTGTAATTGTGCTGTGTCAGAAGAAGTGGCCTTTGTGGTAGAAGCCACGGTTTCGTGCGTGACAAGCTCCTTAACAGTGGGTACCAATGTTGTCTTGGCCAGTCCGGAGCTATCAGAATCACTTTTGGTTGTTCTGTCCTGATCTTCAGTAAGACCTTGGTCATTAACGGAAGAGGTGGAAATGCATATACTGTTAGAGTATTCCAGCTGAAAGAGAGAGAGTCCACTTTCCATGCTTGTGGGTGGTATGTCCTTGTGCAGAATTTCTTCAGTTGATGGTTGTGGTGGGAGGCAAAAAGATCTATGTCCGGCCTTCCCCATGATTGTGTTATTTGAAGAAAGGTGTCTGGGTGCAGCATCCATTCGTGTGGATCCATGATGTTTCTGCTTAGGCTGTCCGCCAGTACATTGTCTTTTCCTGGTACAAACTGGGATTGCAGCTCTATATTCAGTTTTAGGGAAAGTTCCCAAAGATTCATTGCCAGCCTGCAAAGAGGGTAAGAATGGGTACCTCCTTGCTTGTTTATGTACCACATAACTGTGGTATTGTCTGTTTTTATTAGCAGGTGGCCTTGATGTAGGAAGTGCTTGAAGGCCTCGATTGAATGTATCACTGCCAGCATTTCCTTTTGGTTTATGTGCAGGCGAAATTCTGTTTGTGTCCATTGTCCTTGAATGCATCTGCCCTCCATGTGCGCTCCCCATCCATGGTCTGAGGCGTCCGTGTTAATGGTTTGGCTGATATTTGGTTTGCTGAAAGGCAGACCCATGTTTGACTGGCTTGCTGGAGCCCACCACAGAAATTCCTTTTGAAGGCATGGAATGAGGGGGATCAAAGCTTCTAGGCTGTGACTGTGTTGAGACCATAGACTCCTTAGGTACCATTGTAGTTTCCTCATATGCAGCCTTGCTTGTGGAATCAGAAGAATGCAAGATGCCATGAAACCCAGGGCCTGCAGTATTTTCCTTGCAGTCAGTTGGGTCTGCTTTGCCAGTTTTCTGAAGTAAACCGGTAGTTGTTTTTGTTTTTCTTCTGTGAGAAAAGCCATTTGGGTGGTTGTATCTAGTTTTGCACCCAGAAAAATTATTCTTTGGGATGGAACAAGTCTTGATTTTCGAATGTTGACTGTGTATCCCAAAGCCTGAAGTAGGCGTATGGTATAATTCAAGTGTTTTACCAATGTTTGTTGGCTGTCCGCTTGTATAAGGCAGTCGTCCAGGTATGGGTATATTTGAATCCCCTGAAGTCTGCAGTGTGCAATTACTGATGCCAGGCATTTCGTGAATACTCTGGGTGCAGTAGATAAGCCAAAGGGCAATGCTGAGAATTGATAATGCTCTGAACCTGCAAGAAATCTGAGGTGTCTTCTGCAACTTTGTCTGATAGGGACATGCAAGTATGCCTCCTTGAGGTCTAGAGTTACCAGCCAAGACCCCTTGCCCAGCATGGGAAGGAGTTGCTGTAGGGTCAGCATTTTGAATTTTGGCACAATGAGATAAGTATTCAGTGCGGACAAATCGAGAATAGGCCTCCATTGTTTTTCTTTTCTTGGGACAAGGAATAGTCTGGAATAAAATCCTTGGCCTTGTTCTGTGAGAGGAACCTTTTCTATAGCTTTCATTTGCAAAAGGTTGGAAATTTGTTTTAAAGCCTCTGCCCTTTGATTCAGTGGCAGGTTTGGCATGCCTTTTCTTCTTGGTAATGTATGAAAATGGAACCTGTATCCTTTGTCTATTATTTGCAGTGTCCATTTGTCCCTTGTAATACTGTGCCAATTTTCTGAGAATAAAGATAGCTTTATGCCCAAAGGTGCTTCCAATTGAGCCCTGGTTGGCGGGGTCAAGGTAAAGTCATTGAGTCTGTCCTTGTGCAGCAGTTGTAGGTCCTGCACTACCTCTCTAGTTAGGAGGCTGCCATTGACGTCCTCTGTAGGAGCCTCTAGCTTGCCCTCTACCTCTGGCACGCCTGTTCTTGCCTCTTTGAAATCTCTGTGTCTGGAAAGGACCAATTCTTAGAGGGCCAATTCCTGCTGAATCTTGGTGGTTGGACCTGGAGAAAATCTTTGACTGTTTGTACAGATTTAGCCTTTTCCTCAAATTTCTTTAAGACCTCCTGAGCAGTGGAGCCAAATAACTTTTGCTTTTCCAGTGGCGCATCCAGAAGCTTTGCTTTAACATGATCTGGCAGGGTTTGTTCCTTCAGCCAAGCATGTCTACGTATGACTGCACCTGTCATTGCTGACCTACATGAAGCTTCCAATGCATCATAACCACACTGCAAGAAATGGTTGCTAACCTGTTGGGAGTTATGTACCAGATCCTGAAGTGACTTGCGATGTAGGGGTTCAGGTGAAGACAGTTTTTTATGCAATTCGTCTAACAAATACTCTTGGTACTGTATCATATGGAATTGGCAATTTAATGCCCTCATAGAAAGAGTGGAAGAAGTATACACTTTTTTACCCCATCTCTCTAAAGCCCTGGATTCCCTTTCAGAGGGGAGTGGATTTTTAGTAGTGACAGATGCAACCCCTTTAGGACCCTGGGAAATAGATTCAGGGTCAGCAGAGTGGGCCTTGTAAAGGAAATGATGCGAGTCCAGGACCCTGTAGTACCTATCGTGTTTGACAGGAGCCGGAGGAAGGGGGTAATGCTAGACTCAGAGTACACATCATCAATGACATTCAAAACAGGAGGAATAGCCAAAGGTCTATGCTGAGGTAAATGCAGAAAAGTCCTTAATCTCTTCCTGGAATCAGAGAATTCCTGGCCCTGCCATTTGAAATGCTCTCTCATGGAGTGAAGGGTCTCCCCAAAGGGCAGCTCTTCAGGAGGGGAGGCAGAGGGAATAGATTCCTCTGCATCAGAATCCTCGTAGGCCGTAAAGGCCTCCTCCTGGTAATCAGAAAGAGCAGAGCCATCTGAGGCCTCATCAGAGGAATGGGGATCAGTGGGCTCAACCCTGGGCCTTTTGTCTAGAGGAGGATGAGAGCTCCTGTCCGGATGTGGCTGAGAGCCCCTAATTAGGGAAATAAGGTCCTCAGCTAAACTTAAAATCTGTGAACCTGTAGTGGATCCCTGAGGAATAACCTTGGGAGGCAGGGATTTTGGCTGTTTAGCAGCTTTAGCCCTTGTGAACGCCTTTATGGACATGGATGCAGGAGGCCTGGCTGCTCCACGTGCTGGTGTAGTTTTGTCTAGGGAAATGATGTCGAATGTGTCTTGGACACCAGTTTCTGAGGGAAATTCTATAACCGACTCAGAAGAGGCCTCTGGGGCCGAAATTGTCGGTTGTGCGGTTTCGACGGTCGGAAGTACCAAGGACTCGGTTTCAGCCGAGCCCGAGACACTCGCAGTAGGCCTAGGCGTGGTTTCAGCTGAAACCACGGTCTGCGTGTGTCGGTCCTTGTCCTTCCGTTTTTTGGTTAAATGGGAAGTCGGAGTCTCCGACGGCATATTGTAACAGTAACTATCCCCAAAAATTCCTCTGCAAACTCCGCCCGACACCTAAGAGTGCGTCGGTTGAAGGAGGCACAGGCTGTACAGGCCGAGACGTTGTGGTCTGGGCCTAGGCAGGGGAGGCAGTAAGAATGGAAATCCTTATGAGGTATTTGTTTCCCACAAGTTAAGCAATTATTAACTTTAAGCGTTTGATCTGACATCGGCTGAGGCAAGAAAGAGTCCCCAACGGGGTACTTAGCTTTTGAAGTCTTCGGTAGCTGAAGTTACAGGAGCTGGCCAACCGGCACTTGTGAACTGCTTCTGCTTCGGGCACCACGCGGCAAGAAAGACTGAGGAAGATGGCATCGGCTGATGATTTTATACCCCTGGCGCTCTGACGTCAGGGAAAAGGGTGACATCAGCCGACGCCAGACCCAGACTTTGGAATCCGGCCGACCGAAGGGCTGCCTGAGGCAGGACAACCCATATGTAAGGACTGCAGATGCATCCTTGAAGGACATCATGTAGTAATACACAAAAGGAATAGTGCCATGTCATGTTTGCTCACCTTCTTGCTCTCAATCTCTCTCACACACACACACACACAGTCTTCTTGCTTTCATACACATTCACACACACAGACAGACATGGGGCCTGATGGAGAGATGGAAAGGGGGGTCCTGATGGAGAGATGAAAGGTCAGCAAGCAAAGGAGTGTAGTAGTGCTGAAATTGAATTCATCTTCAATTCTTGGTTAGTACCTTCGCAAGGTGGACCCTGTTTTTCACAAAATCTCACCAAGGTGACACTGACATATAGACTGTATTTATACAGCATATATCATGGCCAGAAGCAAATCAAAAACAAAAAACGATAGCTGGGTCACAAGACCCAGGATAAAAAAGTGGCCAATCCTGGTAGGTGCACTGGTGCCAGGACTGGAAAAAATGACAGTGTAGAATCCTCAAAATACGGAAACAATCCTACAATGGGGCCAGGCCAGGCTCAGGGGGAGGATGCCCCCCCCCCCCCCGTTGTAGAAGGAAGTAGTAGTCAACAAAAATTTATTGGCTAAAGAAGAGCCATAAAGATGACAGAGTGGACTATTGAGGATAAGAAAGAAATTATGCATTGTTACTATTATGTAAAAAGCCCAGAATTTCCAGATGCAAGATATACAAAATGATTAAGAGAGAAGTTAGAGGAAAGAAAAATACTTCTGCAGGAAAAACTGTCACAAGCTTCAAATAAAAATTTGCTTTCATTAATACAACAGATTTTTGAAAAACAGTATATAGATCAAGAAACTTTGATCTCTTTGGAAAAAGAAGCTTCTGAGGAAGTGAGAAAATATAAACAACAAAACCTAGAGGTATTTGAAATATATGAAAAAGAAATATAGACATGGAAAGAAAGAGAGATTTGATATGGTGCAATATTTATGCAAACGAGAAAGCCAAATTAACTAATATACAGAATGCAGTTTCAAAGATATTCAAAGAAAAATACAGGCAAAGGCATCCAGATATGGAAAATTTCACAATAAAAAGACTAAAAGCACAAAGATTGAATGTAGAAAAGACGATTAGTAAAGTAGAAGTTAAAGAAACAGAAGTTGAAGTTATGGAGTGCCTGCAAAGTGAAGGATTTAATGTAGAAGGTCTAAAACAGACTACATCATAGCATGACTGAGTGTCCCCAGAATAAGGAAAAGCAAGAAGATCAGGAGATGTGAAGAAGAAATATGGACATGGGAAAGGAAAAGAGATTAAATATGGTGTAATATTTATGCAAAGGACAAAGCAAAACTAACTAATACAAGAAGAGCAGCACCAAAGATATTTGAAGAAAAATATAGTCAAAGGAACCAGGATATGAAAAACTTTACAATACAAAAAAATAAGAAGACTAAGAGGAAAAGTATAAAAAGAGATTAGTAATGGAGAAGTCAAAGAAGTAGAAATTGAGGTAATGGAACAGCTGCAAAAGAGAAGGATTCAGTGTAGAAAATCAAATTCAGAAAGCACCACAACAGGATAGAGCAATGGATATCCAAATTAAGGGGAAACAAGTGGAACAGGAAGCAACAGGTCAGGTGCCATATCAAGATATTTTGGAACCTTCCACAGGAAACTAGTATAAATGTTCATTTGAAGCTAGACAGAAAGAAAAGGAACAGGAAACTGTGGAAACTGATGCAGTCAATGTTGAGGTGTGATAGGCAAGCGCGTTTCCATATGACAAAACAACAGATGACACAGGATGAAATTGAAGAGAATGTGCCACAAGAAGATGTTAAAGAACTTTCTATAGAATCTCCGCAGGAAATGGAAAACAATGGATGTGCCCTCAATATGGAAGAAAAGGAATTAAGAGAAGAGTTGCTTGATTTAATAGACAAAGACAGACATATCAAGATCAATGAGAAAAATAGACTGCAGAAGGTTAATAAAACCCCAAAAGTCAGAAGCTTGATAAAACAAATGAACACAGTAATTAGGACTGTCCATAGAGATTCATGCGATATAATAGAAGTAAACAGAATATATTACTGTGCTGCTAAATTAATAACTGATAAAATTCTACCACAGGAACATAGGGTAGTGAGGGAAAAGGGGGGGGGGCGAAAGCGAATACCATCATGGAAATATCGAATAGAGAAAACTATAAAGCAGTTAAGACAAGAAGTCTCATTGTTAGAAGAGTATAGAAGAGGGAACAGATCAACAAAAATATTAAGAAAGATAGATGTGATAAAAGCAATTGGCAGTATTAGAACAGACCAGAATCTATTATGCACTATTGGAGATAAACTAAAAATTTCAAAACAGGCGGAAAGACTCAGAAGATATGAAGATAAATATAAGAGAAAAGCACAAAATAAGCAATTTACTGATGACCCAAAAAAGTTTTATAGAAAATTGGGAAATAAGGTAAAAGAAATTGATAGACCGCCAAAAAAAGAGGAAGTAGATACATTTTGGAAAAGTTTCAATGAAGATCCTGTGGAACATAGGGGGCGGCGCAGTGGTGCAGTGGTTAACATTGTCACCTCACAGCAACACATTTCTCTCTTCTGTCTTCGTCGGTTCTGTGAGTTCTGTGGTGTTTCCCTGTGTTCATGCTTTGTGTTCTTGTGTTTCGGGTACTCCTCTTCCTCTCCTCCCTCCCAACAAACAAAAACATCTCTCCCCTCTCCCTCCTCCGCTGAAAACAGGCTCTGTGGAACCTAGTCGGCCTTTCTCGGTCAACAAATGATAAATAAATAAAATAAATAAATAAATAAATAAATAAAGATGCTAAATGGATAGGAGAAGTAAAAGAAATAATAAGAAGTTTAAAGGTACAGGATATGGAATGGGATAAAATAGCCAGAGAGATTGAAATAAATTTGAGAAAAGCATCTAATTGGAAAACCCCAGGACCAGATGCAATACCTAACTTTTGGCTTAAAGTATTAACTTCTTTACATGAGGATCTAGCCATGAGTAAGAACTATTTATATACACACCCCGAACAGACACCACAACAGGAAAAAAGTACAGTTTTGTACCTACCATAAATGTAGATGTTCGAAGATCCACATTGTTGCAGTCCTAACACTTGGGTAGTCCGCTGTCCACGGTCGGCCCGAATATCAAAGTATAAGGCTGACGTCGGTCAGGGCGCATTTAACTGACGTCAGGACGTCAGGGTACAAATGCGCATGACCGGCGTCATACCCTCAGTCTTTTCTTGCCCCAGATGTCAGAAGACCTTAAAAAGAAAGGTCAAAACCAAAATACAGCAAACAAATAACCAACCACCCTTGCACTAACTATATGTACAATAGATATAATACACACAATATGTACAACCCAACCCACACAACCACCTCCAAGTACAGAGGGGAAGGAGGGAGGGCAAATTGGACTGCAGCAATGTGGATCTTCGAACATCTACATTTATGGTAGGTACAAAACTGTACTATGTTCTTCATCTCACATTGCTGCAGTCCTAACACTTGGGTAGAATCCCAAAGCAGAGATAAGGGAGGATGGCTAACTATAAGGAAGCAGGAGCTGCCAAAATGCCCTGCAAAACCGCAGTGGCAAAACCAGCCCTGGACTTAGAGTAAAGTGGCAGGTGATAATGCCTAGAGAAGGTATGCACAGAACTCCAAGTAGCTGCCTCTAAAATATCCTTGGTTGCCACTCCCCTCAAAAAAGCTGTGGAAGTGGCAGTAGCCCTAGTGGAATGAGGCCTAATCCCAGCTGGAACCTCCTTGCCATGATGGGAATAACAAAAAGCAATGCACAACCCAATCCACTTAGAAATAGTTTGTTTTGACACAGGCTTGCCCTGAGAACACAAAGCAAAAGAAACAAACAACTGCTGAGACTGCCTGAACCCCTTAGTTCTGTCCAAATAATAACGCAACTGCCTGTGTACATCCAAAGTGTGCAAAATCTTTTCCCCTTTATTTTGGGGATTTGCATAAAAAGTAGGCAAATGAATAGTCTGGTTTAAAGCCACACTAGAAACCACCTTAGGCATAAAGGAAGGATTAGTACGTAATGATACCCTATCCTTATGGAAAATCAAGAAAGGCTCAACTGCCATAAGGGCCTGCAATTCAGAAACCCTTCTTGCAGAGGTAATGGCCAATAAAAAAGCAGTCTTCCATGATAAATATTTCAACTCAGCAGTAGCTGCAGGCTCAAAAGGTTGTAGAGTGAGTTTCTCCAACACAAAATTGAGATCCCAAGCAGGAGTAGGAGCTCTTCGTGGGGGTCTGATATTCTTTGCCCCTCTGAGAAATTGCTTGAACAAAGGATGAGAAAACAATGGCGGGTCGCAATCATAGTGAGCTGAAATCGCTGCAGCATGAACTTTAATAGAAGAGAAGGACAAACCTTTGTCCAGTAACTCAGTAAGATATTGAAGAGCCATACTTAAATTAGGCTCAGAAACATCAAAATCCTTTGCTGCACTCCAAAATAAAAATCTCTTCCATTTATTCGCGTACACTTTCCTTGTACTAGGCCTTCTAGCTTCCAAAATCACATTCAAAACTTGTTGTGGAAGTTGAGACCTTTTATGGTTCAAAACAGAATATGCCAGGCTGTGAGGTGAAGAGAGTGAAGTTTGACATTGAGTAAATGGCTGTCTTCCTGTGACAACAGGTGAGGAATCGAAGGCAAAGGCCATGGAGGCTTCCATACTAGACTTCTCAGTAATGGGTACCAGTGCAGTCGAGGCCAATCTGGAGCTATTAAAATCATCCTTGGCTTGTCCTGTCTGGCCTTCAGAAGTACCTTTGGGAGGAGAGGCAGAGGTGGAAAGGCATACACATGAAGATTGTTCCAATTGAAAGAAAGAGCATCCACTTTCCAAGCTGTGGGATGAAACCTTTTTGTGCAAAACTTTGGCAGCTGATGGTTTAGTGGAGAAGCGAACAGATCTATGTCTGGAGTTCCCCATGACACTGTCAATTTCTGAAATACATGAGGATCCAATTTCCACTCGTGGGGATCCATAATTCGTCTGCTCAACACATCTGCTAAGGAGTTCTGTGCTCCTGGCAGAAACCTTGCCTGAAGATTGAGCTGTAAACTGAGAGCAGTCTCCCACAAAATCATTGTTTGCCTGCATAGAGGATAAGAATGCGTTCCCCCTTGCTTGTTGATGTACCACATGACAGTTGTGTTGTCTGTTAGAATCAACACCTGTCCTGGAAGAAGGAATTCCTTGAAAGCTATTAATGCAAACTGGACTGCTAACATCTCCTTCATGTTGATATGTAGATGTTGTAGTCTGACAGGCCACTTGTTTTGTATCCATTTTCCATTCAGATGAGCTCCCCAAGCTTTGTCTGAGGCATCTGTCGTTAAAATCTGACTCGCCTCTGGCCGGGTCACAGAGAGTCCCTTGTTTAGGTGACATTCCTGAGCCCACCACAAAAATTCCTTCTGAATGCAAGGTATTATTGGAATGACAGTGTCCAGATCCTGGCAGTGCTGTGTCCATACATTTTTGAGATACCATTGTAGCTTCCTCATATGCAGTTTGGCATTGGGAAGCACCAGAATACAAGATGCCATGAACCCTAAGGCTTGAAGGACTGTCCTTGCAGTCAGCCCGGACTGATGAGATAGTTGATGGAAGTAAAGGGATAGACTCTTTTGTTTGTCCGGGGTTAAAAAGGCCATCTGGGCTGCTGTATTCAGTCTCACACCCAGAAAGCACATGTCTGGAGAGGGTACTAGACTGGACTTTATTTCGTTCACAGAATACCCTAGGCATCTTAGCACTGCTATCACATACTCCAAATGACGAAGAAGCTCTTCCTTTCCTTGAGCCAGAATCAGGCAGTCGTCCAAATAAGGATAGATCTGTATTCCTTTTAGTCTGAAGAAAGCTATCACTGGAGCCAGAACTTACGTGAACACTCTGGGCGCAGTAGATAAGCCAAAGGGCAATGCAGAGAACTGATAGTGAGAAGTCCCAGCTCGAAAACGCAGATACTTTCTGCAACTGAGTCTGATAGGAACATGAAGGTAAGCCTCCTTGAGATCCAAAGTTACCATCCAATGATCTTTGCCCAGCAGAGGTAAAAGCTGCTGCAACGTCAACATTTTGAACTTGGGAATGTCCAGATAAGTGTTGAGGATAGATAAATCCAAAATTGGTCTCCACGTGTTCCCCTTCTTCGGTACTAGGAACAGGCGAGAATAAAATCCTAGGCCCACTTCTGGCAGAGGGACCGGCTGTATGGCCCCTAGTCGGAGCAACAGAGAAACCTGTCTGTGAGCCTCTATTCTTTGTTGAGGAGGAACGTCTGGCATGCCTTTGAAAGGAGGCAAGGTATGGAAATAAAACCTGTAGCCGTGGTGTATGATATCCAACACCCATCTGTCCTGGGTAATTAAACTCCAATTTTCTTTGAAGAGTGCCAACCTTCCTCCCAAAGGTGCTGCCAGACGAGCAGGCTCTGGCAGCTGAAAAGGTAGGTCATTGGGTCTGTTTACGAAAGGACTGACCCCTGCCCTCACCCGAAGCCTGTGCAGGAGAAATCCCTGTTCTAGGCCGGACCGAGCCCTGAGCTCTGCCCTACCACGTCTAGATCTACCCCTAGACTGGGAATCATAAGAAGGATCGTCCACCCCTTAGTAGGCCAATTTCTACTAAACTTTGGAGGCTGGACTTGCAAAAAATCTTTAACAGTCTGCATAGACTTAGCCTTGTCTTCCATTTTCTTTAAGACTGTCTCAACAGGAGGCCCAAACAACACGTCAGATTGTAAAGGAGCATCTAAAATCCTTGTTTTAACATGTTCAGACAAATTCTGATCCCTCAGCCAGGCGTGCCTGCGAAGAACAGTCCCAGTGGCAGCCACCCTAGACGAGGCCTGTACAGCATCAAAACCACATTGCAAAGAATGCTTACCCACCTGTTCAGAAACATCGACTAAATCTTGCAACTCTTTACAATCAATACCAACTGCCAGAGCATCAACCTTAGACTTCAATTGTGAAAGGAGATAGTTTGGGTATTTCAACATGTGAAACTGGCAATTCAGAGCCCGAATAGCAATAGTGGAAGAAGTATAAACTTTCTTTCCCCATCTATCCAAGGCCCTAGCCTCCTTATCTGTAGGAACCGGATTCTTAACAACAGAAGCCTTAACACCCTTAGGCCCCTGGCTAACAGTTTCTGGGTCTGCCCTAGGACTTTTAAACAGATACTTGTGAACGTCAGGCACCCTGTAATACCTATCCGGTTTAACAGGAGCAGGAGGTAAAGAATCAGGATTAAGAGAAGCCTCTGTAAAAACATCTTCCACTACATCCAAAACAGGAGGTATAGCCAAAGGCCTATGCTGGGGTAAAAACAGAAATTCCCTAAGCCTTTTCCTGGAATCAGAGAAGTCCTGACCTTCCCACTTAAAATGCTCCCTCATGGAATGAAGAGTTTCAGAAAAAGAAAAATCCTCAGGAGGAGTAGCAGAAGGAGTAGAATCATCCACATCAGAATCAGAATAAGGAGAGTACTCCTGCAAGTCTTCAGCCGAAGACTCTGAAACATCAGAAGCTTGCTCAAAACCTCCCAGCTCAGGCTCCACCCTAGGTCTCTTAGCAGGAGGGGGCATAGAACCCCTAATCAAAGTAATCAAATCTTCTGCCATTTTAAGCATATGCTTCTTGGGCATAGTACCTGAAGAGCTAGGGGTAACACCAACTGAAGCTAAACCTGGCCTGCCCCTGGGAGAAGCCTTAGTAACAGAAGGAGAGGGCCTAACCACCTTAGGAAGGGAGGGGAGTATAGTAACCTGAGAAGCCCCCTCAGCCTGACTTGCCTCCTGAGAGGCCACATCTTGCAATAATAAAGTTTCACTCTGTGAACACAAAGAAATCTCTGGTGGAGCCACCGGCTCCACCGACACCTCTAAAGAACTGGCGTCCGGCACAGACGGTTCTTCTAGCCTAGGCTTAACTGTCTTGTCCTTGCGCTTCTTCGAGGCGGCCGGAGCATCCGACGGCATTTTATAATTGCACCGCTTCCCAAAGACTAACCTTGCACAATCCAACCTTCTCTTTATAGTGCGTTTATTAAATCTAGCACAAGAGCGACAGCTAACAACGTCGTGCTCAGGCCCTAAGCAAGGAATACACAAAGTATGATAATCTCTATGCGGTATCTGTTTCCCACAAGAAACGCAATTATTAACTTTTTCTGACATCCGGTAAATGACTGAGGCAAGAAAAAACAAAAATATTCCCCAACGGGGTACTTAGCCAACTTTGAACTCGGTCTGAAACTTCTAAATAGAAAAATCTCAGAACGCCAACCGGCACTTGCAATGCTGCTTCTGCATCGGACCATGCGGCAAAAAAGACTGAGGGTATGACGCCGGTCATGCGCATTTGTACCCTGACGTCCTGACGTCAGTTAAATGCGCCCTGACCGACGTCAGCCTTATACTTTGATATTCGGGCCGACCGTGGACAGCGGACTACCCAAGTGTTAGGACTGCAGCAATGTGAGATGAAGAACATCAATGCTCTTAATTAAGAGTGAACCTGCAAGCTATCCTAAAAATTATAGACTAATAACTTGTCTTCCGACGACATATAAACTATACATGGGGATTGAGGCTGACAGAGTTTACTCATTTAGAAGAAAACTCAATTATGGCAATAGAACAAAAGGGTAATAAAAAGTCATATGGAACAAAGGATCATTTGTTGTTAAATAAAGTTATAGTGGAGAACTGTAAGAAAGGGAAGAATCTAAGTATGGCATGGATTGACTATAAAAAAGCATTTGATAATATCCCACATTCATGGATAAAAGAGTGCTTAAAAATGTATAAGGTACATCCTACACTGATTGATTACATTACAGTAACCATGAAACAGTGGCAGACCACTTTGCAATTAAGCCATGATAAAGGACATATTATTTTCCCAGGGATACAAATCCAAAGGGGGATATTCCAGGATGATTCCCTGTCACCATTGCTATTTTGCCTTGCCATTAATCCATTAAGCTGTTTACTTAACAGCTTAGGTCATGGCTACAATTTGGCTTCTAGAAAACAACAAAGTCTAATGACTTCTCATCTTCTCTTAGTCGATGATTTAAAATTGTATATCTCATCAGATGAGAAATTGAAATTACAGCTACAGGTTGTCAAAACTTTTTCTGATGATATTGGAATGTCATTTGGTCTTGATAAATGTGCAAAAGTAACCTTTAAAAAAGGAAAATTGCAGCACCAGGAAAACATCAGTTTGGGACAAGAATGTGATATAAAAGAACTTGAGCAACAGGGGGTGTATAAATACTTGGGAATTGATGAAGGATCAGCAATAAAACATGAACAAATGCGAATAAAGCTTAGTAAGGAGTACTTTAGAAGACTTAAATTAATCCTGAAAACAGAACTGACACCTAGGAACAAGATCCAAGCTATAAATCAATTTGGTCTTCCTGTCCTAACTTATAGTTTTGGAGTGATTGACTGCTTTATGCTCACCAAATGATTTAGAAAAATCAGTGTATACCATGATTATATATTCCCCGTTCGGAAGGAGGGATGGGCCTCCTTGAAATTGATTACATGTATAGATCTGCAATCGTGAGACTCCACACATATCTACTGACCTCACAAGATCCAAATGTGGTGAAAGTTTTGAAACATGAGGAGAATAAATCTATGATGACATCTCTGCTTAATTTAGCAGTAGCATATCGACGTCAAGCAGGAATGGAAATCAAACCAGAAGTGGATAAAAATCAGGCAGAAACTGAATGTGCAAAGAACAAAAGAAAGAATATAAGGTGAAGGATCAGATGAGAAGGCAAGAAATGTGGAAAAAACATAAATATAGTTGCAAGTATAGAAAACTTCTGGAAGAGCCTCATGTTGATCAAGAATGAATACAGGAATGGTTAAGGAGAGGTGAATTTACATCAAGAAATGAAAGGTTATTATTGGCAGCCCAAGATAGTGGGCTACGTACACGCTGGTTTACTAAGTCCAGTGAACATGTGGGAGAAACAGACATATGTAGGTTTTGTGGAACTGAATTGGAAACAGTCACACACCTTATTGCTGGTTACGACTCTCTAATGGCAGAGGGACTGTATACTGAAAGATATAATAATGTGGAGAGATTGTTACACTGGAGATTGTGCAAACATTATGGTATCGAAGTGGCTGAAAAACACTGGAAACATGAGCCACAGAGAATCATAAAAAATTATGAAGTTTACATCACATGGGATCACCCAATACAAACAGTCCAAAAGATAGGTGCTAGAAAACCGGATATAGTGGTCCAAGAAAAGAAGACAAAAGTAGCATTGATCATTGAAATCGCCACACCTAGTGACTACAGTGTCTTGCGTACAGAGACACAAAGTCATAAAATACCTCAATCTGCAGGCAGAAATGAGAACCATATGGAAGAAAGATACCCAGACAGTTCCAATAGTAGTAGGAGCAACTGGTCTTATAAAAAAAGAATTTACAATCGTATTTAGATATGTTACCAATTCATGTAACACCGTATGAATTGCAGAAAGAGTCATTAGTGGGTACATTGCAAGTGCTGCAAAGAGCACTTTTGGCTAACATCAAAGTGTGAAACAATACTAATTTCATGAACTTTAATCATACTTTGACTTAGGAATGGGGTCCATTCCCGTCATGGTATTAGAAATCCAAAAGACTTGGAGAAATTAAAAACGACAGAAACCAGAAACATAAACAGGCATACACACAAGCAAGTTTTATTTCTTGTTTTAGACTCACTGCTGTTTAGCAAGTGTAAAATAATAATGCGATCAGTTACTCTCGCTCTCATACAAGCATACACTCAAACATACTCAGGGTTCTAGTGCTACCCCCTGTTCCCCTTTTCTAAACTTCCATATATGCATACGTTACTAGACACATACTTATGGACTGTACATCTGTCTGCAGTCAGACATATACAAATGAGGCATAATGGCATGTTAATGTTTCAGCTTTAATCTTATAAACGAATTTAAAAGGTAGAAGTGAGAAAGTAACAATATATCAAACACCCACCACAGTGGATTTGGGAAAAACAGCCTCATCCTTGCACTATTTTATCTTGTACACAAGTCTCCGAAGTTGATTGCCCCTTCAATGCTCACAGCAAAAATTAAAAGCTATTGATACAAAAAAGAAAAATAATAATCCCAAATTCTAGCTACAAAATGGTGATGGCAAGAATGTGCTCCCAAATTCTAGCTACAAAATGGTGATGGCAAGAATGTGCATCTACTGGCAGGGTATACCTCTCATGTACACTGCATTATATGGAATGTTTCTCATTTTGAGTCTGAAGTCCATGTTATGCACTGCTCTATACTGAAATGAAATGACCTGTAACACACACTAAGAAATTTTAACCAGTATACAAAATGCTGAATCACAAGAATTCATTAAAATAAAACTTTGTGTGTATAAGTGATGTAATGTATGTATGTAATGAGGGCAACCACGATAGTGCAGCAGTTAGTGTTGTCGCTTCACAGCAAGAGGTTCTCCCATTCGATTCTCGGCTGGGGTGCCTTCTGTTTGGAGTCTGCATGTCCTCCCTGTGGTCACATGGGTTTCTTCCCACACTACAAAGACATGCAGCAGGTGGACCGGACACTCTAAAACTGACCGTAAGTGCATGTGCGACAGTGGTACAGATGAACTACCACAGCAGGGCTAGCCACCCGGTGGTGTAAACCTTGGCTTGAGATGACTGTCACTGTTGAAGTGACACCCCGACCCCATATGCAAAATGGGAAAAAAGAGGTTGAGGATGGATGGAAGAAATTATGTAATGGCTATAGTCATCATGGATTTGACGAAAAAAACATTTTTTTTATTATGAGCAGACCAAAACTATGAGGCAAAATTTGGGACATGTTATAAAATCAGATATTTGAGGGCTATGGCAGGAAAATAGCATCACATAATATGAAACTTAGTACTGGTTCTTATTTGAAGTTTATCACGATGTACAACTCATATTCGGGGCAATTGTTAACTACATTTGTTTTATTTTGGGCCTTTTCTTACTTGCTAAATGTTACATAATTTATTTTACTTCATGTTACCATAGTACTTATGGAGTGCAGAAGTTATTCAGAAGCACTACTGTATGCAGCCATGGTTGGGGACTGCCAAACGAGCCTGATGATCACTGAAAGCATGTCCAAACCCATACAAAAAGTTAATGTGGTGCCTCTTTGAAATAAAGAAAATAGAATGACTTATTCTGCTATAATAGTAGAAGCACATTGAAGGCTTTTTCCTTACATCTCATCCGATCCATTCCTTTGCTTGCCAAAAGATAATAGAATAACATGTTTAGCATTAGCATGAGTTTTCTGAGGGGTATGAAAACAAACTGAAATGTCTGTCAGTATTTTCCAACTACAATCTTTAATCTATGGCAAAGATACCACATCTACATACACACATGCAGAACATTTTGCGGATCAGAAGGCATGGTACAGTAACTAAACTGCAGACTACACTAGTCCCTAAAAAAAAAAAAAAAAAAAAAAAAATAAAATTTTTTTGCTCGTCTGAAATTTCCCTTCTACTGACGTTATTTGTCTGTCCTTCAGCTGTCTTGTGCTTTATACAAAGTTTGAATGCTGAATCCTTGGGCTGCAAGATGATTCAGTAGGAAGTTAGTCTGGAAAGCCGTCTCACACTGAATGGTTGGCTGCAAAGAGGGATCCTGTAGCAGTTGCGGTGCAATCCGTCTTCTCTAAAGAGAAAGGAAGCAAGGCTGCTACAGGAAAGTACAGTTGTGTACAGTTACCATAAATGTAGATGTTCAAGTGTATTCACTGTTGCAGTCATCACATTTGGGTTATCTGCTTGCAGTAGCCCTCAGTCGGCCTGATTATCAAAGTCTTGGGTCCTGTGTCGGTTGCTGTCTCATCTTCCATGACGTCAGGTAGTCAGGGGTATAAAGCATAGAGCCGATGCCATTACATCAGTTTTCTTGCCCCAGATGTCAGGTGTCCCCCTAATGGGAAGCCATTAACTATATATAGATATATATATATATATATATATATATATATATATATATACACAAGGTTATAGCTCCAACAAAAAAGCAAATACACCAAAAAACTTTTAAGCATAGCAAAGGAGAGTAGAGGTATAGCCAAAAGAATTCAGGGGGCTGGAGGGAGGGTAACCAGGACTGCAACAGTGAACACACTCGAACATCTATATTTATGGTAAATGTACACAACTGTACTATGTTCTTCATATTTCACTGTTGCAGTCATCACATTTGGGTAGATTTCCAAAGCTAAGGATGGGAAGAGGAATTTAGATAGCATTAGGACCAGCTATAAGGCTCTGCAAGACTGCAGTGGCAAAGCCAGCTCTGGATTTAGAGAAAATTGGCAAATAGTAATGCCTGGTGAAAGTATGCACAGAACTCCAGGTAGCAGCTTCTAGGATGTCCCTGGTAAGGACACCTCTGAGAAAGGCTGTAGAGGTAGATGCAGCCCTGGCTGAATGGGGTCTAATCCCCTGTGGGATAGGTTTTCCATCATGCTTATAGCAGAAATTAATGCAATGGCCTATCCATTTAGAAATGGTTTGCTTTGAAATAGCCTTCCCCTCTGCCCCTGCAGCAAATGCCACCAGCAGTTGTTCAGATTTCCTTTGAGGTTTAGTCCTGTCCAAGTAAAATCTAAGTTGTCTGTGCATATCTAAGAAGTGCAGTATCCTTTCCCCTTCGTTCTGTGGATTAGAAAAGAAGGTTGGCAAATGAATGGACTGATTAAGAGCCACACTGGATACCACCTTGGGCATGAAGGAGGGATTGGTCCTGAGGGACACCCTGTCTGCATGAAAGATGATGAAAGGCTTCACTGCCATAAGGGCCTGTAATTCAGATACCCTTCTTGCTGAAGTGATTGCTAAAAGGAAAGCTGTTTTCCAAGAAAGGAATTTTAAATCTGCACTTGCAGCTGGCTCAAAAGGAGGAAGAGTGAGTTTTTCCAATACAAAGTTAAGGTCCCAGGCTGGAGTTGGGGCTCTCCTGGGTGGTCTTTAGTTTTTGGCCCCTCTGAGAAACTGTGTGAGCAGTGGATGAGAGAAGAGGGGTGGTTCTGTGTTGTAATGAGCTGAAATGGCTGAGGCAAGAATTTTGATGGAGGAAAAAGAAAGGCCCTTGTGAAGCATCTCAGTTAGGTATTGAAGAATCTGAGGTAAATTGGGTGCTGCTGTGCCCATCCCTTGAGTTTGGTTCCAGGCACAGAATATTTTCCATTTTTCAGCATAAGATTTTCTAGTACTAGGCCTCCTTGCCTCCAAAATGACATCCAACACTTGTTTACTGGGGGATGGTTATGGAGAGATTAGGTAATTAGCCAGGCTGCCAGGTTCAGGATTTGAAGCTGAGGGTGCAGAATCTGGCTCTCCTGCTGTGACAGCAGGGTAGGGGTCTGAGGCAGGTGCCATGGAGCCAGCAGTGACACACTGCACAAGAGACAGTACCAGTGTTGGCGTGGCCAGTTTGGTGCAATCAGTATCATCCTTGGTTTGTCCTGTTTGATCTTTAGTATTAATTTGGAGAGGAGGAAAGTCATAAACTGATAGATTTTTCCAGCTGAAGGACAGAGCATCCACTTTCCAAGTTTGTTTGCGGGGAGTCCTTGTGCAAAATTTGTCCATTTGGTAGTTCTGGGGGGAGGCAAACAGGTCTCTATCTGGGCTCCTCCATTTTTTTATCAAAATGTTGAAAGTCTTTGGTTCCAGTTTCCACTTGTGTGGGTCCATGAGATTTCTGCTTAGTTCGTCTGCCAGTGTATTTAGTCTTCCTGGCAGGAATTGAGTCTGTAGATGCACTTGGTAGCTCAAGGCTGTGTTCCACAGAGCCATGGCTAGCCTGCAGAGGGGGTAAGAATGGGTACCCCCCTGCTTATGTACCACATAACAGTGGTGTTGTCCATCATTACCATTAATTGTCCTGGAAGAATGTGGTCCTTGAAGGCTGTCAGAGCATTCTGTACAGCTAACATTTATTTTTAATTGATATGCAGGTGCATTTGACTTAGGTTCCATTTGCCCTGAATGCACTTCCCTGCCAGATGAGCCCTCCATGCATAGTCTGATGCATCTGTTGTTTGGGTTTGGGTGGCAGGGAGTAGAGTGACTGGTAGTCCCTTGTTTTGGTGGCAGGCCTCTGCCCACCTAAGGAACTCTAACCATAGGCAAGGTATGATGGGAATCATTGCTTCTAGATCCTGAGAATGTTGACACCAGAGGCTTTTTAGATACCATTGTAGTTTCTTCATATGCAGTCTTGCATATGGAATTAGTAGAATGCAGGAGGCCATGAACCCCAAGGCTTGCAGTATTTGCCTTGCAGATAACAGGGTTTTTGTGGCCATTAGTTTGAAGTAAGCTGTCAAATGAATTTGTTTCTCTGGCATGAGGAAAGACATCTAGGAAGTTGTGTTCAAGCTTGCTCCCAGGAATATAATTTGTTGACAGGGTACCAGATGTGATTTCTTTTCATTTATGGTGTACCCCAGACAGGTTAGCACCTTTTGTACAAATGCCAGATGATTCAAAAGTATGTCCTGGCTTTTTGCCTGAATTAGACAATCGTCCAGGTATGGGTATATTTGAATATTTCTTTGCCTGCAAAATGCAATGACGGGAGCTAGGTACTTTGTGAATACCCTGGGCGCAGTAGATAAGCCAAAGGGCAGTGCAGAGAAAGTACAGTTGTGTACACTTACCATAAATGTAGATGTTCGAGTGTATTCACTGTTGCAGTCATTACATTTGGGTTATCTGCTTGCAGGTTGCCCTCAGTTGGCCTGATTAACAAAGTCTTGGGTCCTGCATCAGTTGCTGTCCCTTTTTCCATGATGTCAGGCCGTCAGGGGTATAAAACATGCAGCCGATGCCATTACATCAATTTTTCTTACCCCAGATGTCAGGTGTCCCCCTAATGGGAAGCAATTAAACATAAAAACACAGAGATATACGTCCAACAAAAAAGCAAATAAACCAAAAAGTCTTTTAAGCATAGTAAAGGAAAGTAGAGGTATAGCCAAAAGAAGTTAGGGGGCTGGAGGGAGGGTAACCAGGGCTGCAATAGTGAATACACTCGAACATCTACATTTATGGTAAGTGTACACAACTGTACTATGTTCTTCGTGCTTCACTGTTGCAGTCATTACATTTGGGTAGATTCCCAAAGCTATGGTTGGGAGGAGGAATTTAGCGTTAGTGCCAGCTATGAGGTCCTGCAAGACTGTGGTGGCAAAGCCAGCTCTGGATTTAGAGAAAATTGGCAAATGATAATGCTTGGTGAAAGTATGTACAGAACTCCAGGTAGCAGCTTCTAGGATGTCCCTGGTAGGGACATCTCTGAGAAAGGCTGTAGTGGTATATACAGCCCTGGTGGAGTGAAACCTGATCCCCTAGGGGATAGGTTTTCCATGGTGCTTATAGCAGAAATTAATGCAATGACTTATCCATTTAGAAATGGTTTGCTTTGAAAATAGCCTTCCCCTATGCCCCTGCAGCAAATGCCACCAGAAGTTGTTCAGATTTCCTTTGAGGTTTAGTCCTGTCCAAGTAGAATCTACATTGTCTGTGCACATCTAAGGAATGCAGTATCCGTTCCCCTTTATTCTGTGGATTGGGAAAGAAGGTTGGAAAATGAATGGACTGATTAAGAGCCACACTGGATACCACCTTGGGCATGAAGGATGGATTGGTTCTGAGGGACACCCTGTCCGCATGAAAGATGATGAAAGGCTCCACTGCCATAAGGGCCTGTAATTCAGATACCCTTCTAGCTGAAGTGATTGCTAAAAGGAAAGCTGTTTTCCAAGAAAGACATTTTAAGTCTGCAGTAGCAGCTGGCTCGAAAGGAGGTAGAGTGAGTTTCTCCAAGACAACGTTAAGGTCCCAGGCTGGGGTTGGAGCTCTCCTGGGTGGTCTCAAATTTTTAGCCCCTCTGTGGAACTGCTTGAGCAGTGGATGAGAGAAGAGGGGAGGTTCTGTGTTATAATGAGCTGAAATGGCTGAGGCATGGATTTTAGTGGAGGAAAAAGACAGGCCCTTGTGAAGCATCTCAGTTAAGTATTGTAAAATCTGTGGTAAATTGGGTGCTGCTGTGCTCATCCCTTGAGACTGGTTACAGGCACAAAAATGTTTCCATTTTTCAGCTTAAGATTTTCTAGTACTAGGCCTCCTTGCCTCTAAAATGATATCCATCACAGGTTTGCTGAGGTATGGTAAAGGAGAGATTAGGTAATTAACCAGGCTGCAAGGTTCAGTGTTGGAAGGTGAGGGTGCAGAATCTGGTTCTCCTGCTGAGACAGCAGGGAAGGAGTCTGAGGCAGGTGCCGTAGAGATAACTGTGACACACTGCACAGAAGGGGGTACCAGAGTTGGCGCGGCCAGACTGGAGCAATCAAAATCATCCTTGGTTTGTCCTGTTTGATTTTTAGTAGTACTTTGGAGAGCAGAGGCAGAGGGGGGAAGGCACAGACTGATATGTTTTTCCAGCTGAAGGACAGAGCATCCACTTTCCAAGCTTGTTTGTGGGGAGTCCTTGTGCAAAATTTGTCCAATTGGCAGTACTGGGGAGAGGCAAACAGATCTATATCTGGGCTCCCTCATTTGCTTATCAACATGTTGAAAATCCTTGGTTCCAGTTTCCACTTGTGTGGGTCCATGAGGTTTCTGCTTAGTCCGTCTGCCAGTGTATTTAATTTTCCTGGCGGAAATTGAGCTTGTAGGTGCACTTGGTAGCTCAAGGCTGTGTTCCACAATGCCATGGCTAGTCTGCAAAGGGGGTAAGAATGTGTACCCCCCTTCTTGTTTATGTACCACACAACAGTGGTGTTGTCCATCTTTACCATTAATTGTCCTGGAAGAATGTGGTCCTTGAAGGCTGTCAGAGCATTCTGTACAACTAACATTTCTTTTTGATTGATATGCAGGTGCATTTGACTTGCGTTCCATTTGCCCTGAATGCACTTCCCTGCCAGGTGAGTCCCTCATGCATAGTCTGATGCATCTGTTGTTAGGGTTTGGGTGGCAGGGGGTGGTGTGAAAGGGAGTCTCTTGTTTTGGTGGCAGGCCTCTGCCCACCAAAGGAACTCTAAGCGTGGGCAAGGTATGATAGGAATCATTGTTTCTAGGTCTTGAGAATGTTGACACCACAGGCTTTTTAGATACCACTGTAGTTTCCTCATATGCAGTCTTGCATATGGAATTAGAAGAATGCAGGAGGCCATGAACCCCAAGGCTTGCAGTATTTGTCTTGCAGATAGCAGGGTTTTTGTGGTCACTTGTCTGAAGTAGGTTGTCAAATGAATTTGCTTTTCTGGCGTGAGGTAAGCCATCTGGGAAGTTGTATTCAAGCTTGCTCCCAGGAATATAATTTGTTGAGAGGGTACCAGGTGTGATTTCTTTTCATTTATGGTGTACCCCAGACAAGTTAGAACCCTTTTTACAAAGGCCAGATGATTCAAAAGTATGTCCTGGCTTTCTGCCTGAATTAGACAATTGTCCAGGTATGGGTATATTTGAATATTTCTTTGCCTGCAAAATGCAATAACTGCAGCTAGGCACTTTGTGAATACCCTGGGCGCAGTAGATAAGCCAAAGGGCAGAGCAGAGAACTGATAGTGTGTGCAGCCTACTTTGAAGCATAGGTATCGTCTGCAAGATTCCCTGATTGGGATGTGCAGGTATGCTTCTTTTAAATCTAGTGTTGACAACCAGGCATCTTTGCCTAGCATAGGAAGTAATTGGTGAAGAGTCAGCATCTTGAATTTTGGAATCTCCAAAAAGGTGTTTAGAGTAGATAGGTCCAGGATAGGATGCCATGAATTGTCTTTTCTGGGTACCAGGAAAAGTCTCGAGTAGAAAACTTGTCCCTTTTCCTTTTCTGGTACCAGTTGAATAGCCCCCATGCTTAAGAGAGAAAGTACTTGTTTTTGGGCCTCTGCCCACTGATTTAGGGGTAGGTCCGGCCATCCACTTGGTGTTGGCAATGTGTGGAAGTGAAATCTGTATCCCTGGGATACTACATTTAAAACCCATTTGTCCTGGGTAATGAGTTCCCAATTCTTTGCATGAAGAGCAATCTTTCCCCACAAAGGGGCAGTCAGTTGATAAGTGCTTGGAAATTTTAAAAGGAAGTCATTGAGACAGTTTACCACAGGGGGGAGTCTTATTATTCCCAGACTTGGAAGTGGATGCTCCCCACTGCTTAGTTCTGGGAGTCCCCTGGGACTGAAACCTGGGTTTTTTGCTGTGTCTGGGTTTGGCTTGAGAAGACCTGGAAGGGGCTGGAAAGGACCAAGTCTTAGAGGGCTAGTGGCTACTAAATCTAGGAGGCTGAACTTGTAAAAAATCTTTTAACAGTTTGCATAGATTTAGCTTTATCTTCCATCTTTTTAAGAACTTCCTCACCCTTGTTGCCAAACAGGCGGTCCTGATTTAAAGGAGCATCCAACAATTTAGCCTTAACATGATCAGGCAAAGACTGCTCCTTAAGCCAAGCATGCCTTCTGAGCACAGATCCAGTAACAGCAGCCCTGCAAGAGGCCTCTAATGAATCAAAACCACATTGTAAAGTATGTTTTCCAACTTGTTCGGCAGAATGCATTAAATCCTGTAATTCTTTATTTTCCACAGTCAGGAATCAACATAATTTTCTTTTTAAGCAGTCCAGTAACATGTTGCTGATACTTTAACATATGAAACTGGAAGTTTAAAGCCCAGTGTAAACCTTCTTACCCCATCTATCCAGCTCCCTGGAGTCTCTATCAGACAGGGTAGGATTTTTAGCAGTAGAAACCTTAATGCCCTTGGGCCCCTGTGAAATAGTCTCTGGATCTGCAATAGGATTTTTGAAAAGGAACTTGTGGGACTCAGGGACCCTGTAGTATCTGTCAGGTTTTCTGGGAGCAGGAGGCAGGGAATCAGGGGCCAAACTAGATTCAGAGAAAGCATAATCAACAATGTCTAGTACAGGAGGAATAGCTAAAGGCCTATGCTGAGGTAGGAGAAGGAAATCCCTAAGCCTCTTTTTTGAATCAGAAAAATCCTGGCTTTCCCAGTGGAAATGCTCCCTTAGAGTATGTAAGGTTTCCCCAAAAGAAAAATCCTCAGGAGGGGAAGCGGAGGGAAGAGTCCTCTGCATCAGAATCCTCATAAGTAGGTAAGGACAAAACCAGGTCATTAAAAGAGTCAGAAAAACAGAATCCTGATCAGAAGAATCATAATCAACCTCAGTCCTAGGCCTCTTAGAAGGGGGGGGGGGTGGCTACCCCTGATTAGAGTTATTAGATTTTCAGCCATTCTTATCATTTGTTTTTTTAGGCATAGAGGCCTGAGCATGTGGCCTGGGCATCAGTTTTTTAGACATGGATCAAGATTTAGGCCTAAGTAATGAAGGAGGCATCAATTTAATATGCAAGTCCGTAGGCCTGAATACACCCTCAGAAGCCAGTGCCTGCAAAGTGGCTCCGGACGCATCCAAGGTAGAGACATCCGTGGGTTCCACAGTTGAGGCATCTTGTGACATACCGGACTCATGGGTCTCAGTAGAGTCCTGCGAATCAGAAGTAGTGGGTATCAGGGGCTGCGAAAGCGCCTCACTGAGTACCGGCGAACTGGTGACTGGCAGTTTTGGACCTCGGCGGCCTGTCTCTGTCTTTATCTTTGCGTTTTTTCAGAATCCCGGTAGTCGGATGGCTAACCAACAACAGTTCTGGATAATTAAACCGAGAACCAAAATATTTAGAGGCGATAATATACCGACGATGGATAGTGCGCTGATTAAATAAAGCACAAAACCGACAGCAATGTACGTTGTGGTCAGGGATTAGGCAAGGAATACAGTACGAATGAAAATCTTTATGAGGTATTTGCTTTCCACAAGTAATGCAATTATTAACTTTTACTGACATCGGTAAGGGGCAAGAAAAAGTTTACCCATTGGGGTAACTTAGCTTTAGTTGAAGACTTCAGTTCTGAAACTCGAAAACGAAAATTTCAGGAGTCGGCCAACCAGCACTTGTGAACTGCTTCTGCTTCGGGCACTGCACAGCAAAAAAGACTGGTGTAATGGCATCGGCTGTATGTTTTATACCCCTGATGATCTGATGTCATGGAAGAAGGGACAGCAACCGATGCAGGACCCAAGACTTTGTTAATCAGGCCGACTGAGGGCAACCTGCAAACAGATAACCCAAATGTAATGACTGCAACAGTGAAACACAAAGAACATCTGATAGTGTATGTAGCCTGCTTTGAAGCGTAGGTATCTTCTGCAAGATTCCCTGATTGGGATGTGCAGGTAGGGTTCCTTTAAATCCAGTGTTGCCAACCAGGCATCTTTGCCTAGCATAAGAAGCAACTGGTGAAGAGTTAGCATCTTGAATTTTGGAATCACCCAAAAAGGTGTTTAAGATAGAAAGGTCCAGGATAGGACGCCATGAGTTGTCTTTTCTGGGTACCAGGAAAAGTCTTGAGTAGAAACCTTGTCCCTTTTCCTCTTTTGGTACAATTTGAATAGCCTTTATGCTTAAGGGAGAGATTATTTGCTTTTCAGCCTCTGCCCACTGATTTGGGGGTAGATCTGGCCAACCGTTTGGGGTTGGTAACGTGTGGAAGTGAAATCTGTATCCTTGGGAAACTATATTTAAAACCCATTTGTCCTGGGTAATGAGTTCCCAGTTTTTGGCCTGCACAGCAATCTTTCCCCCTAAAGGAGCAGTCAGTTGAGAAGTGCTTGGAAGTTTTAAAGTTAAGTCACTGAGACAGCTTACCATAGGCGGGAGTCTTACTACTCCCTGATTTGGAAGTGGGAGCCCCCCACTGCTTAGTCCTGTGCGTACCCTGGGATTGAAGCCTGGGTGTTCTGCTGGTTCTGGGTTTGGACTGAGAAGGCCTGGAAGAGGCAGGAAAGGACCAATTCGTAGAGGTCCAATGCCTACTAAATCTTGGAGGCTGTACTTGTAGGAAATCTTTAACAGTTTACATAGATTTAGCTTTTCCCTCCATCTTTTTAAGAACTTTTTCTGCTTTGTTGCCAAAGAGGCGGTCCTGATTTAAGGGAGCATCCAGCAATTTAGCTTTAACATGATCTGACAAAGATTGCTCCTTAAGCCAAGCATGCCTTCTAAGTACAGACCCAGTGACAGCAGCCCTGCAAGATGCCTCTAGTGAATCAAAACCACATTGCAAATTATGCTTTCCAACCTGTACAGCAGAATGCACTAAATCCTGTAAATCCTTATTTTCAGCACAGTCAGGAATCAACATAATTTTCTTTTTAAGCAATCCAATAATATGCTGCTGATACTTTAACATAAGAAACTGGCAGTTTAAGGCCCTAATGGTCAAGATTGCAGATGTGTAAACCTTCTTACCCCATCTACCCAGCGCCCTGGAGTCTCTATCAAAGGGGGCAGGATTTTTGGCAGTAGTAGCCTTAATGCCCTTGGGTCCCTGTAAAATGGTCTCGGGATCCGCAGTAGGATTTTTAAAAAGGAACCTGTGAGAGTCAGGAAACCTGTAATATCTATCAGGTTTTCTGGGAGCAGGAGGTAAAGAGTCAGGGGTAGGGTTGCCAGGTGTCCGTTTTTTGACAGGACTGTCCGGTTATCTGACAAATTGTCCGGTTAGAAATTTCAATCAAAACTGGACTTTTGGTTTTAAATTTTGTGGCGCTGATCATGCATGGCTACCAGCCTGTCAGAATTGAGCTCAATGAGGGAAGCAGAAGCCCAGCATGTAGTGCGAGTGGGAACTTAAGCAGAAGCCCAGCATTAACCGACTTTGGATTATTATGGATATTATTTCACTTTGGGGAATTCATCAGCTTGACTTACGGGAAGGCAGCAATTTCAGAAGCCAGCACACAAAGGTAGTGTGTGTGTGATAAGACGGGTCACATCTCAGATGGTGTATTTTGAAGTTTAACAGTCTGTAAGTTCTGCTATAGTTTTGGCCCATTAGGAATTGTAAAGGAGGTAGATAACAACTTTCTGTGCAAGACAGTTAATTTTTCAGACTTTTAAAAGTAAAAGTTTTAGCTGTTCTTCTGCCTGTAATGTGAATACTATGAAAAGAGAACCAGAAATGTGTATTTGTATGTGCACGTGCTTGTGCGTGTGTGCATGTATACAGGCACATAAGTGCATTTGTATGCATGCATGCCTATGTGTATCCATGAGCGTGCAAGTGCATTTGCAAGCAAGCATGTGTGTGTATATGAGTGTGTATCACGATGCACACTACTAGATACTTGTCTTGTTCTGAGTTGCTAATAATAGCTCAAAATATTATTCAAATTAAAACTGTAACTTTTATAACTCACTAAATTGTTTCATAGCACTATGGTGAGCTGACTCTGCAGACAGTCATGCTAAATGCTAATGTAGCATTCCAGGGAAATAGTCTATGCTAATTATTCATGTGCTGTCCCTTGAAGTGTTTTTGGTAAAGCATTTAAAGTGATTTAGAGAATGATTTGCTTTGTGAAGTAACATGACTGTTGATGTTAATGAACACAGCCAACAACATGTGTTAAACCTTAATGGTAGAGGTAAATGCTGGGAGGTTTAGCAGACAGGTAGTGTTTGAGATGCTTCTACTTGTGTGTATGAGTGAGGCTGAAGGTGTAAGTTTATGTGTGAATGTGCATCTGCCTGGAAGGTTGCAGTGGGGGGTGGGGTTAGTTAGAGAGTGCGCACGCGTGTGTGTGTGTTTGTGTCTGGAATGTTGGAGTTGTGGGTTAATTAGGGGGTAGGGTAGGCTTATGTGAGTGCGTGTGTGTGTGTGTGTGTGTGTGTGTGTGTGTGTGTGTGTTGGGGGCCGTCATAAATCCATACTCCCCTAAACTAACAAGCAAATCCTGCAACATTGGTTATTTTTTTTCTATTTATAGAGTGGGCGTGGAAGTAGACTTTTATGATGGAAATGTTCTGAATTGGGCAGTTTTGTCATTATTGGTTCATGCATTTTGTTTCATTGCCTACAGTACAGTCTACTGGAAAAATGTTCAAACAATAAATTCAGGAAGGTGTATCAAAGAAAAGAGCACATGTATGTGTGCAAGGGGCCTATGATTTGCAAACAAACCAAAGGTAATCTTTATCCACCCGTGGCCATGCATTTTCTTTGGATGTGGTGTGGGTTTCAATGCTGTTTCAATGAATGTGAGTTTCAAGGGTAGAGAAGTTTTAATGCCATTGCCAAGTTTTTTTCATTGTGAGACAGTATTGCTTTGTTTACCAGATGTCTGTCAGTGTTTGTGCATCGTTGTGCTTTAAAATGAAAAAAATAAAATCCAAATAATCATTGTAGAAGAGTAGTTTTAATGCTAAGTCTGTTTTCATTGTGAGACCGTATTGCTTTCTTTAGCAAATGTGTATCAGTGGGGTTTGTGCTATAAAATATGAAATAAATGTTTTAAATTAAATCCAAATATCTGTAATCACTGTAGAAGTAAAGCAGAAGACAGTATGCACAGTGAGAGTTTTAAAGTGTTTATGGCAACTGGGGAGAAATCAGCTGAAAGCAGGCATCTGGAACAGAAAAAGAGGGTGTTCCCATCAGCTGATGTCACAGTGATGTCACAAAATTGGTGTGGCATTGATGGGAGAGGGGGTGGGAATGGGTGGAGTTATGGGTGATGCGAGGGGCGTGACCCTAGTCCGGTTTTAACCACAAAGAAAGCTGGCAACCCTAGTCAGAGGCCAAGCTAGATTCCGAAAAGGCATCATCAAGAATGTCTAGTACAGGAGGGATAGATAAAGGTCTGTGTTAGGGCAGAAGTAAGAAATCCCTAAGCCTTTTTTTTTAGAATCAGAGTAATCCTGGCTTTCCCAGCAAAAATGCTCCCTAAGAGTATGCAAAGTTTCACCAAAAGAGAAATCCTCTTGGTGGGGAAGCAGAGGGAATAGAGTCCTCTGCATCAGAATCTTCATAGGTAGATAAGGGTAAATCCTGGTCACCAGAGGAAACACAAATTTCAGAATCCTGGTCAGAAGTATCATAAGCAAATTCAGTCCTAGGTCTCTTAGAGGGGGAAGGTTGGCTTCCCCTGATTAAAGTAATAAGGTCTTCAGCCATTCTTATCATTAGTTTTTTAGGCATACAGGCCTGAGCATGCGGTCTGGGCGTCGGGTTTCTAGGCATGGTTCGAGTTTTAGGCCTTGAAGAAGAAGATGGCGTCAGTTTAATATGCAAGTCAGTAGGCCTGAATACACCCACAGAAGCCGGTGCCTGCACAGCGGCTCCAGACCCATCCAAGGTAGAGACATCCGCAGGTTCCACAGCTGAAGCATCTCATGGCATACCGAACTCCGAATGGGTCTCAGTAGATGCCTGTGAATCTGAAGTAGCAGGTATCAGGGGCTGCGAAAGCGCCTCACTGAGTACCGGCAAACTGGTGACTGGCTTAGGAGAAGCGTCGTCAGCAGCTTTGGACCAAGGCAGCCTGTCTCGTCTTTATCTTTCCGTTTTTTTGGAAAGTCGGCAGTCGGATGGCTTACCGAAGACATATCTGGATAACTGAACCAAGTACCAAAATATTTAGAAGCGTAAATATACCGACGACGAATAGTTTGATGTTTAAATAAGGCACAAAACTGACAGCGAGGTACGTCGTGGTCAGGGCCTAGGCAAGGAATACAGTACAAATGAAAATCTTTATGAGGTATTTGCTTTCCACAAGAAATACAATTATTGACTTTTACTGACATCGGTTTAGAGCAAGAAAAAGTTTCCCCAACGGGGTAGTTAGCTTTAGTTGAAGACTTCGGTTCTGAAACTCGAAAATGAAAATTTCAGGAGTCGGCCGACCAGGCACTTGTGAACTGCTTCTGCTTTGGGCACCGAATGGCAAGAAAGACTGATATAATGGCGTCGGCTGCATGCTTTATTCCCCTGACTACCTGACGTCACGAAAGATGAGACAGCAACCGGCGCAGGACCCAAGACTTTGTTAATCAGG
Source organism: Protopterus annectens (assembly GCF_019279795.1). NCBI lineage: Eukaryota > Metazoa > Chordata > Ceratodontiformes > Protopteridae > Protopterus > Protopterus annectens. Next base: position 1,060,587,582 of record NC_056746.1, on the reverse strand, counting down.
CCGACTGAGGGCTACTGCAAACAGATATCCCAAATGTGATGACTGCCACAGTGAAACACGAAGAACATCCCCTATTTATTTACACAGAATCATGAGGTGTGGAGGTAGAGATGTTAGACAAGAAGTGGCCATGACTGCATGAATCTGATTGGCTGCTATTGCTTACATCACCTCCGGGGTCAATGAAAGAATGCAGGCTAAAGTTTTTGATTTATTCCCCAATGCCATTAAGGAGAATGATAGTTTTAAATGATCTTTTCTACTTTTTTTATATATATATATATATATTTTGTTTTAATGCAGGTGAAGGAAGAATATTAGTGTGCCTTCATCAATGGGACATCTCTGGTAAATTAAAATGCAATGCAGAGAAAATTGGTAAGCTATGAGGGATCACAACCATAGAAAGCGGATTTTCTTTAAAAAAAATCTTTGTAAAGTATAGTTAACTCCACTGCAAAAATAAAGTTGAAAAGGTAATTAAAGTTTAGTTTGTGAACATAGTTGCCCTGCTATAGGGCACTCGGTTGTAACATACAAGGATTGTTACTGACTCAGGGAGAGCTCGTATGTGATCTTAGATGCACTCTGTGGCAGTACTTAAGAGTTAGTACTGGATGCCCATCCTCAGAAAAAAAAAGGTGCTTAAAAGGTATAAAAGTTCAGACAGTCACATGAGAAAGTAGAAAGCTGAGGTGAATCAACAAACTTCCATCCTGTTAGATGTCCTTCTCTTCCATGTTGCAATATTCTTGGTGTGGGATTTTCCGCCTCAGGCGACCTGTACGTCGGCTTATATACAAAAGGTACAGTTTGGCTGTTGCAGTTGCGTGGGACGTCACACACAGGGCCTTAAACCAGGGACCTTAAATGTGACGTCTGCATGCACAGACCTCAGAACTTGAAAGCCCAGCAGAACAGGAGTAAGAGTAGCCAGTGATGTCAGTCATAGGATCAAGGAGCCATTTTGTGGTTAAATTGGGTGCAAGGAAGGGTATAACACTCAGAAGACCCAAGACAGATCAGTAATGAGTGAGAGAAAAAGAATAAGGGGGTTAGGTGGGTGGGAAGGAATACTGCAACATGGAAGAGAAGGACATCTATGGTTATGGTAAGATTTTACACAACTATTTTATGTCCTTCTGTTCCTATGCTGCAGTATTCTTGGTGTGAGATAGTACCACAGCTTAGTTGGAAGGAAGGGAGGAGGTAGAAGAAGCTGATTCCACAAAGCCCTGCAGAATTGCTCTGGCAAATCCTGCATGTGCTCTGGAGACATTATCTAACTTGTAGTGTTTGGTGAAAGTGTGAATGGTGGACCATGTGGCTGCTTCTAGTATGGATGCAGTGTCCAGGCCTTTTAAGAAGGCTTTGGAGGCTGTCTCTGCCCTGGTAGAGTGAGCTTTAACTCCCTGTTGTTGTTTTTTGCCATGGTGTGAATAACATAGGCAAATAGTTTTTCTAATCCAACATGAGATGGTTTGTTTGGAGACTGCCTTGTCCAGGGCCCTGGGGTGGGAGGAAACAAAGAGCTGATCGGATTTTCTTATGGATTTTGTTTTGTCTAGGTAAAACCTTAGCTGCCTGTGTATGTCAAGGGAGTGGAGTATTCTCTCACTTTCACTTATAGGAGAGGGGTAGAAGGTGGGTAGATGAATAGACTGGTTTAAGGGCAGATCATTGACCACTTTCGGCATAAAGGAAGGGTTAGTTCTTAGTGTTACCCTGTCCTTGTGGAAAGTAGTTTGTGGAGGGCAGGCCATTAGGGCCTGTAATTCAGACACTCTTCTGGCTGAAGTTATGGCCACTAGCAAGACTGTCTTCCACGTGCGCATTTGCAGAGTAGCCATACTAGCAGGTTCAAATGGAGAATGTGTTAGTTTTTTCCAGGATGAAGTTCAGGTCCCAGGGTGGTGGGATGGGTTTTCTTGGTGGTCTGATGTGCAAGACCCCTTTTAAGAATAGCTTCACATTGAGCCTGGCTAGTATGGGAGGGTCTAGTGGCAGGCAGACTGAGGTTGCTGAAATGTGGACTTTCACTGAAGAGTAAAAAACGCCCCCCCTTTACTAGTTGACACACATAGGCAAGAACTAGGGGAGGATCTGCAATGCATGGATCCCTGCCCTTGCACAGACACCATTTTGAAAATCTCTCCCATTTAGTTAAGTAAGATTTTCTTGTAGTAGGTTTCCTGGCCTCCCTCAGGACTGAAAGCACGTCCTCTGAGTAGTGGTGCCTGAAGGGAATCAGAAGTTTATTGCCCACAGTGTCAGTGACATCATCTGCAAGTGTGGGTGGATGAGGGTTCCCTTTTGTTGTGTCAGAAGGTCAACCTTGTGGGGTAACCTGTGATTGCCCTTGGCTAGATTGAGAAGGAGGGGGGAACCAGTGCTGCCTTGGCCAGTATGGGGTCACCAACAAGATTTTTGGTTTGTCTCCCCTGATTTTCAGGAGGACTATTTGAATTAATGGGAAGGGAGGAAAGGCGTATAAAAACCTTCCCTTCCATGAAATGCTGAATGCATCTACTCTCCAAGCTAGTGGGGAGTAGGTCTTCGTGCAGAAATTCTGCAGTTGTCTGTTCTAGGGGAGTCAAAAAAATTTACTTAAGGTGTGCCCCACTGGTGGACAATATCTAGAAAGACATTCCTGTCCAGCATCCATTCGTGATTTGGAGAGGATGTCCTGCTGAGAAGGTCTGCTTGTTTGTTGGGACAAGTTGTGAGGCTAGGTCCCAGATTAGTAAGGTTACTCTGCAAAGGTGGTACGCTTTTGTCCCTCCCTGCTTGTTGAGGTACCACATAACTGGGGTGCTGTCTGTTATTATTTGGAGATCATCTGGTTGTAGGTGTGGAAGGAAGGCTTTCAGTGCCAGAAGGACTGCTGTCATTTCCCTCACGCTGATGTGTTTGTTCTTTAAGGAAGGATGCTACTTTGCTTGAACCCTGTAGTTTGCCATTGTAGCTCCCCCATCCTAGGTCTGAAGCATCTGTATGCATGAACTGGTTTCGGGGGGGGGGGGTAACTGCAGCGGAAGGCCAGGGTTCAGCTGAATTTGCTGAATCCACCATTTTAACTTTGACTGTAGGCAGGGCAAGAGAGTGATTTCTTGCTCTAGAGGATGTTGGTGCTGTGACCATACATTTTTTAAGATACCATTATAGCTTTTGCATGTGCATTGTGGCTAGTTGTATGGTGGCTGCCATTAGGCCCAGGGTTCGTAGGAATTGCCTTGTAGTTATATGCTGGGTCTGCAGAAGGACTTTGAGTAGGAGGACAGGGAGCTGACCTTGTCCCTGGTAAGAAAGGCTTTCATTATGTCTGTCTTGATCCTGCAACCCAGAAATGTTTTGTCTTGTTCTGGGGTCAAAAAAGGATTTTGGGAAGTTGAGAGTGAACCCCAGTTTTTGGAGTAGGCACATGGTGAACTCTAGATGGATTAACAGGGTTTCCTTGCAGTCTGCTAGGATCAGGATGTCGTCCAGGTAGGGGTAAATCTGAATCCCTTGTGTTCTTCAATGGGCTATAGCAGGTGACAGGCATTTTGTGAACACTCTGGGAGCAGGGGACAAACCAAAAGGCAATGCAGTAAATTGGAAATGAGAAGATCCCAACAAGTGTATGAATTTCCTGTGGGAAGGTTGAATGGGTATGTGCAGATTTCTTTCAGGTCGAGTGTGGCCATGAAAGCCTAGGCTGGTATAAGAGGGAGTACATTTTGTAGGGACAACATTCTGAAGCTGGGAACTTTTAAGAATAGGTTTAAGAAGGAAAGGTCTAGAATGGGTCTCCATGGTCCATTTTGTTGGGGGACCAGAAACAATCTTGAATATAAGCCTTTTCCTTTCTGCCTTGGAGGGACAGGTTCTATTGTACCCATGTTCAGAAGGTCCTTCAGAATCGGTGGGAAGAGGTGTCTCTGATTTTTTGGGGGGAAGGGGACACCTCTTAAGGGTGGCCTTTCTTTCCAGGAGAGGAAGTATCCTTTTTGAATAATAGCCAGAACCCATTTGTCTGTGGTGGTCATTTTCCAAAAGGGGAGGAAGTGGGAGAGGCGGGCAGAAAGAGGGAGGTGGGCAAGGCAGTCACGCATTGTTGGGGCCTCCTCTGTCTTGAAAGGGCTGTCTAGAGGGGGGGGGGGCTGAGAGACAGCTGACCTGGAAGGAGTTTGTCTTCTGGTCCTTGTTCTGTGTCTGGAAGAGGTAGGTCCAGCTGGGGCAGGGTTTCATCTGACAAAGGTGGTTTTGGCAGGGTAATTCCTGTAATATTTGGGAATAGGGGACACCAGATGATGCTTGATATCTTGCAACTCCTTACTCTTTTCTTGCAGATTTTTAAATAGGTCTGCTGACTGTTTTCCAAACAAAAAGTTAGGGTCCAGAGGGGCATCTAAGATTTTACACTTGAAGTCTTCTGGTAAGTGTTGCAGACATAGCCAGGAGTATCTCCTAAGTACAGTGGTAGATGCTGCAGATTATGCAGAGGCCTCTGCAGCATCATAACTACATCTAAAGTGTCAGGCTACTTGGGCAGCCAGAGATAATTTGGAAGAGATGTCAAATTTAGTGGGGCAGTCTGGAGTAGCAGCCAGCAGAGTGGAGGCTGGAAAGGCCAGGTCCAGAGCATATTTGGTCATACAGGTTTGATAGCTGATGGCTCTAAATGCCAATGTGGAAGAGGTGTAAACTTTCTTTGCAATTCTATCCATTGTTCTGCTATGTCTGTAGGTAAGAGAGAGGCAGACAGAATCAGTCTGGATTGTTTATCTGGTGAAATGGCAATCACAGCAGGATCTGCCAGGGGTGGTTTGACTAAAAATTTCTGGTTATCAAGTACCTTGTAGAAGCGGTCTGGCCTCTTAGGGGCAGGTGGCTGAGAATCTGGTGTCTTAGATGCTGAGGACAAGGCATCTAAATAGGCAGGGATGACAGGTGGAATGGCAGAAGGGGAGGGAGATTCCACTTGTAATAGTTCAAAATACCTTTTTTGAGTATCAGACATTTGAGAGGTGTCTCATTTGAAGTATTCTTTTATTTTGGTTATGGTCTCACCAAAGGTGATATCCTCTGGAGGGGAAGTCCCCTTCAATGGATTCTTCATCTGGGAAATAGTACTCTTGAGGAGAGGCTATTTGGGAGGTGTAAGATACTGATTTCTCAGAAAAAGAATAATAGGTCTCTTGCTCTTCTTCCCTGTCTTGTGAAGTAGGTGGTGGAAGATAGGAGACAGTGGCAGGCCTAGAGCTGAGGAGAGGAAGAGTAGATGGAGAAGAGGTTGAGGCCCTATGGGCCATAAAGGCCTGCATCAAAGATAAGGTGAAGGACTGGTAGGGCTTCACCTCATCTTTGATGCAGGCCTTTATGGCCCATAGGGCCTCAGCCTCTTCTCCATCTACACTTCCTCTCCTCAGCCCTAGGCCTATGGGCCATAAAGGCCTGCATCAAAGATGAGGTGAAGGACTGCCAATCAGGTAGGGCTTTGGCGGTTGTAGCCAGATGTTTGGTTTTCTGTTTTTTTTTAAGTGGGGTAGTCTTAGGCGTAGGCCTGGAATCAGATGCCTGGCTAAGGGTAGCTGCGTTGGGAGACGGTATCCCAGTTGGAGGCCCAGCTGTGTCTGTTTCCCCCTCGACCTCGGCAGTAGTCAATATCTAGGTTAGCTCCGTGGACATGCTTGTCAACTGCGAAGCGGCTTCCCTGAAGTTCACCGTCAAAGTCGATGGATCTGTCGGACATCCCTCAACTCCTAAATCAGTAGCTGGCAGGGTGTCTGAAAGCGGATCAGCAGTGGAAGAGGGAGCAGGAATCTTGGCCTTCTTTCGCAGAGTTTCAGTCGAGGCTTCTGAAATGGGATCCATCCTGTGTGCTAATTTCTTAAGTTTTTGGTTTTCTAGGTAAAGATTAAGTGCAGCCAGACGGCTGCATAGGTTTGTAAGAATGAAGGATTGGCAGATAGAGTAAGTGGTGTGATCGTGCTCTCTGCCTAGGCAAAAAACTGCGGTCGTGCATATCTTTATGGGGCATTTGGCACGCGCATTGGCATTTGCTCTTTTTTGCTGACATTGGCTAAAGTTTACTACAACAAACCAAGCTTTAGCTAGAGGTCAAAGAAGAAACCCCCCCAACGGGGTACTTAGCTTTTAGACATCCTGTGGTGAAGGAGCGAAGCACACAATGTGACAGTCATCTGTGGCTGAAAAGTTCTGGGCTCTGTGCATGCAGATGTCACATTTAAGGTCCCCAGTTTACGGCTTTACGTGTGATGTCCCATGCAACTGCAACAGCCAAACTGAAGATTTTGTATAGGAGCCAACGTATGGGCTGCCTGAGGTGGAAATCCCACACCAAAAATACTGCAACATAGGAATAGAAGGACGTCCATTTTTGCCTGGGCCTAAGGGGAGTCATCACAACTATCTTTGAGGGAGGATTTCTGTATGTTTAAGAGCACAGTTGTGCCTATTTACCATAAAAGTAGATGCTCAAGTGCATTCACTGTCGCAGTAATAATAATACAGGTTATTCTTGCTGTGGAAGCTCTCAGCCAGCTCAAATACCAGACAGGTAAAACCCTCCTCCTGGGCAGGTGGATGCCCTGCTCTGATGTCGGGTAATGTAAGTGTAACAGTCATCAGCCAGTGTCATTTTATCAGGCCTTTTTTGCTCACCCCCCCCGTCCCCCAATATCTGAGCTCCAGGCAAACACAGGACATCTATGATTATGGTACGATTTTACACAACTGTTCTACTTCCTTCTATTCATATGCTGCAGTATTCATAGCATGACGAAGAATGCCAAAACACATGCAGAGGAGGAATTGGGAGGAGGAGCAGAAACATTTTCCACAAAGCTATGGAGGATAGGTCTGTCAAACCCCACTCTGGACTTGCAAATAACATCCAATTTGCAGTGCCTGGTGAAGGTATGAACAGATGACCAGGTAGTTGCATCCAGGATAGAAGCTGTATCCAGTCCTTTAAAGAAGATCCTAGAAGAGGATACAGCCCTAGTAGAGTGTGCCCTTACATGGGGAAGACAGAGCCTTACCATTGGCTGAGTAGCAAAAAGAAATGGCTTTAGAGATCCGAGAAGAAATAGTTTGCTTAGAAAAAGGTTGACCCAGGGCCCTTCAGTGCCAGGAGACAAACAATCTGTCAGACTTACAGATGGGCTTGGTTTTGCACAGATAGTATCTGAGTTGTCTGTGAATGTTCAAGGTGTGGAGAATCTTCTCACTGGAGGACTGGGGAAATGGAAAGAAGGTAGGGAGAGCTATAGCCTGATTCAAGGATACCTCATTAACCACCTTGGGCATGAAGGATGGATTAGTCCTAAGAGAAACCCTCCCCCTATGAAAGACCATAAAGGGAAAAGATGCCATGAAGGCTTGCAGTTCAGACACTCTTCTGGCAGAGGTAATAATCACTAGGAGAACTGTTTTCCATGTGCAGTGTTGCAGGGAGGATGACACTGCTGGTTCGAAGGGGGCTACGGTAAGTTTTTCCAGGACAAACTTGAGATGAGAAGTACAGTTGTGTACACTTACCATAAATTTAGATGTTTGAGTGTATTCACTGTTGCAGTCATCACATTTGGGTTATCTGCCTGCAGGTAGCCCTCAGCCAGCCTGAATACCAGAGTCTTGGATTCCTGCGTTGGATGCTATTCTTCCATGACGTCAGGGGTATAAAACATGCAGCCGACGCCATTACATCAGTTTTTCTTGCCCCAGATGTCAGGTGCCCCCACAATGGGAAGCAATTATATGTTATGGTACACCTCCAACAAAAAGAAAATACACCAGAAAACTTAAATACACCAAACAAGAAGGAAAGGTAGAGCCAAGAGAAGTCAGGGGGCTGGAGGGAGGGTAACCAGGACTGCAACAGTGAATACACTCAAACATCTACATTTATGGTAAGTGTAAACAACTGTACTATGTTCATCGTGTTTCAGTCATCACATTTGAGTTGATTCCCAAAGCTAAGGAAGGGCGGAGGAAGTTAGAGTGCATTAGGGCCAGCTATTAAGCCCTGCAAGACAGCAGTGGCAAAACCAGCTCTGGACTTAGAAAAAAATAGGCATGTGGTAATGCTTGGTAAAGGTATGTACAGAGCTCCAGGTAGCAACTTCTAGGATGTCCTTGGTAGGGACTCCTCTGAAAAAGGCTGCAGAGGTAGATGCAGCCCTGGTGGAATGTGATTTTATCCCCTGTGGAGTAGGTTTTCCATGGTGCTTGTAGCAGAAATGAATGCAATGGGCTATCCATTTAGAAATGGTTTGCTTTGAAATGGCCTTCCCCCCTCTGCCCCTGCAGTAGCCAACTAGCAGCTGTTCAGATTTTCCGAGAGGCTTAGTCCTGTCCAAATAAAATCTAATTTGTCTGTGCACATCCAGAGAGTGCTGTATTCGTTCTCCTTTGTTTTGTGGATTAGGGAAAAAAGTAGGCAAATGAATGGACTGATTTAGGGCCACACTAGACACCACCTTGGGCATAAAGGAAGGATTGGTCCTGAGGGAAACTCTGTCTGCATGGAAGATAATGAAGGGTTCCACTGCCATGAAGGCCAGTAATTCAGACCCTCTTCTTGCTGAAGTGATGGCTAGAAGGAAGGCTGTTTTCCAAGAAAGGAATTTCAACTCTGTAGTTGCAGCTGGCTCAAAGGGAGGGAGAGTGAGCTTTTCCAATACAAAGTTAAGGTCCCAGGCTGGAGTAGGGGCTCTCCTGGGGGGGATCTTAAACTTTTGGCCCCTCTAAAGAATTGCTTCAGCAGGGGGTGAGAGAAGAGGGGTAGCTTAGTATTATAATGTACTGAAATGGCAGAGGCATACATTTTAATTGACGAGAAGGATAGGCCCTTGTGGAGCATTTCTGTTAAGTACTGAAGAATATGAGGTACAGTGGGCACCGTTGTGCCTGTTCTCTGAGTCTGGCTCCAGGAACAGTATCTTTTCCACTTTTCATCATAGGATTTTCTAGTACTAGGCCTCCTTGCCTCCAGAATGACATCTAGCACCTGCTTACTGAGGGATGCTATTGGAGAGCTCAAGGAATTAGCCAGACTGCAAAGGTCAGGGTTTGAAGCTGAGGGTGCAGAATTTGGCCCGCCTGCTGGGACAGCAGGGAGGGGGGTCTGAGGCAGCTGCCATGGTTCCAGCAGTGTCATACTGTGCAAGAGGGGGTACCAGTGTTGGAGTGGTCAGTCTGGTGCAATCAGTATTGTCCTTGGCTTGTCTTGTTTGATCTTTAGCAGAAACTTCGAGAGGAGAGGCAGAGGGGGAAAGGCATAAACTGAAAGGCTTGCCCAGGTAAAGGACAGGGCATCCACTTTCCAAGCTTGACTGTGGGGAGTCCTTGTGCAAAATGTGTCCAATTGGTAGCTCTGAGGGGAGGCAAACAGGTCTACATCTGGAGTCCCCCATTTGTTCCTCAAGAGGCTGAATATTTTTGGTTCCAGTTTCCATTCATGTGGGTCAATGAGATTTCTGCTCAAGTCATCTGCCAGTGAATATAGCTTGCCTGACAGGAACGGAGCTTGTAGATGCACTTGGTAGCTCAAGGCTGTGTTCCACAGAGCCATGGCTAGTCTGCAGAGAGGGTACGAGTGGGTTCCCCCCTGCTTGTTTATGTACCACTTAACTGTGGTGTTGTCTGTCTTTACCAATAGTTGTCCTGGAAGAATGCTGTCTTTGAAGGTTGTCAGATAATTCTGTACAGCTAACATTTCTTTTCGGTTGATATGCAGGTGCATCTGTCTCGGGTTCCATTTGCCCTGAATGAACTGCCCTGCCAAGTGAGACCCCATGCATAGTCTGATGCATCTGTTGTTAGGGTTTGGGCGGCAGGGGGCACAGAGAAAGGGAGCCCCTTGTTGTGGTAGCAGGCCTCTGCCCACCAAAGGAACTCTGTTTTTATACAAGGAATGATAAGAATCACTGATTCCAGGTCCTGAGAATGTTGACACCATAGTCTTTTTAGACGCCATTGTAGTTTCCTCATATGCAGTTTTGCATATTTAATTAGAAGAATGCAAGAGGCCATGAACCCCAGGGCTTGCAGTATTTTCCTTGCAGATAGCTGGGGTTTTGTGGCCAGTTGTTTGAAGTAGGTTGTGAAATAACCTTGTTTCTCTGGAGTGAAGAATGCCATCTGGGAAGCTGTGATCAAGCTTGCTCCTAGGAATACAATCTGTTGGCAGGGTACTAGATGAGATTTCTTTTCGTTTATGGTGTACCCCAGTGAGGTTAGAAGTTTCTTTACGAATGCCAGATGTTGTAATAGCAAGTCCTGGCTTCCTGCCTGAATCAGACAATCGTCCAAGTATGGTTATATCTGAATATTTCTCTGCCTACAAAATGTAATGGCTGGAGCTAGACACTTTGTGAATACCCTTTGCACAATAGATAAGCCAAAGGGAAGTGCAGAGAACTGATAGTGCATGGAGCCTGTCATGAAGCTAAGTATTTCCTGCAAGATTTCCTTACTGGAATGTGCAAGTAAGCTTCCTTTAAGTCTAAGGTTGTCAGCCAAGCATATTTGCCTAGCATAGGAAGAAGCTGTTGAAGTGTTAATGTTTTGAATTTTGGGATTACCAGAAAGGTGTTTAGAATAGAGAGGTCCAGGACAGGACGCCAGGAGCTGTCTTTTCTGGGTACCAGGAAAAGTCTTGAATAGAAACTGTCCCCTTTGTTCTGCTGGGACAGGTTGAATAGCCCTAATACTTAGAAGAGAGAGAACCTGTTGGTGGGCCTCCGCCCACTAATTTGGGGGTAGGTCTGGCCAACCGTTTGGGGTTGGTAGTGTGTGGAATTGGAATCTGTATCCTAGGGAAACTATGTTCAAAACCCATTTGTCCTCGGTAATGAGTTCCCAATTTTTTTGCATGCAGGGCGAGCTTTCCTCCTAAGGGAGCAGGTAGTTGAGCAGGGCTTGGAAGGGTTAAGTCATTGTGCCATTTTTCCATAGGGGGGTGGCTTACTACGTCCTGCTTTGGAAGTGGGAGCCTCCCACTACTTAGGCCTGTGTGCAGCCTGAGACTGTAACCTAGGTAGTCTGCTGTTCCTGGGTTTGGACTGAAGGCCTGGAAGAGACTAGAAAGGACCAGTTCTTAGAAGGCCAATGCCTACTAAACCTGGGAGGCTGTACTTGTAGGAAATCTTTAACCGTTTGCATAGATTTAGCTTTTTCCTCCATCCTTTTGAGGACTTCTTCTGCTTTGTTGCCAAAAAGGCGGTCTTGGTTTAAGGGAGCATCCAGTAATTTAGCTTTAACATGACCTGGCAAGTTTTGCTCCTTAAGCCAAGTATGCCTTCTATGTACAGGCCCAGTGACAGCAGCCCTGCAAGATGCTTCTAAAGCATCAAAACCACATTCCAAAGTATGTTTACCAACTTGTTCTGCAGAAAGTATTAAATCCTGTAATTCTTTTTGTTCAGCACAGTCAGGAATCAATATCATTTTCTGTTTAAGTAGTCCCATAATATGCTGCTGATACTTTAACATATGAAACTGGCAATTTAAAGCCCTAATGGCCAAAGTAGCAGAAGTGTATACCTTCTTACCCCATCTGTCTAAAGCTCTAGGAATCTCTATCAGAACGGGTAGGATTTTTGACAGCAGCAGCCTTAATGACTTTTGGTCCTTGAAAAATAGTCTCTGGATCCACAGTAGGTTTCTTGAAGAGGAACTTGTGAGAGTCAGGTACTCTGTAATACCTGTCAGGCTTTCTGGGAGCTGGAGGTAAAGTGTCTGGGGAAAGGCTAGATTCCAAGAAAGCATCAACTACAATGTACAGAACAGGAGGGATAGCTAAAGGCCTGTGTTGAGGAAGAAGTAAGAATTCCCTAAGCCTCTTTTTGGAATCAGAGAAATTCTGGCTTTCCCAGCGGAAATGCTCCCTAAGAGTGTGCAAGGTTTCACCAAAAGAAAAATCTTCTGGAGGGGAAGCAGAGGGAATGGAATCCTCTGCATCAGAATCATCATAAGTAGGTAAGGGCAAATCCTGGGAATCAGAAAGAACAGAAATATCAGATTCCTGATCAGGAGAATCAGACGGAAAATCAGTTCTAGGTCTCTTAGAGGGGGAAGGCTGGCTTCCCCTAATTAAGGTAATAAGGTCTTCAGCCATTTTAAGCATTTGGGCCTGAGCATGTGGTTTGGACGTCGGTTATCTAGACATGCTGCCAGTTTTAGGCCTGGATGAAGAAGATGGCATCAGTTTAAAATGCAAGTCTGTAGGCCTGAATACACCCTCAGAAGTCAGTGCCTGCACAGCGGCTCTGGACCCATCCACAGGTTCCATAGTCGAAGAAGCATCTCATGGCATACCGGACTCTGAATAGGTCTCAATAGAGGCCTGAGAATCTGATTTACAGGTATCAGTGGCTGCGAAAGCGTCTCACTGAGTACCGGCGGACTGGCGGCTAGCTTAACGAAAGTTTCATCGGCAGTTTTGGACCTATGCTGTCTGTCTCTGTCTTTATCTTTACGTTTTTTTGGAAGATCGGTAGTTGGATGGCTTAACGAAGCCATTTCGGAGTACTGATACCGAGTACCAAAATAATCTGCTGCAAATATAGCCTGACGACGAATAGTTCAGGGGCTGAACAAGAGACAAAACCGAATGCGAGGGACATCGTGGTCTGGGCCTAAGCAAGGAATGCAGTATGAATGAAAATCTTTATGAGGTATTTGCTTTCTACAGGTAAGAAAATTGTTAACTTTTACTGACATCGGTTGGAGCAAGAAAAAAGATCTCAACGGGGGTACTTATCTTTTTTTTTTTTTTTTTGTGAAGGCTTTGGTTCTGAAACTCGAAAAATGAAAATTTCAGGAGTCGGACAACCGGCACTTGAAAACTGCTTCTGCTTCGGGCACCGCATGGCAAGAAGGACTGATGTAATGGTGTTGGCTCCATGTTTTATACCCGTGACTACCTGACGTTATGGAAGAAGAGACAGCATCCGACACAGGAATCCAAGACTCTGGTATTCAGGCTGGCTGAGGGCTACCTGCAGGCAGATAACCCAAATGTGATGACTGCAACAGTGAAACACGAAGAACGTCACTAGTTTCCTTGGTGGTCTAATGTGAAGGACACCTTTTAGGAATAGTCTGACTTCCAACCTGGAAGCCAAGGGAGGAGACATAGGTAAACATGTTGATATGGCAATCAGATGTGCTTTGACTGAGGAATATGACAAGCCACTCTTCATTAATTCACACAGGTAAGACATGACCACTGGTACCTCTACAGACAGTAGTTGTAAGGTTTTTAAGACAACAGAAGGAAAACCTCTTCCATTTGGAGACATTGGATGTTCCAGTAGTGGGTTTTCTGGCCTCCTGCAGAACTTTTAGCACATCCTTGGTGTAAAGGTGTCTAAAGGGAGTCAAAGCCCTATCACATACAGGATCAAGTTTACGGTTGACATTTGTGGATGTACCACAGTTCTCTTGCCCTGTGTGAGTAAGTCCATCCTCAGGGGTAAGTTATGGTTACTGCCCTTGGCTAGATGTAGAAGGGGGAACCAATGCTGTCTTGGCCAAAAGGGGGTCACCAGCAATAGCTTTGGTTGTTCCCACTGAAATTTCAACAGAATCTCCTGAATGAGTGGGAAGGGGGGAACGTGTACAGAAACATCCCCTTCCATGGAAAGGATAGAGCGTCCACCTTCCATGCCCCATGATGTGGAATCCTGGCACAATATTTGGGAAGCTGTCTGTTCATGGGGGACACAAAAAGTTCTGAGCGATACCCCACTGATGGACAAGGTCCAGAAACACATTCCTGTTCAACATCCACTCGTGAGATTGAGTCATGGACCTGCTTAGACAGTCTGCCATCACATTCTGAACTGAGGGAATGCGAACAGCTTGGAGGGAAATATGATTCTGCTGGGCAATCTCCCAGATGAATAATGCCAGTCTGTAGAGGATGTAGGACTTTGTCTCTCCCTGCTCGGTGATGTACCAGAGGACCGTGGTATTGTCTGTGAACCACCTCAGGACCCCTAGTAAAATCCTAGTCCTGAAGACGTTGTGGACAAAGATCAACACTCTCATTTCCTTTATGTTGATATGTTCTTGTATCTGAGGAGGGGATCACACATCCCTGACCTTCCAATTTTCCAGAGTTATACCCCATCCTGTGTCTGATATGTCTACATACAGATCCTGGGTGGGTGGAAATGGTTGAAGGGATAGGCCTGGATTTCTGGTCACCTGTAAGATCCACCACTCTAACTACTTTAACAAACAGGGTAGAAGGGGGACAACAAATTCCAGAAGGTGAGTGCTGCTTCCAAACTGTTCTCAGGAACCACTGAAATTTTCTCGTGTAGCCTGGCAAAGGGAAGCACTGGAATAGTTGAGGCCATGAATCCCAGGAGGCACAGGAACACCCTGGTGGTCAAGGATTGAAGTGGTATTAGGTCCTGGAAATAAGAGGTGAGAGACATGATATTTTCTGGGGGTAAGCAAGCTATCATTGCACTTGTCAGGATCCTGCACCCCAGAAAGACATGATCCTGGGAAGGTGTCAGGGAAGACTTTTGTAGGTTGATAGTAAACTCTAGCCCTCTCAGAAGTGCCATTGTGTATAAACGATTGTCCAGGAGTATTTCTGGTGAAGGAGCCTGAAGGAGCTGGTCACACAAGTATGGAAATATCTGTATGCCCTGCAGTCTGTACTGGGCTATAACAGGGGCTAAACATTTTGTGAATACCCTCGGTACTGTAGATACACCAAAGGGCAAAACACAAAACTGAAAATGAGAGGAAACCATAGAAAAACAAAGGAATCTGCTGCACCATTGGTTAATGGTAATGTGAAGGTAGGCATCTTTTATGTCCAGTGACCCAATGAAGGCCTGGTGAAGAATCAGAGGGAGTAGAGTAGGTAGTGTCAGCATACGAAAGGTGGGAACTTCCAGAAATGTGTTTAAATGGGACAGGTATAGGATGGGTCGCCAAGGGCCATCCTTTCTTAGAACCAGAAACATCCTTGAGTAAAATCCCTTTCCCCTTTGACTGGGTGGTACCTCCTGGATAGTGCCCTAAGAAAGAAGAGAGGAGAAGACTAGTGGAAAGAATTCCACTTGGTCCTGTGAAGGTTGTGGGTTTCCTTTGAATGTAGGATGGGTTTCCCATACCATGAAGTAACCTTGGTCAATGATGGAAAGGACCCAAGAGTCCTGGGTAATCCATCTCCAAACTGAGAGGGAAAGGGAGAGGCAAGGAGAAAGGGGGGGGGGGTAGATGGGTATGGGACCTTGGTAGTCACAGGCTACCAGGCTTGGCCTGAAAAGGCTGTTTCTGAGAGGGTGTGGAGGAAGCAGACTTAGAAAGATCCTGTCTCCTGGCATCCCTTTTACCTTTTGGTGGGAGAGACTTAGTTGCCTTCCTAACAAAGGTGGTTCTGGCTGGGTAGTCTCTCTGGAAGTGGGAGACAAGAGAGACAAATATGTGTTTTAAATCTTGTGAGTTCCTTCCCCTTTACCTGAAGAGTTTTAAATAGCTCGACAGCTCAGCTGCAGTGTCAAATAAGGTCTTGTTGTCCAGAGGGGCATCCATGAGCTTAGCTTTGATATTATTCAGTAAGGGTTGTAATCTAAGCCATGAATACCTTCTCAGGACAGACCCTGTAGCTGCAGTCCTAGATGAAGCTTCTACTGCATCACAACTGCATTTGATGGAGTGCCTAGTAACCTGGGAGCAGGAGTAAAGAATGTTTGAAATTTTGAGTTTGTTGGGAGAATCTGGAAGCTCTGACAGGAGTTTCACTGCATCTGGCATAATAGCCAGGAAATATTTGGCCATATGGGTCTAATAATTCATTGCTCTAAAGGCCAATGTTGTAGAAGTATACACTTTTTTTCTCCAACCTCTTCATAAACTTGCTTTCCTCATCAGAAGGAAGCAAGGAGGTGGAGGGTAAAAGTTTGGAAGCTTTATCTGTTGCCAGTGATATAGTACCAGGTCAGCAGAGGGTGCCTTAAAAAGTTAAAAAGGAACTTAGCATCCTCAGGCACCTTGTAAAATCTCTGATGATGCCTTAATATTTTATCAGGCAAAAGCACTTAGTCCGTGAATTTTGTATGTTCATTTATTTTATGTTTTAATAGTGTAGAAACATTAAAGTGAGTGCTTTTTCTTTAACACGGGAAGTAGTTTCCTTATTTTTCCATTATTTGTACCTTGTAAAATCTGTCAGGGCACTTGGGGGTTGGAGGCTGGAAATCTGGGGACTTGGAAGCTGCATTGAAGGCATCCAAGAAGGCCGGCAAGACTGGAGGGATGGCTGATGGATTAGGGGATTCCTTCTGTAGGAGGTCATAGTACCTCTTTTGAATCTCAGAGACCTGGCAGCAATCCCACTTAAAGAGGTCCTTCATCTTCAAAATGGTCTCTCCAAAGGAACTCCTCACGTGAACCTGTACCATTAGATTCCTCCTCTGGGGAGGCATAACCCAGGGTAGAAGCAATCTGAGTAGAATAGGCAAGAGATTCATCCTCTGATGAATGGTCCTCTTCAGAAGAGACATCCTCTGCAGGCCTTTTCAAAGGGGTAGAAGGAGAAAGGGTCTGTGCCGGAAAGTAAGGAGCTGACGTTTGGCAGATAGCCGGTAAAGGCATTAAAGAGGCCTTGGGTAAAGGCCTGCCAGTCAGGAGTTTGATCAGAAGCCTGTTCCTAAGGAGCTGGAGAAGCAGGTTTAATTTTTTGTTTCTTTTTCTTTGAAGCTAGGCGATGAAAGGGTAGAAGGTCCTGACATCGGATGACATTCCACGACATCCGTAAGAACATCCTCATGAACCACAATCTGCGTCATGCTGCATGGGCCTTCAGAAATAACCAGTTGTGGTTCCTCCGGTGCCCAAATAGGACGTCTGTAAATCCCTCTGGGATGTGCCTACAGATTCCTTGATGGCTTTCACCGAGGTACCCATTGAAGGAGGCTCTGCAGATTCCAAAGCAGCCTCCAGGCCTTCAACAGCCTCGGGAGGGACACCTGGAGTACAGGGAGCAGCTGTAGAACTAGGCCAAGGCTTCTTGGCCTTCTTGAGTTGCAGTTCTTCTGGAGGGCCCATCATCAGATCCATGTCTAGAGCTAAGCGCTTAAGGCGCTAATTCTCCAAATATAATCTATGGGAAGCTAGGCAGCTACGGAGGGATTTAGGAACAAAAGCTTTGCATATATCACAGGATGTGTGATCGTGCTCTGGGCCTAAGCAAAATAAGCAAAGCTTGTGGGAGTCATTATGTAGAATCTGCCTTCCACACTGACACTTGCCCTTCCTAACTGACATGTATTCACAAGAAAAAAAAACAACACAGTAGCCGAAAGGAAAAGAAAAAAAAACTCAACAAGGTACTTATCTGAAGCACAAGGCGAGTTCTCTGGTGAGTGACGACCAGAGCTGGCAGTTGGCAGAAAAGATCTGAGGTAGGTACGTGCTGACATCCACGTTATACCAGACGTCTCTTTATGGCTGATGTATGCGGAGTGATGTGCTCCATCGCACGTACCTTGCAGTAGCATTTAGACTTTGGTATACAGGCCGGATGTACCAGTCAGCCAGAGGTGGACTCCCCATGTTATGAATACTGCAGCATATGAATAGAAGGACATCTGCCTCATCAGTCTGCAAATGCCCTTGGAGGTAAGGCTTTAAGGAAGACCTGGAGGAATAGGAGGAGGGGGGGTCTTGGAGATCTCCTGGATGAATGGGAGGGAGATCGCCTAGACAGACAGGTCGGCACCAAGCTGGGAGCTGAAACAGATGCCAGAACTGCCACAGAAGTAACACTAGACCCCAAAGCCACTGAAGATGATTGGGGTGGAGATTGTAGCTTCTTGGGCAGCTCCAAAGAGGACCTCGTGGGTGAACATTACCTGATCTTCCAGTCCTCCTGAGAATTTTTGGAGAGGTGTTGAGCCCTGAAGTGGAATGAACGGCCAAAAGGGGGAAGCAGGGAGGAAACCCGTAAGGATAAGTTTGCCCCTCCTATCCCCTAAAGCCCTAACCCTTTGCACATCTCACAGTGGGCGTCCAGGTGTGCAGACCCAAGTCAGTACACATGCACTTCCTGTGGGTATCAGACTGTGGGATCTTATGCTGCCCACAGGAAGTGCATTTCTTGAAACCGAGGGGTTTCTGATCAGCCATAAGGAAAATAGAAGGAGGAGACGACAGAGAAAAGGGCTTTTTTTTCAAACTAGAAAGAGGAAAAAGAAAACTGGTGAGAGAAACACGATTAAAGACAGGAAACAAAAGGATCCAAAGGCAGAAGAAAAAATACTTACAGGTAAGGAAGCTAGAGTAGGAAGGCAGAAGAAAATAGTACAAAAAATATTAGACAAGCACTCACAACTTGAAGAAATTCACGGAGGAGCTCAGAGCCCAGGAACGTTGCTGCTGAACAAACACACAGCAAACAAGATCTGAGTTTGTGTGGGTGAGCAGGGCATTATGAGTGGAAAGTTGGAGTTCAGCTCTTGAATCCCAAGCTTGGAGGGTAGCTGGTTCATTCTGAGGGTCGGAACAGAGAGACACAGGTTAATGAAAACAAAGATGACATCAGATATAAATGCCAAAAAAAAAATCCTTCAGCAAGCACAATATCCTCTGCAACTTTCACACACAAAACACCTCTGAAAAACATTCCAACAATTAAGGACCTATGAACATATGTAGACAGAGAACTGTCCTATCATCAATGTATCCGGTATTGTAAGAAAGTCAAAAGTTGATCATTCCACTATATTTGGCACTTTTAAACAGATAGTGTAGAATTCCCCTATTTGCATGTACCTTTCCAAATATTTGACAACTTGAATGCCCACAGTGTTTTACCACCAAGACAATAGTACAGTTGTGAGAGATCTTACCATAACAGTAGATGTTCTACTTCTCAGTGCTACAATACTCTTTACCCTTGGGATATATTGCCAAGGATAGCCTAATGTTCGCCAGTATAACAAAGCCTTTACACCTTCCAGGCATCGTATATCAGATGCATGTCTTATGTGCAAGGCATAATGTACTTATGTGATGTACAGATGCTTGATACTCAGAACTGAAGGGGCCCAGGAGAGCAACAGCAACCACAGAGAAACATGACCACCTAGGAAGGGAATCAGAAGGAGTTAAGGATGGAATAGGAAAACCCCTAGGGCAACAGAAAATAAGGGGTAGGAGGAAAGGACTGAATACTGCAACAGTGAGAAGTAGGGCATTTACTGCTATGATAACATCATACACAACTGTACTAAGTCCTTCCTTATCACTGAAGTACTCCTTACTCTTGGGAGAGTCCAAAAGCCGCTGGAAAATACAACAGGAGGAAGGCAGAGAAGAGCACTCCACCAACTCATAAAGGACAACAATGGAGCATCCTGCTCTGGCTGTGGAAATGCCATCAAACTTACAATGTTTGGAAAAAAATGTTAACAGAAGACCAAATAGCAGCTTCCATGATGGATATAGTATCCAGACCCTTGAAAAACACACTAGAAGAGATTACCACAGCAGTATGAGCACAAACAGAAAAGGAAAGCCTCTTGCCATGGAAAGAATAAGGAAAAAAAATGATGGTCTTAGAAATCCAGAAGATGGTTTGCTGAGACACTGCCACACCCAATTTCCTGGCACAAAATGAAACAAAGCTACTCAAATTTTTTGATACATTTTGTCTTATCCAAGTAATATCTAAAGCTGCCTATGTAAATCCAAGGTGTGCAGGACCATCTCACTAGAAGTCTGTGAGAAAGGAAAAAAGGAGGGAAGATTTCTCCTATCCACCTGGTGAATCTGAGCATACTGGGGTAATGCAGCAATTGCCTCATGTACACAGACAACCCTCTCCTCCTACCACCTAACACTATAACCTGCGAGAGATGCACTTACATAGCAAAACTGGAAACAAAGCTCTCTCCACCCAAGACTGTCAAGAGGAGAAGGTTAACACCCACACTACACCTCAAGCAACCCATAGTTCTTCTAAACCCACACCACCAATACCCTCACATAGCAACACTAAACCCACATATTCGGAGGCCCTTAACAGTAACCTGCCCAAGCAACAAGGACCTCCGAAGCTGAAATGCAAACAAACACCAATCACAACCAAAGTGTCACATAGCTCACAACACCAGTGTGCCACCCAGCAACAGCCCCTAAGGCAAGACAACTTACCCAACACTTTAGTCATAGGTGACTCTATAGTCAGGCACGAAGATGTCCCACTCACCAGACTGAGCAAGGAGAAAATTACAGTCAGCTGCCTGTCAGGTGCCAGGATCCGCCATATAACGTATGCACTCAAGTAACTGCACAAGTACAAATATGACTCTGTCATTGTCCATGTTGGAGTGAATGACTTGAGACGTACCTCCCTGGACTACATGAAGAGAGACATGGAAGAGCTTTCGGATCATATGGCCCAGACAGGTACGACTCTAGTCATGAGTAGCATCCTGCCTTCTCCCAGAATGATACCACAGTATAAAGACAAAATGATTGACTTCAACAATTGGCTAAGCTTCTGGTGTCATTCAAAGGGGATCCAGTATCTGTCTGCCTGGGACGACATGATCAACAGACCATGATGCTTTGCCAGAGATGGTCTTCACCTGTCACACCTGGGATTCAGTTTACTGGCTAAGGCTCTTGCCACCCCTATAGTGCCTTTTTTAGGCAAAGTTCAAATGACAAATTCACCACCATAACAGATACAAGCATGCAAAATCTGAAGGTAATGCTACTCAATGCTAGAAGTCTAAACCTCAAAATGCACTCTCACGAGGCACTCCTAAAAATGGAGAACATCGATATCTGTGCAGCAACTGATATCTGGTTCAAGGCTCCAGAGAGCACTCCTGCAATACCAGGCTACAACTCTTACCACACTTTTCGGCCACCAAACCAGGACCGAAACACTAAAGGTGGGGGAGTGTCCATATTCACGCAAGGATATTCACACCACCAGGCTAGTTGCCTAACAAAATGCATCTGAAATTCTCCAGGTGCAACTAACACTTGGTAAGACTGCAATCCAAATTGTAGCTTGCTACAGATCCCCCACCATGCCCAGAGATTCTCACTACACGTTTCTAAACATACTGGAAAATACTAAGATACAATTAAACACCCTAATACTGGGTGATTTCAACTACCATGCTATTAACTGGGAAAACTACTTGTGTACCAACACCTTTGCCCAGCAGTTCCTGGTATTCATAAACTCCAATGCCCCGGATCAACTAATCCATAGTCCCACCAGGGGCTCCAATATCCTAGACCTGGTCATTACCAACACGAGAAATCAATGCTCCACATCTATGGTCACCCCTTCGTTGGTCAGATCTGACCATAAGCTAATCACCCTTGACATCCACATTCCTCCCCCACCCCTCAGTAAGGAAACCTCTGTAAAAAAAACTTCTCCAAAGCCAACTTCATGCTACTCAAGTCAGAAGTGACAAACTTCATGACACCCATGCAGACGGGAACAGGCACTGTACAAGCACATCCACTTGTACATGAATCATGCCATCCCAAATAGAATCAAGATTTTTTTATTTTATTTTTTTTATTTTACATTCGTTGACCGGGCTGGTCCAACTGGATTCATGTCCATTTTCAGCAGAGGCCCAGGGAGAAAAGCTCCAAGTGAGGTACATTTGAGCATTATTAATTAAAAGCATTTAACAGTAAAAAAAAGTTACACATATAGTTCAGAGAAGAAAAAAAAATATTTTTACAGCGTCTGCAATAAGCAAAATAAGAACATCATGGGGAAAAAACAAAATTGAATTTAGTAGTAAATTTTTGAAAAGATTAGAAGCAAGATAAGTGAGAGTTGTAGGAACAGATTGCTAGCTAGTCAGGGTTAGAGCAGGGGCAGAGCCAGTGAGTTAGGAGGTGAGTTTTGAGTTGGGATTTGAAGCTGGGAAGAGTGGAGAGAGCAGTGAGGTTGGAAGGAAGGGAGTTCCAGGCTTTTCCAATTGTGTTGGAGAAAGTACAGTTGTGTACCTACCATAAATGTAGATGTTCCAGTGTATTCACTGTTGCAGTCATTACACTTGGGTTATCCTGCTGGCAGGCTACCCGCAGTTGGCCTGAATTCCAAAGTCCTGGTCCGGAGTCAGTTGCTGTCACCGCTTCCCTGACGTCAGTGTGCCAGGGGTATAAAAGATGCAGTCAATGCCATTTTCTTCAGTTTTTCTTGACCCAGATGTCAGGTGCCCCCAAAAGGGTAGGCTAAAAATTTGCAAATAAAAAAGCATGCACTAACATAAACATTACCTTCCTCTACAAGCAAATACACCACACAGGCTGTATAGAATAGAGAAGTATAGATAAGTCCCATCAATGAAAGGGGGATGGTGGGAGGTTAACCTGGACTGCAACAGTGAATACACTCGAACATCTACATTTATGGTAGGTACACAACTGGACTATGTTCATCGTCTTTCACTGTTGCAGTCATTACACTTGGGTTGAATCCCAAAGCTGAGATTGGCTGGCTGGGTCTAAATAGGATTAGGAGTGGCTATGAGGCCCTGCAGAACTGCAGTGGCAAAGCCTGCTCTGGATTTAGAGTAAAGAGGTAAGTGATAGTGCTTGGTAAAAGTGTGCACTGAACTCCAAGTTGCAGCCTCCAAAATTTCCTTGGTTGGTACTCCTCTGAGAAAGGCTGCTGATGTAGCTGCTGCCCTGGTGGAATGCGACCTAATATTCTTAGGCACTGATTTGCCATGCTATATATAGCATAAACAAATGCAGTGTCCCATCCTTTTTGAAATAGCCTGCTTTGAAATGGCCTTTCCTTGTGATCCTGCAGCGTAGGCCACAAAAAGTTGCTCAGTTTTTCTGAAAGCCTTTGTTTTGTCCAAGTAGAAGCATAGCTGCCTGTGTATGTCCAAGGAGTGCAGAAGTCTCTCCCCTTTATTCTGGGGATTTGGATAAAAGGTTGGTAAATGAATGGTTTGGTTAAGAGTCACACTGGATACTACCTTTGGCATAAATGTTGGGTTTGTCCTTAGAGAAACCCTGTTCGGATGAAAAATGATAAAAGGTTCCACTGCCATTAATGCCTGTAACTCTGAGACTCTTCTTGCTGAAGTTATTGCTAGGAGCAGAGCAGTTTTCCATGATAAGAATTTTATCTCAGCTGTATTGGCTGGCTCAAAAGGAGGCAGTGTGAGCTTTTCCAAGACAAAGTTGAGGTCCCATGTTGGAACTGGTGCTCTCCTTGGGGGTCTTATGTTTTTTGCCCCTCTGAGGCACTGTCTTAGTAGTGGATGAAAGAAAATAGGAGGTTCCATATTGTAATGAAATGGCAGAGGCATGGTTCTTAATTGATGAGAAGGATAGGCCTTTGTCCAGCATCTCAGTTAGGTATTGTAATATCTGAGGAATATTAGGAACAAGCGGTTCAAGTCCTTGTGACTGATTCCAAGCACAGAATCTCTTCCATTTTTCTGCATAAGATTTCCTGGTGCTGGGCCTCCTGGCTTCAAAAATGACATCCATAACTGCTTTAGAGAGAGGTGTGTTCTGAGTGGCTATATTATTCGCCATGCAGCCAGATTTAAGGTTCTGAGATGACTGTGCGGGATCTGATTGTTTTGTTGGGTCAGCAGATGAGGAATTTGAGGTAAAGTCCAGGCTGGCCCTTGAGACAAGCTCTTTAGGATTGGGTACCAGTGCAGGTGTGGCCAGTCTGGGGCAATCAGAATAATTTTTGGCTTCTCGTCTGACTTTTAGGAGTACCTTGGGGAGTAGAGGTAGTGGTGGATAGGCATAAACTGTTAGGCTTTTCCAGCTGAATGATAGGGCATCCAACTTCCATGCTTGTGAGTGATAAGTCCTTGTGCAGAATCTCTGTAGTAGTTTGTCTGCCAGAGTATTTTTCTTTCCTGGCAGGAATTGTACCTGCAGATGTACTTGATAGGCCAGTTTTGTGTTCCACAAAGTCATGGCTTGCCTGCAGAGGGGGTAGGAATGTGTGCCCCCTTGCTTGTTTATGTACCACATGACTGTAGTATTGTCCGTCTTTAGTAATAGTTGTCCTGGATGTAGTAGATCCTTGAAGGCTATCAGGGCATTCTGGACAGCTAGCATCTTTTTTGATTGATATGAAGATGCATTTGGTCTGTGGGCCACTTGCACTGTATACATTTTCCTGCCATGTGTGTTCCCCGGGCATAATCCGATGCATCTGTTGTTAGTGTCTGCCTGACTGTGGGTAAAGTGAAAGGCTGTCCCTTGTTGTGGTGACAGGCCAGTGCCCACCATCGAAACTCTTGTTGCAGGCAGGGAAAGAGTAATTATTGTTTCCAGGCTGTGGCAATGTTGAGACCAAACACTTTTTAGATACCAATGTAGCTTCCTCATATGCAGTCTTGCATATGGAATTAGCAGGATGTAGGATGCCATGAAGCCCAAAGCCTGCAGAATTTTTCTTGCAGGGAGCTGGATCTTTGTTGTCATCATTTGAAAGTAATGAGTCACTTGCCTTTGTCTGGCGTGAGATAAGCCATCTAGGCAGTTGTATTTAAGCTTGCACCCAGGAATATTATCTCTTGAGAGGGCACTAGTTTTGATTTCTTTTTGTTTACTGTGTACCCTAGGCAAATTAGTAATCTTTTTACAAATGCCAGATGCTTTAGTAGAATGTCCTTGCTGTCTGCTTGAATAAGGCAGTCATCCAAGTAGGGATATATTTGAATTCCTATTTGTTTGCAAAATGCAATTACTTGTGCCAGGCATTTTGTAAAGACCTTGGGCACAGTAGATAAGCAAAAGGGCAGTGCAGAGAATTGGTAATGCATTGAGCCAGCTATGAATCTGAGATATCTTCTGCAAGATTTTCTGATTGGGCCATGCAGGTATGCCTCTTTGAGGTCCAAGCTAACTAGCCAAGCCTTTTTGCCCAGCATGGGTAGAAGTTGCTGCAGTCTCAACATTTTGAATTTTGGAACGTCCAGGAAGGTATTTAGAATAGACAGGTCCGGTATTGGTCTCCAAGCTTTGTCCTTTCTGGGTACCAAGAAAAGTCTTGAGTAAAATCCTTGTCCCTGCTCTTGCTGTGGTACATTTTGGATAGCCCTCTTGTCCATGAGAGCAGAAATTTGTTTTTGTGCCTCTGCCCATTGATTGTGTGGCAGGTCTGGCATACCTTTTGACCTTGGTAGGGTGTGAAAGTGGAACCTGTAACCCTGGGAAATAATATTCAGTACCCATTTGTCCTGGGTGATCATGTGCCAGTTTTGTGAGTAAAGTGCTAGTTTTCCCCCTAAGGGTGCTGCCAAAAGGTAAGTGCTTGGCATTGGTAGAGGAAAGTCATTGGGACTGTTTCCTATAAAGTTGTGATTTGTCTTCTCCGCCTTTGGGGGTGAGGCACCCCATGGCTTAGGTCTGTATGAGCCTTGGGGCTGAGATCTGCCTCTTGGGTGTCTGTATCTGCCTCTTTGTGGCCTGTCTGACACTGGAAAGGACCAATTTTTAGAAGGCCAGTTCCTGCTAAATCTGGGTGGCTGAACCTGTAAGAAATCCTTTACTGTCTGCATTGATTTTGCTTTATCCCCCATTTTCTTTAACACCTCTTCTACCTTAACACCAAACAAAGTATCATGTTGTAATGGAGCATCCAACAATTTTGCTTTAACATGATCAGGTAAACTTTGTTCTTTTAACCAAGCATGCCTTCGAATGACAGAACCTGCAACTGCGGCTCTGCAAGAAGCCTCTAATGAATCAAAACCACATTGCAAAGTACGCTTTCCCACTTTTTCAGCTGCATGCAATAAATCCTGCATTTCCTTATTTTCAGAACATTCTGAGCTTGCAAGCATTTTCTGTTTTAGCAAAGACATTAGGTATTGTTGATATTTTAGCATGTGAAACTGGCAGTTTAAAGCCCTTACAGCTAAAGTAGCAGAGGTGTAAACTTTTTTTCCCCCAATCTGCCCAGTGCTCTAGAATCCCTATCAGAGGGAACAGTTTTTTTGCAGTGGAAGCCTTGACCCCTTTGGGACCCTGAGAAATTGTTTCTGGGTCAGCAGCAGGGTTTTTATAAAGAAATTTATGAGAATCTGCGACCCTGTAGTACCTATCTGGCTTAATTGGTGCAGGGGGTAAAGAATCAAGAGACAAACTGGATTCAGAAAATACATCATCAACAATATATAGTACAGGGGGGATAGCAAGGGGCCTGTGCTGAGGCAGCAAAATAAAGTCTCTGAGCCTTTTCTTGGATTCTGAATAATCCTGGCTCTCCCAATGGAAATGCTCCCTCATGGTGTGCAGTGTTTCCCCAAAAGAGTAGTCCTCAGGAGGAGAGGCTGAAGGGATAGATTCTTCAGCGTCAGAGTCCTCATAGGAAGGAAGAGAATATCCCTGTTCTGAAGAGGAATCAGAGGAAATAGAAACCTGGTCAGAGGAATCATAGTCAGTATCTTGCCTAGGCCTTTTATCAGGAGGGGGATGGGAACCCCTGATCAGAGTAATTAGGTCCTCGGCCATTTTAAGCATCTGTTTCTTTGGCATGGATGACTGTCCAGGTGAATGCTGTACTTGTTTCTTTGTCTTTAAAGGTGTTTTGGACTTTGCCTTGGCTGCTGAAGTGGTCTTGATAGTAAGCTGTGAAGGTCTGAAAACACCCTCAGAAGCTAATGCCTGCTCAGCAGCTTCAGACCCATCTGAGGGAATAGTTTCCATGGGTCCAATACCTTGAGTTTCCAGAAGCCTAGTTGTCTCCACGTGGGAGTCGGAGGCAGCCTGTGGCTCTGAGGTAGCGGGATTCAGGGGCTGCAAAAGCGCCTCACTGAGCACCGGCGACTGGCCTAGAAAAGGCTTAGTCGTCGGTTTTGGACCTTGGATGCCTGTCCTTTTCTTTGTCCTTGCACTTTTTATGAACTCCGGTCATCGGTTGTTCTGATGGCATTATATAGTTAAATCTTCGGCCAAAGTAATGTAAAGCAAAATCGAACCGACGCTTAATAGTGCGTTGGTTGAATTTAGCGCAAAACTGACAACTAGCAATGTCGTGGTCAGGGCCTAAGCAAGGAATACAGTAAGAATGAAAATCCTTATGAGGTATTTGCTTCCCACAAGAAATACAATTGTTAACTTTTACTGACATCGGTCTGGAGCAAGAAAAAGTTTCCCCAATGGGGTACTTAGCTTTACTGAAGACTTCGGATCTGAAATTCAATTTTGAAAATCTCAGGAGTCGGCCGACTGGCACTTGTGAACTGCTTTTGCTTCAGGCACTGTGCGGCAAGAAAGACTGAAGAAAATGGCATCGGCTGCATCTTTTATACCACTGGCGCACTGATGTCAGGGAAGAGGCGACAGCAACAGACGCCAGACCAGGACTTTGGAATTTAGGCCAACTGCCGGTAGCCTGCCAGCAGGATAACCCAAGTGTAATGACTGCAACAGTGAAATACGATGAACATCAAGGAATCGCCTGCTAAGTTGTTGGATTTACAGGTAGATAGTAGAAGTTTGTTAGAGGAACACAGACGTTTGAGATTACAATAAGGGCTAATGAGAGTTGTGAGTATAGGGTTGCTGGTAGGTTTGTAGATGACTTTATGGGCTAAAGAGAGCTGGTGAAATAAGATGAGATTATGCAGTTCTAGCCATCCTAGTTGTTTTAAGTTTAGGCAGTGGTGAGTTCTATAGGTAGAGCCAGAGGCAAATCTGGCAATACTGTTGTAAGCAACAGTTAGTTTGGAGAGGTTAGTTTTGGACAGATATGTATAGACAGGGGAGGCGTACAGTAGGGTAGAAATCAAATGGGTATGTGCTATGGAGGTTCTGGCAAGTGGTGTAAGAAATGGTTTAAATTTTAAACAAGGAGCCAAGTTTTCTGTTGAGTAGTTTTATTGTGCTGTTAATGTGAGAGTCAAAGCATAGATTGTTGTCTATCTCTACTCTGAGGGGCTTGGTGGAGGGGTCAGGAGATATGTAGGTGCCATTATTAGAGAAGACAGAGAAATTGAGTGGAGAAGATTTCCGGGTGGGGGAGAAAAGCAATAGTTTGGTTTTCTTGGGGTTTAAGATTAGGCATCTGTTTAGGAACCATTTTTCAACATTGTGGAAAGTCTGTTGGGTGATAGAGTGCAATTCGGAGGGGGATTTGGCAGAACAAATCAAAGCAGAATCATCAGCATATTGTATACAGGTAGCAGAGGACAGACTGGTATGTAGATCACTGATGAAGATTGAGAACAGAAGGGGGCCCAGTATTGATCCTTGGGGGACTCCAAGGGTAATAGGTAGTAGGTTGGATACGCTGTTTTCCCAGCGCACTGCCTGTTGTCTGTTAAGAAGATATGATTTGAACCATTTTATTGCACCAAAGTCAAGAGCAAAAGTTTTAAGTAAGTTTAATAGTATCTGGTGGTTGACCAGATAGGTCAATAAAGAGAGCAGAGGTTAGTATGTTATTGTTCCGGTTTTTGTTGATACAGTCAGTAAAGGAAAGAAGGGCTGAGATGGTGCTGTGGTAAGGCCTGAAGCCATGTTGACAGTCAGCTAGTAGGTTGTGGTTTAACAGGTGTTTAAGAAGTTGTTTTTGGATGCATTTCTCCATGATTTTAGCTAAGGGGGAGAGTAAGGCTATGGGACCGTAGTTTAACAGTTCTGTAGAAGTCCCTCCTTTATGCAGGGGAATGATATGTGAAATTTTCCAAAGTGAAGGAATGCAGCCTTCAACAATGGTTCTGTTAATCAGAATGGAAATGGGATAGGCTAATGGATTGGCTGCAATCTTTAGAAACTGAGCTGGTAAAAGGTCAGCAGAAGTCGAGGAGATTTTAAGTTTGTGGAGAAGAGAACGAATAAGTGAAGTGGGTACAGGTTGCACTTGAAAGGTGGGTATGGAAGTGTTAGTAGAGGGGGACTGAGAGGAGATATTAGGGCTAGTTGGGCTCTCCTCCAAAAAAAGGAAGCCAGTCTGGTGGTCCTCTGCCATAAACAAACTTTACAATAAAAGGAAGAAACTGTTGGAGAAAAGAGGAAAATCCCAGAATGCAAAAAAACTCCCTTACCAGCCTCAGTAAGAAGCTGAGATCCCTCATAAAATCTTCCAAAGCTAGTTATGAAAATAAAATTCCCAAAGATTCCAAAGACAACCACAAGGTATTCTATAGCTATGTCAAGAATCTAAATGGCAATGCTCAGATCTGCTCTGATCTACAACAGAATGGCATTAAATATACCGATTCCAAGGATACTGCCAATATCCTGGCAGATCGATTCAGTGCCAACTTCACTCCCCTCTCACCCCCTAAAGGGCCCATCTCAATACTGAAAGAGATTGCCAAATTCTGGTAATAACGGCCACACAGGTAAAAAACACACTCTCCAAAGCTACGAATACAGCATCCATGGGACCAGACGACATACCGGCTGTGTACTACATGAACTATAAAATGAACTGGCAGCTCACCCAAGTGTCATGTTTAATCATAGCCTCACCTAGGCTTCGTGCCCACTGAGTGGCGCACAGTTACAGCTATCCCACTCCACAAGGGGGGATCCACCTTGGATCCTGGGAACTACTGCCCCCATCAGTCTGACGAGACTGATCTGCAAGGCCATGGAACATACTGTCATGGAACTTATAAACAAAGACATTGGCAACCTTCAAAGACTGGACCCCACTCAGTTTGGGTTCATGAAAGGCCAATCTTGTCTCCTGAACCTGATTGACTTCTTCGAATCAGTCTCCAGAGCTGTGGACAAGGGTAAGGCGGTCCACCCAGCCTATCTGGACCTCACCAAGGCCTTCGACACCATCCCCACTCTGAAATCCTAGAAAAACTTACTAAGCTGGGCTTTTATCCCTATGTCACTCGATGGGTTGCCAACTGTCTCACTGACAGAACCCACACTGTAAAAGCAGCCGACTCCAAATCGGGCTCCAGACAAGTGGAGTACCTCAGGGTTCAGTCCTGGGACCACTCTTGTTTGGCATTTACTTCTCTGAAGTACAGGCCAACATTAAGGGACTCTGGCCAACAAAGTTCGCAGATGACTGCAAACTGGGAGCCATTATTGAATCCCCAAATGATGTGGATATTCTACAATAGGGCCTTACAGAAACAGGTGCTTGGTGCCAGAGCCATGGACTCAAGCTCAATGCCAAGAAATGTATAGTTATCCCCTTTGGGAAAAAAAACATGTACCTGTGAATTACCACATAGGTGGCAGTACAATAAACACTGAAAGTATGATAAGAGACTTAGGGACACAGGTGGACAGTGGTCTCACTTTCGATAACCACATCGCCACAAGAGTCAGGAAATCCTTCAGTGTGGCACACCTCATCACGAAGGGCTTTTCATCCAGAAAAAAGGAGGTCATTGTCCCACTGTACTTATCCCTCATTAGACCCATTGTAGAATACAATGCCCCATTTGGTATGTACCTCTCAAGACATCTGCAACAACTGAAAAGTCTGCAGAAATACCTCACTAAAAGAATCACAGGCCTAAAGCAGATGCCCTATGCTGACCATCTAAAAAAAACTCCAGCTATACTCTGTCGCATATCGCCTACTCAGAGGCGATCTCTGCTTAACATACAAGGCCATATCAAACCCAGAGCTGTTGGACATGCTACACTTAAAGAAATCCCAATCCCTCAGAGCCTCACACTCCAGGGATCTAAACCTTGTCATCACAATGAACAAAACATGCTGGAGGCATAGGTTCCTGACCCAGAGACTCCCCAGACTTGGGAATAGACTGCCCATACATGTCAAGCAGAGTGCCTCTTCAAAAGGAATTTTGACGATTGGATGGGAGATAGGAAATTCACCCCGGGGATCATGTCAGTCGCCCTGCTAGGTAGGGGTCCAGGGAAGTAAATATTGTGGGAAGAAATAGCCAGGGAATTGTTATGGCTATGCTTGTATAGACCCTAGGGCCGATAGTCTAGTACTAACCTATGAACAGACTGATTCAAAGATAAATCAATCACCATGAGCATAAGGGATTGGTACGAAGAGACAACCTGTCTTAATGGGGGGGGGGGGGCAAACAAGGAGGAATTGCCAGGAGAGCTTGGAGTTCAAAAACCCTCAGAAGTAAAAGCCACCAACAATACAGTTTTCTAAGTACAATGCTGTAGAGAGGAAAAAAAGCAGGCTCTAAAGGGGACAGAGTCAATTTTTCAAAACAAAATTAAGGTCCCAAGAAGAAGGAATAGGCCTTCTTGGGGGCCTGACATGAAGGACGCCTTTTAGGAATTATTTGACTTCAAAACATGGTTAACGGTGGAGTCAGTGTCAGACAAGCAGAGATGGTTGACAAATGAACTGTAAAAGAAGAGTATGCCAATCCAGCACTGAAGAATTCATACAAAGAAAGGACCCGTAGGGAGCCCTCATCTTTTTTATGTTATTGTGATCTGACATTTGTTGATGGGATTAAAGACCTTGGACTTTCAGCATCTGTGTACAACTACTGAGTAGGAAGAGGAACCTGAAAAGGCAGACCTGAATTTAGGGAAATCTGCTGAATCCACCAGTGGAGTTAAAGAGTTTGAGACAAGGTAAAAAAAAAAAGAGCTACAAACTCCTGAGGGTGGCCAGTGCTGAAGCCAAACTGTTTTGAGATATCACCGAAATCTCCTCGTGGAGTTTGGCAAAAGGAACCACTGGAATGGTGGGATGCCATGTATCCAGGGACTCGAAGAAACTCCCTTGCAGGAAGAAGAGGAAAAGAATGTAAATAGTTAAAAAGTGGATCTTGGGGGCAGAATGCAAGCCAACATTGAGAAGGTCTGAATCCTGCAACCAAAAAACACCTGGTCCTTACAGGGGGTCAACACAGACTTTGAGACTGAGAATGAATCAGACTGAGCAGTGAAAGCATAACGAACTGTAGATTTTGAAGCAGAAGCTGCTGACTGGTAGCTTGAAATCAGGTTGTCGTCCAAATAAGGGAATACCCTGATGTCTGAAGAAGGCTGCTACAAGGGTCAGATATTTGGTAAATACCCTTAAAACTGTAGAAAGACCAAAAGGCAAAGCAAGGAACTGACAATGAGGAGAAGAAACAGAAAAATGTAAAAACTTTCTGAACAAAGGGCGAACAGGAATATGGATTCAGGTAACAGGCTGGATGGCTCCCTGTTCCACCAGATCCCTCAGGACCAAATGAAAATAAGGAAGCTGGCAAGGAGAATGACACGATGCAGGCCAGAAAATGGAGAAAGGAACTTCCAAGTCACTAAATAACACTGTGTTTGATGATAGAGAGTACCCAGTTGTCTGGTTATCTGTCGCCTAACAGTGAAGTAAAGAGAGAGCCTCAGATACAAGAATCTGTCCAAAGGAGATGGGAGGCCATTTGTCAGATAGGTATAGACTTAGAGGATAAGATGTTTGGCGTCTAGAAATTGGAATAGGTTTATCTGGAAAAATCCCCTTAGAAATCTTCTTACTCTTAGCAGGTTGTTTAGGCTGCCTATGGACAAAGGAAGATTTGATAGATAATCCCTCTGGAACTTGGGTACAGGAGAAACAAAAATTTGTTTTAGGTATTGCATAATCCTTGCCCTTACCTTGCAGGGTTTTAAGCAATACTGCAACAGCAGTGCCAAAAAGATTCTGGATGTCCAAGGGAGAATATAAAAGTTATGTACTCACCATAACACACTGTATCTGTGTTGACTGTTTTTGTCCTTCCTCAACTGATGTGTCATGGATCTGACGATTCAGCCTCAGCCACTTCGTTAGACTTTGGGCTCTGTAGCTTGAGCTCCTCCCCCTACTTATAATCCTCTCCTCCCCTTAGTTACCTCAGAGTTTATCCTCTGTTTTGTTAAACAATATGTCAAAGGACAACCAACCATTAACATATCTTAAAGAGACAATCCCAGTGTTTAAAATTAGGGTCAGAGTTACGTTGACAGAAGTCACACCCACTTCGACAATACATCATTTTCATTCCCAACCACAATGTCATTTTACTTTTAAATATCCTGCAAATCCACAGTTGCAGTCTTGTTTCAGCTCCCAGGATAAACTAATCTTTGAATTTGTGTTCCTCTCTGTCTTACATTGGATTGGGGAACTTTTCCCCCAGCCTGCTGGCTCAGATTTAAAATAAAGAAAGCTGTGCCAGGGAAAAGGGACATTGGTGTATACTAGTTTTTAAATTTTGCATCACCCATGCTTCTACAGATATACAAGCAGCAAGCTCATAAAAAAATAGTGCATTTGTCTAGTACAGTGATGGCAAACCTATGACGCGTGTCAAGGGTGACACGCCACACATTTTGGGTGACACCAGCGTTCACCAACACCCGAGTTACCAAAGAAACTGAAAGAACACAAATACAAGAAATGTGTTAAAACTCAGCAACAAAAAAAGACATCAATTGATGTTAATCAAATCAAATGCAATGTGTTCCATATTTTTTTCAGTTCAATTCAAAATTACTATTAAAAGTAGAGTAATTATCATTTTCTCTATTATGTCAATGATTTTTCTTTTACTTTTATAATACATAGCAGCACACAATTGGACTGTATTTTTTTAAATAAATGAATATGCAAAGACTTGTTTCTCTTTTTGTTTGGGGGAGGGGGTGACACGCCAACGGAGTCAAGACAGGCATTTTCCAAATTTTTGATATGTTGAGCCCAAAAGGTTCGTCATCACTGGTCTAGTATTGAGAAAGCAGCACATACCAATCTAGAAGCTGAAGAAGGAACAGAAGAGTGTGTCTACTAATGCTCCAACCTTCTGTCACACAATTGCTTTCTATGGAACTACTAGCAGGTCAGAAAGTCACTACACCAGGCTAGTATTCAAAAACCAGAATACAGTAAAACATGAAAGAAAGAGATGTATGGTTTCCACCGTCTGCCTGACTCAGATGCTTTCTATAGGTAGAAGCCATGTCATAAAACTGCTGTAGATGGCCAGGATTCACAATCAGCAGAGAATAAAATATGAAATGAAAGAAACAAACTCTGTTTACTGATGTTTTGTCCATTGTTAAAGGCCAATTGGCAAGGGCAGCCCGGATGGTAACTAACTTGCATCAATTTGAAGAAGAATGTAACTTATTGCGTAATATGTTCCTCAACAGAGATTATCCTGAATTTTTAGTTGACACATTAATACAGGAAGTTACCATTAAGAGAATGAATGGGTATTTTAAACCTATTTTAGACAAACAGAATGTAGTACATGATCCTAGGGATTCTTTCAACACGAATAATGTGAGTTCAAATAATGATGAAGCTAGTGTTTTAACAAGTAATAATGACTTTTCTAAAGCTTTATTACTTACTTTCTCACAAGATCATAACATTATTAGAGATATAATAGTGAATAATTGGACTATTTTACTCGAAGATTCTCACTGTAGGAATCACATCAGTGAGAAACCTAGAATAGTCTGTAGGAAAGGTAAAAGTTTTAGACATTTTAAAGCATACCAATTATTAATCTGCTAATAGTAATATTGGTATGCGTAAATGTGTCGCTTGTCATTGGTGCAATAAAATAAATATAGGGGAATTCTTTTACCTAAGGAAGAGAAAGTTCCATTTACACAGTAAATGCAATTGTTAATCAAAAGTGGTTGTATATTTAGCTACATGCAATTCATGCTCAATGTTCTACATAGGGAAAACAGAAAGACAGTTGTCCCAAAGAAAATATGAGCATGAATATGCCATTAAGAAAAACAGACTGAATAATGCATTAGCAAAACACATTTGTGAATACAAAGATCACCAATTTTCTTTTATGGATATTGACCATGTAGATATCGACAACAAAAGACCCTGGGGCTTGCATTTAGAGCTCAAAGAATTGAAGTGGCAAATAAGAACACAAGCTGACATTTGGCCAGGAATAAATGAGAGGAGCTCAATAGCCCCAGTATTAAAATTAAAAGCATTACAGAGAAATAAAATTAGGTGATCTACACTATATTTTATGTATTTTATCTTGGATTTAATTTAAGTATACATGTTGCAGTGCCTAGTTCAATTTTCTGTTTATGTATAAATATGAATACATACATGTTTTAGTTGGCCATACAAAAGCATTAGATTCTTAAATGTACTTACCTGTGATAAGGTTTTCAGATGCATTTTATATGTATAATAGGCATTTATTTATGATGGTTAATTTATGACTTTAAAAAAAAATGTGCAATATTATAGTAATAATGTTTTTGATTTTTGATATTTCAAACATTTTCAAATAACATATATATGCTTTTATAATAATGTTTTTATATTACATAGTTAAAAAAATGTTCTTCAATACATTCTTTATGTATTCTGAAGTCCTTTTAAATTACACCTCTATTCATGAGCACATGAAGGGTCGTTATGACCTGGTTTATGGTTATGTGCATTTCTTTTGAATTTTAAGACCTTGTTTAATAGATGTATTTTTTAAGATCAGGATATATTTTCAGTCATTGTCGTAATGGTTGTAGTGAGCAGGAAGCAAGCATGATTCAGTTGGTTAATAATTTAGTTCAATTAAGTAATTAGTGTTTGTATAAAAGGATGTGATGTAACAACCTTTTTATTGTCTGAGGAAGTTTAGCACTGGTTAAATGAAAGCGCTTACGGAGTATTGTGGATTTCATTCTTTGTGGACATTTATTCAATAAAGTGTGTGTTTGATGCACTTTTGAAGTTTTTATTCAGTCTACTGGGTCCTGGTTCGTTTGCTTTTACGTATTACATTTTGGGTGACACCAGCGTTCACCAACACACACGTTACCATAGAAACTGAAAGAACACAAATACAAGAAATATGTTAAAACTCAGCAACAAAAAAGATATCAATTGATGTTAATCAAATCAAATGCAATGTGTTCCATACTTTTTTCAGTTCAATTCAAAATTACTATTAAAAATAGGGTAATTATTTTCTCTATTATAAGTCAATGATTTTTCTTTTACTTTTATAATACATAGCAGCACATGATTGGACTGTATTTTTTTAAATAAATGAATATGTAAAGACTTGTTTCTCTTTTTGTTTGGGGGAGGGGGTAACACGCCAGCGGAGTCAAGACAGGCATTTTCCAAATTTTTGATATGTTGAGCTCAAAAGGTTTGCCATCACTGGTCTAATATTCAGAAATCAGCACATATCAATCTACAAGCTGAAGAAGGAACAGAAGTGTGTGTCTACTAATGCTCCAACCTTCTGTCACACAGTTGCTTTCTATGGAACTACTAGCAGGTCAGAAAGTCACTACATCAGGCTTGTATTCAAAAACCAGACTACAGTAAAACATGAAGGAAAGAGAAATGTGGTTTCCACTACTGTTTGCCTGACTCAGATGCTTTCTATAGGTAGAAGCCCTGTCATAAAACTGCTGTAGATGGCCAGGATTCACAATCAGCACAGAATTAAATATGAAATGAAAGAAATTTACTAATGTTTTAAAAGCCTTGCATTACTGATACAACTGCAATTTGAGTTTGAATTTGGCTAACATTTTTGAAACTTCCTTCAGACCCCCCCGTCAGCCAAAGGTGAGCATGCATTAAAACAGAAAAAAGCTCTGGGACTGTCCATTTAAAACAAGTGAAATACTAACTATAGCATAAAGACAGAGGAGGACGATGATACTGGAGTTCATACAGCCAAATACTCCCCCCCCCCCGACATACTAGGAGATTATGAAAGCAGGAAGTGGGCTAGAGGGCAGGAAATTGATGAAAGACAAACACAGACAACACAGATGCAGACTCATTGTGAGTACATGACTTTTATATCTGATGTTGTCTTTTCTGTCTGTTCCTCAGCTGATGGGGCAGAGTCCCCAGCTGCAGTAACCATGGATGGTCCTCTCAAGGAAGGATATTCCAGAGTACAGTGGAGCCAAATGCTGCCCTATTCCTACACAGTGTGTCCAATTTGTAATGAGTTCCAAAGGTATGAACATTGGGCCATGTGGCAGCTGCACAAACGTCATCTACAGAGGCTCTGGACCAAAAGGCAGTTGATGTAGTCATTGACTGAACTGGGCCTTAGGTGGTTTGGGCAATGGTAATCCTTTACTCCTACAGACAAAAGCAATGCAATTAGTAAGCCATCTAAGCCAAAATTACTTTAGATACTGTTTTGCTCAATTTTGCTTTGGGGGAAAAATATGATTTGATTTTCTGAAACCTTTAGCTTTATGAAACTGGAATCTAAGTTGTTTATGAATATCTAACAAGTGCAGCATGTATTCTCCCTTGTTGGAAAAAATCCTGCCTGGAGTTCTGATACCCATCTAGCCAATATAATGACAACCAGGAAGTGAGTTTTCCATGACAAGAACTTTAAATCTGCCTTAGCTGAAGGCTCAAAAGGAGTTTATCTACCTTGGCTGAAGGCTCAACGTGAAATTGGGTCAAAACCGTATAGAAAACTGTTAAATCCCATAGAGGAGGGTAGGGTCCTTGATGGGAGGTCGAAGTAAAAAGGCACCCTTAAGAAAGGCCTTTCACAATTTCAGACAGGCCAAAGAAGAATGCTTTTCACCAAAGTGAACATCTGAAATAGCAGCAAGTTGTAGCTTAACTGTAAAATGACAGCTCCATTACAGAAAATGGAAGCAAAGAAGTCAAGAACAGCTGGGATCAATGCTGCAAATGAGTCTAATTGTCTCGAGTGCCCAAGTAGAAAATCGTTTCCATTTGCTCTTATAAAGTTCCTGGTAGAGACTTTCTGGGAATGACAAAGATGTGACAAACTAGGAAAGAAAGCCTAGAGTTTCTAGCCATTACTGGAAGTGGAGAAACCATGCAGTCAACTTGATGGTTTGAATATCCAGGCGATGTAACCTGGATGGGTTAATTAGAAGGTCTTGAAAACGATCCAGCGCCCAGGCAGCATGAACTAAATGAGGCCTTACAAAGGGGAACTTGACAAGTCCACACCAAGGGGAACCACACCTGTCGAGGCTCGAATGGAGCAAGGAAGAGTGGGAGGCATCCACTGCCATTGTGGCCTTGGGCAATGGAAGAATAAAATGATTACCTTGCTCTTCTGCTGAAATGCTTTCTGGAGAAACTTGGGGATGAGATGTGTGAGTGTGTGTGTGTGGGGGGACAGGGGACGGCGGCATAACAAAGACTTAGGGGCCAGTCATGAGTCAGAGTCTTTCTTAACAACTCCCTCTCTGGAGGAGTTAGGGTAAAGTACCTGCTGCACTTGGAATTAGCAGAGAAGCAAAGAGATGCGACATGGTTGGCTCAAATGGTGAAAAATCATCTGAGTCACTGACCAGGAGAGAACACTTGTGAAGAAGTAAAATGGACTTGCTCAATTTGTCTGCTAGCACACTGAACTTTGTGTTGCCAATAGAAAGCACCTGGAAGAGACTGTTCAATACCACATTCTCATTGCCCTCAACAAAGTAGGTGGTATTGGTATTCCCTCCATTTGTTGATGTACTGGACTACCAACATGGAGTACATCTTGAAATGCCTTCAATACCAATAGGAGTGCTCTCACTTCTAGGATACTGGTGTGAAAACTGGTCTCTGAGACCAAGTGCCTTGGACTATACTTCCCAAGTAATGCCACCCCACCCCCGGGTAGGGAGGCATCCACTGTCACTGTGGCCTTGGTCAATGGAAGAATAAAAGAGTGGCCTAGACAAACAACTTCTGCATGAATCCATCAGGTTGTTTGGTTTGGAAATATTTGTGATTTGAACAAGTGCTTCAAGAGGCTGGTGCCTTATTGACCATTGTCCTGCGAGGGTCCACTGTAGAACCCTCATGTAAAACCTTGCTAATGGTACCAGCACTATCGAAGCTGCCATTGATCAGAGGATCTGTAACACCAGTCTGGTTGAAGGGGAAGAAAGAACGTGTAAGGCCTGATTCCACAGACTGTTTAAACTTGTCTGTGTAGACTTGCGATTTGTGTTACTGTATCCAGATGGTCACCAATGAATTTCAGGGCTT
This sequence comes from Protopterus annectens, assembly GCF_019279795.1. Classification (NCBI taxonomy): domain Eukaryota; kingdom Metazoa; phylum Chordata; order Ceratodontiformes; family Protopteridae; genus Protopterus; species Protopterus annectens. Next base: position 1,060,548,599 of record NC_056746.1, on the reverse strand, counting down.
GAATAGGGTAGAGCTGAAACTTGGTGTAGTTTATTTATTGTGATCCACAGTTGAAAACAAAGATGGAGCAAGTAATCCCTTGCTTGAATCAGTAAAGGATTGCTGGGAGCAGAAAGGAGCCAGTCATCCACGTAAGAAAACACCCAGAATTCATGCAATCTCAGGTGAACTGCAACCACTGGTATGCACTTGGTAAACACCAAGGACCATGCTGAGATCAAAGGGTAAGGCTCTGAACTTATAGCGCCTGGCTCCCGGCTGGAATCATATGCATCTCCTGCAGTGCCTGTATATCTTTATATGGTAGCACTGAAAATCTACAGAACACATCCACTCATCCTTCGATAACAGTGGCAGAATGGACTGAACTTCCAAGTGTTTCACACACTGATTTAGATTGCAGAGACAAAACTGGTCTTACGTCCGTCGTCTTTGGCACTAATAAGAATCCAGGGTAGGTTCCGGATTCTTGTTGGTATAGGGAGACCATTTGGATGACACTTTTTTCAGTAGCTTTATTTCTATGGCTGCTGCTGCCTTCCTTTGACTGGATGAAATGTCAGAACTCTCCTGTTGTGCTGGGGAGGGAGAAGGGAAAATGTTATGTAATAACCTCTAGATATACTCTGCACCAAGGTGTTTTTTGGTAATGTCTATCCAGGCTTCCAAGTGCAAAGATGAGCAGCACTCAGTGCCTCCAAGGCACAGCTGTTAGGCAGCCTTTCATGGGGCACTGCAAGAGCTTCTCAGAAAAAGGACCTCCTAAACCCTGAAGTTGTGGGCCACTTCTGCTATGTCTTCCATTAGAGTTTCTCCCTCTGCTGCGGGGTGTCTGTCTTAATAGGAGTCCTGGGAAGAACTTTGCATCTTTCCAAAGCAAATCTTTCAGACTCCACTCTGGCTCTGTGAGAATGACCTTTGAGGGTTAGAAAACTGGATTTCCATGGCAGATAATGCCTTCCCTATCCTGCTCACTCCTAGAGAGTCTCTCCTTCACCAAAGGGCCAAACAAGGTGAATCCATCAAAAGGGGCACTGATGAAGACTTGAAGGGCTCTGCAAAGTCACAAAGGCGAATCCAGATCTGCCTTCTAACAGCAGTTCCTGTACCTGTGGCTCTTGAAGCTCCCTCAGAGGCATGGGAAATCAGTCTATAGAAGCATTCAAGAGGGACTGGAGGATGGACAGTTGTGATAAAAGTAGTTCTGACCTCTGCAGACATAAATCCTCAGACAATAATGAAAAACTCCTTGATCAATTCCCTCTGGAATCTCGTAATATGTGTCAAATAATTCAGTGACCTGACAGCAAAGGTCGCCGAAGTGTAGACACTTCCCACCTCTAACACCCTGGACATTCTGTTAGGGGATGGACAGAAAGTACAGTTGTGTACACTTACCATAAATGTAGATGTTTGAGTGTACTCACTGTTGCAGTCATTACATTTGGGTAATCTGCTAGCAGGTTGCCCTCAGTTGGCCTGATTAACAAAGTCTTGGGTCCTGCATTGGTTGCTGTCCCTTCTTCCATGGCATCAGGTCATCAGGGGTATAAAACATGCAGCCAACACCATTACATCAGTTTTTCTTGCCCCAGATGTCAGGTCCCCCCCCCCCCAAATGGGGAGCAAAAAAAAAAATACATATATACATACATACATATATATATATATAATTTAAAACACAAAACATATACCTCCAAACAAAAGCAAATACACCAAAAAGGCTTTTAATCATAGTAAAAGAAAGGAGAGGTTATAGTTAGAGAAAAACAGGGGGCTGGAGGGAAGGTAACCAGGACTGCAACAGTGAATACACTCGAACATCAACATTTATGGTAAGTGTACACAAAGTACAGTTGTGTACCTACCATAAATGTAGATGTTCAAGTGTATTCACTGTTGCAGTCATTACACTTGGGTTATCCTGCTGGCAGGCTACGAGCAGTCGGCCCGAATTCCAAAGTCCTGGTCCGGTGTCGGTTGCTGTCGCCTCTTCCCTGACGTCAGTGTGCCAGGGGTATAAAAGATGCAGCCGACACCATTGTCTTCAGTTTTTCTTGCCCCAGATGTCAGGTGCCCCCAAAAGGGTAGGCTAAAAATTCTGCTCATAAAAAAGCATGCACTAACATAAGCATTACCTTCATCTACAAGCAAATACACCACATAGGTTGTATAGAATAGAGAAGTACAGATAAGTCCCAGCAATAAAAGGGGGATGGAGGGAAGGTAACCTGGACTGCAACAGTGAATATACTCGAACATCTACATTTATGGTAGGTACACAACTGTACTATGTTCATCGTGTTTCACTGTTGCAGTCATTACACTTGGGTTGAATCCCAAAGCTGAGGTTGGGTGGCTGGGCCCAGATAGAATTAGGAGTGGCTATGAGGCCCTGCAGAACTGCAGTGGCGAAGCCTGTTCTGGATTTAGAGTAAAGATGTAAGTGGCAGTGCTTTGTAAAAGTGTGCACTGAAGTCAAAGTTGCAGCCTCCAAAATGTCCTTGGTTGGTACTCCTCTGAGGAAGGCTGCTGAAGTGGCTGCTGCTCTGGTTGAATGTGGCCTAATGCCCTTAGGCACTGATTTGCCATGTTGTGAATAACAGAAACAAATGCAGTGTCCTATCCATTTTGAAATAGTCTGCTTTGAAATAGCTTTTCCTAGCGATCCTGCAGCATATGCCACTAAGAGCTGCTCAGTCTTTCTGAAGGCTTTAGTTTTGTCCAAGTAGAAGCGTAGCAGTCTGTGCATGTCCAAAGAATGCAGAAGTCTCTCCCCCCTTATTCTGTGGGTTTGGATAAAAGGTAGGCAAATGAATGGTTTGGTTTAGAGCTACACTGGACACTACCTTAGGCATAAATGTTGGGTTTGTCCTTAGAGAAACCCTGTCCAGATGGAAAATAATAAAATGTTCCACATCCATTAGTGCCTGTAACTCTGAGACTCTTCTTGCCGAGGTTATTGCTAGGAGCAGAGCTGTTTTCCATGATAAGTATTTTATGTCAGCTGTAGTGGCTGGCTCAAAAGGAGGCAGTGTGAGTTTTTCCAAGACAAAATTGAGGTCCCATGCAGGTGTTGGAGCTCTCCTTGGAGGTCTTATGTTTTTGGCCCATCTGAGGTACTGCCTTAGCAGTGGATGTGAAAAAATAGGTGGATCCATATTGTAATGAGCTAAAATGGCAGAGGAATGGATCTTAATTGATGAGAAGGATAGGCCTTTGTCCAGCATCTCAGTTAGGTATTGTAAAATCTGAGGGATATTTGTTGTCCATTCCTTGTGCCTGGTTCCAAGCACAGAATCTCTTCCATTTTTCTGTATAAGATTTTCTGGTGCTGGGCCTCCTGGCCCCCAAAATAACATCCATAACTGCTTTAGAGAGAGGTGAGTTCTGAATGGTTACATTATCAGCCATGCAGCCAGATTTAGGGTTGTGAGTTGGCTGTGCAGGATCTGATTGTTTTGTTGGGTCATCAAATGAGGAATCTGAGGTAATGTCCAGGCTGGGCCTTGAGACAAGCTCTTTAGGACTGGGTACCAGTGCTGGCATGGCCAGTCTGTGGCAATCAGTATTATTTTTGGCTTCTCGTCTGACCTTTAGGAGTACCTTGGGGAGGAGAGGCAGTGGAGGAAAGGCATATACTGTAAGGGTTTTCCAGCTGAATGATAGGGCATCCACTTTTCATGCTTGTTTGTGATAACTGCTTGTGCAGAATCTCTGTAGTTGGCAGTTGTGCAGGGAGGCAAATAGATCTATGTCTGGGCATCTGCATTTCCTTGTTATCATGCTGAAGATTTGTGGATCTAGTTTCCACTCGTGAGGATCCCTTAGATTTCTGCTTAGTTCTTCTGCCAGAGTATTTGTCTTTCCTGGCAGGAATTGTGCTTGCAGGTTTGTCTGCAGAGGGGGTAGGAATGTGTGCCTCCCTGCTTGTTTATATACCACATGACTGTAGTATTGTCCATCTTTACCAGCAGTTTTCCTGGATGAAGTAGATCCTTGAAGGCTGCCAGGGCATTCTGAACAGCTAGCATCTCTTTTTGATTGATATGAAGATGCATTTGGCTTGCTGGCCATGCTCTCTGAATACATTTTCCTGCCATGTGGGCCCCCCAGGCATAATCTGATGCATCTGTTGTTAGTGTCTGCCTGGCCGTGGGTACAGTGAATGGCTGTCCCTTGTTGTGGTGACAGGCCTTTTCCCACCATCAAAACTCCTGTTGCAGGCAGGGAATATGGGTAATTAATGTTTTCAGGCTGTGGCAATGTTGAGTCCAAACACTTTTTAGATACCATTGTAGTTTCCTCATATGCAGTCTTAAATATGGAATTAGTAGAATGCAGGATGCCATGAAGCCCATAGCCTGCAGAATTTTTCTTGCAGATAACTGGGTCTTTGTTGCCAACATTTCGAAGTAAGAAGTCAGTTGTCTTTGTCTGGCGTGAGATAAGCCATCTGGGCAGTTGTATTTAAGCTTGCACCCAGGAATATTATCTCTTGAGAGGGTACTAGTTTTGATTTCTTTTCGTTTACCATGTACCCTAGGCAAATTAGTAATCTTTGTACAAACGCCAGATGCCTCAGCAGAATGTCTTTGTTCTCTGCTTGAATAAGGCAGTCGTCAAAGTAAGGGTATATTTGAATTCCCCTTTGTCTGCAGAAAGCAATTACTGGTGCCAGGCATTTTGTGAAGACCCTGGGCGCAGGAGATAAGCCAAAGGGCAGTGCACAGAATTGGTAGTGCATTGATCCAGCTATGATTCTGAGGTATCGTCTGCAAGATTGTCTGATTGGGACATGCAGGTATGCCTCTTTTAAGTCCAAAGTTACAAGCCAAGCCTTCTTGCCCAACATGGGCAGAAGCTGCTGCAGAGTCAACATTTTGAATTTTGGAACGTCCAGAAAAGTATTTAGAATAGACAGGTCCAGAATTGGTCTCCAGGCTTTGTCCTTTCTGGGTACCAGGAATAGTCTTGAGCAAAATCCTTGTCCCTGTTCTTGCTGTGGTACTCGCTGAATGGCCCTCATGTCCATGAGGGATGTAACTTGCTTTTGTGCCTCTGCCCATTGATTTTGTGGCAGGTCTGGCATACCTTTTGCCTTTGGCAGGGTGTGAAATTGGAACCTGTAGCCCTGGGACACTATATTCAAGACAACAAAACCACACCAAGAACTTTATTAGATAAAGCTTTCGGGTCTACACCCTTCATCAGTATAAATCAGTACAAAAAAATCAGCATTTAAATAGGAGAACATAAAATCACATGCTTCAGCCCATCCCACATACTAATTAACAATCAAGCCTAAAAATAATATGTAGCTCATAAGAACAAAAATTCCTATTATGCATAAAATTCTTCCATTTGTATGGAAGATAAAACTCAGAATAAAAATGAAAATAATAATAAAACTTTATAGAAACAATATATTTATATCTAACATATATATACATGAAAAACAGCCAGCAACCTATAATGAACTCCATCAAACAAAATATCAAATTATACCCTATTAAAGCCTCTCTCTCTGTCTCTTAACCAATACCAATACTGGCTTCAAGCTGACTGCATTATTCAAACCAGGGGGTACATCCACCTGGAGCCTGATAATCCACTCTAATTCCCTCAGCTCCAAAAAATTATTAATGTCACCCTTCCTTAAACTCCCTTCCACTTTACTCAACACCCTAAACTTAAAAACATGCCCTTCACCTTTATCCATGGCATGCTTACTCAAGGCATTTGTTAATACCTTTCTCCTTACTTCAGATTTATGCTCCACTATTCTTTCTCTAAACCTTCTGATTGTTTTGTCCACATAAAATGATGTACATAATATACATGTAGCTAAATACACTATCCTTTCCTCATTGCATGCAGTTAAAGCTTTTATAGCAAAAATTTCTCCACTTATAGGGTGATGAAATGCAGTATCTCCTTCATATAAATCATTACAACAAGAACAATTGTAACATTTAACCATCCCTACTGCTTTGCTTCTTCCTTTAGCTTTAATTTGAAAGTCTTTATAACATATTTTCTGTTTCAGCGCCTCAGAGCTCCTATAAGCAAACCTTGGTTTATCACCTACAATAGCTTTTATCTCATGCAGAGCCAATAAAATTGGCCAATTCTTCTCTATTATACCACACACTTTTCATGTGTTCAAGTTGTACATTGTCAAGTACCTCAAGGTTTCATTAGCTACACATAAGTCATCAGTACTTTTTTCACTGCCAACCCCCAGTATTGGCCTATATTTAAACGATCTCTTATCACTTCATCACTTACTCTATTTATTAAATGTTTGGAGTAACCACTTCTCTCAAACTCTTGTGACATAATCTCTATCTGTTCAGAAAAAATACTATTCAGCTTACTCAATCTTATAAATTGTGCTTTAATTATTCCTTTAAAGATATGGGGGGCATGCACACTATCCCTAATCACATACCTCAAAGCATCAACCTCCTTTCTAAATACTTTAGATTCTAATTTATTGTTAACCTTAAACAAAGTTACATCCAAAAAATTCATAGTACTATCTGTGGCTTCAATTTTAAACTTTAAAAAATCAGTTGAATCATTCAAGTATTGTACATATGCTTCCAGCTCCAACAAGGAGCCTTTCCATATCATAAAACAATCATCAACAAATCTTTTGTAAAACAACACTTTCTCATTGGATTGACTATTAACATCCCATTCATACAGCACAAGATTAGCATACATGTTGGAAATGGGAGTACCCATTGCCACACCTGTAAGCTGCAAGAAGGGTTGTGTATCAAAAATAAAAACATTATGTAACAAAACTACTTCCAAAAGAGAGCAGATGGTCTCAATTTCTCTTCCAACCATCCTCACCTCCTTATTTAAAAATTCACGTATGGCATTAACTCCATAATCATTGGGTATGCCAGTAAAAAGTGAGGTGATGTCCATGGTAACCATAATATATTCAACTACATTATTATTCAACTGCCAGTTATAAAGACTACCTAAAAAATCATTCATATCCTTTAACACAGTAGGACAGATTTTCAAATACTTCCCCAGAGTATTTTGCAAGTGTTTAGAAATAGGCTCTGTCACCCACCCCAGACAATAGGTCTCAAAGGTGGGTTAGTGATATCTTTCTGTATTTTTGGAATACCATAGATTTGAGGTATTCTAGGGCAAGAAACACTCAAATAGTTAAATAACTCCACACTTAAATCATCATTAATCTGAAGCTCATATATAGCCATATTAACTTCAGTAATAACTTTCTGAACTTTCACAAAGCAAATTTTTCTAAAGTTATTTATATCATTCAATAACACTTTAAACTTTTCTAAGTATTCATCTCTCTCCATTACCACAATTGCTCCCCCTTGGGGGATGGGCTGAAGCATGTGATTTTATGTTCTCCTGTTTAAATACTGATTTTTTGTACTGATTTATACTGATGAAGGGTGTAGACCCGAAAGCTTTCTCTAATAAAGTTCTTGGTGTGGTTTTGTTGTCTTGCTGAATTATAGCAGTATCACCAATTGTTGTTTTTCGTTCGGATATATTTGGTGTGGGCTGCAGACACCTGGTTTTAAGGAGAGCTTCAGCCCTTGCTGGTCATGGTGTTCGTTTAGTGAATTTTTGTTGTGTGTTCCTGTTGACTGTGTCCAGTGGATTATGGAGATTGAAGTGAGAGCCAGTAATTCTGTTAAGAATTTGTTGCGGCTATATGAGAATCTGTTACTAAAAATGGTGTTTGAAGCGGTTCCTGAGCAAGTGACTGTAGATATAAAGGTAAAAGAGTTTAAAGAACATTTGTCATCTTTGGAGAAGAAAATGCAAACTTATAAACATCTGGAATGGCAGAGACTGAGTTTTCAGGCATATCTTGAATTGGGTATTGTGCTGAGAGGACTAAGAATACTAAAAATGCTGTCTTATGGCAATACCTATAATGATTTATTAATGCAGTGGCAACAATTAAATCTCAAGCTAAGTGCTGACTACATGAAATTGATGAACTCATTTTTTGAGCCCATAGAAAGTAAGCTTATAGAAGAAATTGAACAGCTTGAAAGTATTATTACTAGTTTACCCTGCTTTAATGAGTTGGTGGGGCTATATCAGAGCTTTTTAACCCAAATGCATGCTTTGGACTTAAAACTACAACAAAGGAAAATGAATAAGCTGCATAGGGATATGGGCGACATTAAACAGAATCGCATTTTCTCTTGGTCAAGAGAAGAGAGTAATGCAGTAGCTTTTAGTAAAAAAAACATCGGCCACTGTGATTAACAAGAAAGCAGGTCCATTGGATCAGCTTGATGTATTTGAAGAGCAGGAGGAGGATGTAACTACAAATATCCATCATAATACTCAGCATGCAAAGACGGTCTCTAGATCGGTTCTTATAACTGAAAACGGTGATGTGCCTTTAAGTGAAAAAGAGGGCATGATACAAGGTTCACCTTCCAGTAATGGCGGTGCCGATGTTACAAAGGAAGATGTTGTTCGTCCCAAGATAAGGGAAGGTATGGCGTCCAATACGGCAAATTTAAATAATAAAAAAGTTTTGCAAAGGGAGATAAAGTACAGTTTTGTACCTACCATAAATGTAGATGTTCGAGGATCCACATTGCTGCAGTCCTAACTATTGGGTAGTCCGCTGTCCAGTCGGCCCGAATACCAAAGTATATGGCTGACGTCGGTCAGGGCGCATTAGACTGACGTCAGTACGTCAGGGTACTAATGCGCATGACCGACGTCATATCCTCAGTCTTTTCTTGCCCCAGATGTCAGAAGACCCTGAAAAGATAAGGCCAAAACCAAAAACTCCAAACATACCTGCACCAAAAATATGTACAATATATACAAAAGTACTAGAATATAACCCACCTACACAACCACCCCTAAACACAGAGGGGAAGGAGGGAGGGTAAATTGGACTGCAGCAATGTGGATCCTCGAACATCTACATTTATGGTAGGTACAAAACTGTACTATGTTCTTCATTCCACATTGCTGCAGTCCTAACTATTGGGTAGAATCCCAAAGCAGAGGTAAGGGAGGCTGGCAAATCATAAGGAAGCAGGAACTGACAACATGCCTTGCAAAATAGCTGTGGCAAAACCAGCCCTAGACTTAGAGTAGAGAGGAAGGTGATAATGCTTAGAGAAAGTATGCACTGAACTCCAAGTAGCTGCCTCCAAAATATCCTTAGTTGCCACCCCCCTTAGAAATGCTGTTGAAGTGGCAGTAGCCCTAGTGGAATGAGGCCTAATCCCAACTGGAATCTCCTTGCCATGATGGGAATAACAAAATGCAATGCAAAACCCAATCCACCTAGAAATAGTTTGTTTTGACACAGGCTTGCCCTGCGAACCCAAAGCAAAAGAAACAAACAACTGCTGAGACTGCCTAAAATCCTTAGTCCTGCTCAAATAATAACGCAACTGCCTGTGTACATCTAAAGTGTGCAAAATCTTTTCCCCTTTATTTTGGGGATCTGCATAAAAAGTAGGCAAATGAATAGTTTGGTTTAAAGCCACACTAGAAACCACCTTAGGCATAAAGGAAGGATTAGTGCGTAAGATACCCTATCCTTATGAAAAATCAAAAAGGCTCTACCGCCATAAGGGCCTGCAACTCAGAAACCCTTCTTGCAGAAGTAATGGCCAACAAAAAAGCAGTCTTCCATGACAAGTATTTCAATTCAGCAGTAGCCGAGGCTCAAAAGGTTGTAGAGTAAGTTTCTCCAACACAAAATTGAGATCCCAAGCAGGAGTAGGAGCTCTACGTGGGGGTCTTATATTCTTTGCCCCTCTAAGAAATTGCTTGAACAAAGGATGCGAAAACAATGGTGGGTCACAATCATAGTGAGCTGAAATTGCTGCAGCATGAATCCTAATGGAAGAGAAAGACAAACCTTTGTCCAATAACTCAGTAAGATATTGAAGAGCCACACTCAAATTAGGCTCAGAAATCTCCAAATTGTTTGCTGCACTCCAAAATAAAAATCTCTTCCATTTTTCTGCGTACACTTTCCTTGTACTAGGTCTCCTGGCTTCCATAATCACATTTAAAACTTGTTGAGGAAGTTGAGACCTGCTGTCTTTCAAAACAGAATATGCCAGGCTGTTAGATGAAGAGAGTGAAGCTTGACATTGAGCAGGTGACCGTCCCTCTGAGACAACAGGTGTGGAATCAAGGGTAAAGGCCATGGAGGCTTCCTTACCAGACTCCTCAGTAATGGATACCAGTGCTGCCGAGGCCAATCTGGAGCTATTAAAATCATCCTTGGCTTGTCTAGTCTGACCTTTAGAAGCACCTTTGGAAGAAGAGGCAGAGGTGGAAAAGCATACACATGAAGATTTTTCCAACTGAAAGAAAGAGCATCCACTTTCCAAGCTGTGTGATGAAACCTCTTTGTGCAAAACTTTGGCAGCTGGTGGTTTAGTGGAGAAGCGAACAGATCTATGTCTTGAGTTCCCCATGACACTGTCAAGTTTTGAAATACATGAAGATCCAGTTTCCACTCGTGGGGATCCATGATTTGTCTGCTTAACACATCTGCTAAGGAGTTCTGTGCTCCCGGCAGAAACCTTGCCTGAAGAGTTAGTTGCAAGCTGAGCGCAGTCTCCCATAAAATCATTGCTTGCCTGCACAATGGGTAAGAATGTGTTCCCCCTTGCTTGTTGATGTACCACATGACAGTTGTGTTGTCTGTTAGAATCAACACCTGCCCTGGAAGAAGTAACTCCTTGAAAGCCCTTAATGCAAACTGGACTGCTAACATCTCTTTCATGTTGATATGTAGATGCTGTAGTCTGGCAGGCCACTTGTCTTGTATCCACTTTCCATGTAGATGAGCTCCCCAAGCAACGTCTGAGGCATCTGTCGTTAGAACCTGACTCGCCTCTGGCCGGGTCACAGGGAGTCCCTTGTTTAGGTGACATTCCTGAGCCCACCACAAAAATTCCTTTTGAATGCAAGGTATTATTTGAATGACAGTGTCTAGATCCTGGCAGTGCTGTGTCCATACATTTTTGAGATACCATTGCAGCTTCCTCATATGCAGTTTGGCATTGGGAAGCACCAGAATACAAGATGCCATGAACCCTAAGGCTTGAAGGACTGTCCTTGCAGTCAGCCCGGACTGAAGAGATAGTTGATGGAAGTAACTGGAAAGATTCTTTTGTTTGTCCGGGGTTAAAAGGCCATCTGGGCTGCTGTATTCAGTCTCACACCCAGAAAGCACATGTCTTGAGAGGGTACTAGACTGGACTTTATTTCGTTCACAGAATACCCTAGGCATCTTAGCACTGCTATGACATAATCCAAATGCTGTAGAAGGTCTTCCTTTTCTTGAGCTAGAATCAGGCAGTCGTCCAAGTAAGGATAGATTTGAATTCCTTTTAGCCTGAAGTAAGCTATCACTGGAGCCAGAACCTTTGTGAATACTCTGGGCGCAGTGGATAAGCCAAAGGGCAATGCAGAGAACTGATAATGAGAATGTCCAGCTCAAAACGCAGATACTTCCTGCAACTTAGTCTTATAGGCACATGAAGGTAAGCTTCCTTGAGATCTAAAGTTACCATCCAGTGATCTTTGCCCAGCAGAGGTAAAAGCTGTTGTAACGTCAACATTTTGAACTTGGGAATGTCCAGATAAGTGTTGAGGATAGATAAATCCAAAATTGGTCTCCACGTGTTACCCTTCTTTCTTACTAGGAACAGGCGAGAATAAAATCCTAGGCCCCTTTCCGGCACAGGAACTGGCTGAATGGCCCCTATTTGGAGCAACAGAGAAATTTGCTTGTGAGCCTCTTTTCTTTGTAGAGGAGGAATGTCTGGCATGCCTTTGAAAGGAGGCAAGGTATGGAAATAAAACCTGTAACCGTGGTGAATGATATCCAGAACCCATCTGTCTTGGGTAATTAAATCCCAATTTTCTTTGAAAAGAGACAGCCTTCCTCCCAAAGGTGCTGCCAGGCGAGAATGTACTGGCAGCTGAAAAGGCAGGTCATTGTGTCTGCTTACGAAAGGACTGACCCCTGCCCTCACCAGAAGTCTGAGCAGGGGAACTCCTGTCCTAGGCCTAAAAGAACCTTGAGCTCTGCCCCTACCACATCTAGACCTACCCCTAGACTGGGAATCATAAGCAGGATAAGTCCATCCCTTAGTAGGCCAATTTCTACTAAACTTCGGAGGCTGCACCTGCAAAAAAGCCTTAACAGTTTGCATAGACTTAGCCTTGTCCTCCATTTTCTTTAAAACTGCTTCCACAGGCGAACCAAACAACACATCAGACTGCAAAGGAGCATCCAAAATCCTTGTTTTAACATGCTCAGCTAAATTCTGATCTCTCAACCAGGCATGCCTACGAAGAACAGAACCAGTGGCAGCCACCCTCGAGGAGGCCTGCACAGCATCAAAACCACACTGCAAGGAATGTTTACCCACCTGTTCAGACACATGAACTAAATCCTGCAACTCTTTACACTCAATACCTTCTGCCAGAGCATCCACCTTAGATTTCAATTGTGAAAGGAGGTAATTCTGATATTTTAACATGTGAAACTGACAATTCAATGCCCTCATGGCTAAAGTGGAAGAAGTATACACTTTCTTTCCCCATCTATCCAAAGCCCTTGCCTCTTTATCAGGAGGAACAGGATTTTTAACAACAGAGGCCTTCACCCCTTTAGGCCCCTGAGAGACAGTTTCGGGTCTGCCCTAGGACTCTTAAAAGATACTTATGAGCCTCAGGCACCCTATAGTACCTATCCGGTTTAACTGGGGCAGGAGGCAAAGAATCAGGATTCAGGGAAGCCTCTGCAAAACATCCTCCACCACATTCAGAACAGGAGGTATAGCTAAAGGCCTATGCTGGGGTAAAACAAGAATTCCCTAAGCCTCTTCCTGGAATCAGAGAAATCTTGGCCTTCCCATTTAAAATGCTCCCTCATGGAATGCAGAGTCTCTGAAAATGAAAAATCCTCAGGAGGAGAAGCTGAAGGAGTAGAATCATCCACATCAGAATCAGAATAAGGAGGATACTCCTGCAAGTCTTCAGCCGAAGACTCAGAAGCCTCGAACAGTGCTCAAAACTCTCAAACTCAGGTTCCACCCTAGGCCTCTTATCAGGAGGGGCATAGAACCTCTAATCATAGTAATCAAATCCTCTGCCATTTTAAGCATATGTTTCTTAGGCAAAGACCCTGAAGCACTAGGAGAAACCCCCACTGAAGCTACACTAGGCCTGCCTCTCAAAGAAGCCTTGGAAACAGAGGGGGAGGCCCTAACCACCTTAGGGAGAGAGGGAAGAACAGCCACCTGAGAAGCCCCTCAGCCTGGCCTACTTCCTGAGAGGATACATCCTGTAACAATAAAGTCTCTCCTGAGATTCCAAAGAAACACCTGGCAGAACCTCCGGCTCCACTGAGCCTTCTAAAGAACCGCATCAGGGACTGTCGGTTCTTCCACTCTAGGCTTTGCTGCTTTATCCTTGCGCTTTTGCCGAAGCGGCGCCGGAGCATCCGACGGCATTTTATAATTACAACGCTTTCCAAAACTAACCTGGCACAGTCTAACCTTCTCTTAATAGTGCGTTTGTTAAATCTAGCACAAGAGCGGCATCCAACAACGCCGTGCTCAGGCCCTAAACAAGGTATACACAAAGTATGGTAATCCCTATGAGGTATCTGTTTCCCACAAGAAATACAGTTATTCACTTTTTCTGACATCCGGTTAAATACTGAGGCAAGAAAAAACCAAAATATTCCCCAACGGGGTACTTAGCCAACTTTGATTCGGTCTGAAACTCTGACTTCAGAAACTTTCAGAACGCCAACCTGCACTCGCAAAATTGCTTCTGCATCGGACCATGCGGCAAAAAAGACTGAGGATATGACGTCGGTCATGCGCATTAGTACCCTGACGTACTGACGTCAGTCTAATGCGCCCTGACCGACGTCAGCCATATACTTTGGTATTCGGGCCGACTGGACAGCGGACAACCCAATAGTTAGGACTGCAGCAATGTGGAATGAAGAACATCCTCTTTTTCTCCTTTTTTGCTCAAGCAACCGGAGAAGGTTGCTTCGCAAGTACAAACAAAAGAATCTCGCTTGCAATATCAGCAGCAACAGACTGTCCCAGGGAAAAGGAAGAACAGTCCGTTGGTGCACAAAAAGTTTGTCAAACAATAGTTAGACCAAACAAAGGTATTGTGAACCTTTCTAAGGTTTTGTTGACAGAAGCGCATTTATTATTGTTAAGTAAAGGCTTAAAATTCATCCCTAATGCAAGGGATAATATTGTACAAGCAATTATAGATTTGAAGATGTTTGTGCGTTTAGTTGGTCTTAAAATTATTTTTAAAAATGATGGTATGCATACGCCTGTATATAGAAGACTAAGGGTGTTTATGCCAACGTTATGCCCTATTTTAAATGCATTCTCTAATATTGTTGAACGTGAACTGTGACTGTATTATAAGAGTAGTGCTGCTCGTAAAAGTTGTTATAACATTTCCTGAATATTTAGCCTTAAAAGAGCTACAAGGATGTGATACCGTAGTAGTAAAGCAAGCGGATAAAGGGGGAGCAATTGTGGTAATGGAGAGAGATGAATACTTAGAAAAGTTTAAAGTGTTATTGAATGATATAAATACCTTTAGAAAAATTTCCTTTGTGGAAGTTCAGAAAGTTATTACTGAAGTGAATATGGCTATATATGAGCTTCAGATTAATGATGATTTAAGTGTGGAGTTATTTAACTATTTGAGTGTTACTTGCCCTAGAATACCTCAAATCTATGGTATTCCAAAAATACACAAAGATATCACTAACCCACCTTTGAGACCTATTGTCTCGGGTGGGGGGGGGGGGGTGACAGAGCCTATTTCTAAACACTTGCAAAATACTCTGGGGAAGTATTTGAAAATCTGTCCTACTGTGTTAAAGGATACAAATGATTTTTTAGGTAGTCTTTATAACTGGCAGTTGAATAATAATGTAGTTGAATATATTATGGTTACCATGGACATCACCTCACTTTTTACTGTCATACCCAATGATTATGGGGTTAATGCCATACGCGAATTTTTGAATGAGGTGGTGAGGATGGTTGGAAGAGAAATTGAGACCATCTGCTCTCTTTTGGAAGTAGTTTTGTTACATAATGTTTTTTTTTTTAATACACAACCCTTCTTGCAGCTTACAGGTGTGGTAATGGGTACTCCCATTGCCAACACTTATGCTAATCTTGTGCTGTATGAATGGGAGAAAAGGGTTATATTGGATGTTAATAGTCAATCCAATTAGAAAGTGTTGTTTTACAAAAGATTTGTTGATGATTGTTTTATGATATGGAAAGGCTCCTTGTTGGAGCTGGAAGCATATGTACAATACTTGAATGATTCAACTGATTTTTTAAAGTTTAAAATGGAAGCCTCAGATAGTACTATGAATTTTTTGGATGTAACTTTGTTTAAGGTTAACAATAAATTAGAATCTAAAGTATTTAGAAAGGAGGTTGATGCTTTGAGGTATGTGAATAGGGATAGTATGCATGCCCCCCATATCTTTAAAGAAATAATTAAAGCACAATTTATAAGACTGAGTAAGCTGAATACGGTTGAGAGTATTTTTTCTGAACAGGTAGAGATTATGTCACAAGAGTTTGAGAGAAGTGGTTACTCCAAACATTTAATAAATAGAGTAAGTGATGAAGTGATAAGAGATAGTTTAAATATAGGCCAATACTGGGGGTTGGCAGTGAAAAAAGTACTGATGACTTATGTGTAGCTAATGAAACCTTGAGGTACTTGACAACGTACAACTTGAACACACGAAAAGTGTGTGGCATAATAGAGAAGAATTGGCCAATTGTATTGGCTATGCCTGAGATAAAAGCTATTGTAGGTGATAAACCAAGGTTTGCTTATAGGAGCTCTGAGGCGCTGAAACAGAAAATATGTTATAAAGACTTTCAAATTAAAGCTAAAGGAAGAAGCAAAGCAGTAGGGATGGTTAAATGTTACAATTGTTCTTGTTGTAATGATTTATATGAAGGAGATACTGCATTTCATCACCCTATAAGTGGAGAAATTTTTGCTATAAAAGCTTTAACTGCATGCAATGAGGAAAAGATAGTGTATTTAGCTACATGTATATTATGTACATCATTTTATGTGGGCAAAACAATCAGAAGGTTAAGAGAAAGAATAGTGGAGCATAAATCTGAAGTAAGGAGAAAGGTATTAACAAATGTCTTGAGTAAGCATGCCATGGATATAGGTGAAGGGCATGTTGTTAAGTTTAGGGTGTTGAGTAAAGTGGAAGGGAGTTTAAGGAAGGGTGACATTAATAATTTTTTGGAGCTGAGGGAATTAGAGTGGATTATCAGGCTCCAGGCGGATGCACCCCCTGGTTTGAATAATGCAGTCAGCTTGAAGCCAGTATTGGTTAAGAGACAGAGAGAGGCTTTAATAGGGTATAATTTGGTATTTTGTTTGATGGAGTTCATTATAGGTTGCTGGCTGTTTTTCATGTATATATATGTTACATATAAATATATTGTTTATATAAAGTTGTTTTATTATTATTTTCATTTTTATTCCGAGTTTTATCTTCCGTACAAATGGAAGAATTTTATGCATAGTAGGAATTTTTGTTCTTATGAGCTACATATTTGTATATGTATTTGCACCAGCACGATTCATCTTGCATTATATGTTGGACATAAACACCAAGAATTAAATCAGAAGTAATAACATGTTTACATGTCAAACCATACAACAACTTAAAACTGCTATGGTTTCATGGTTAATTTTAATTAATTTTACCATGTTATATTTGGTTCATAAGTAATAACCTGAGTAGGTATGATGCACTTTGCACTTTAGGTAGGAAGCAAATATTAACAAATGAACAACTAATGGGGTTTGTGCATGGCAAACTACAAAATAAGTACATATTATTCCAGTTTTAATCATATTGACTTCTCCCAGCATTAACATGGTTTTAATATTGTTGCAAATGTTTTTTTAACAAACATATATTTTTGTAACAAATATGGTGCATTGATTGACATGTGACTAATTAGCAATTGTATTTAAGCACTTGCTCTGCACTTTTTACTGTTTGACTTGAGAAAGCTCGGAAGGATCCGGGCGAAAGCGCTTGTTTTAATTTCCTGTTTACCTGTTTCGTCATTTGGAATAAAGAAGATTTAAAATTGCCATTTGAGCTATTGTCTCTGCTAGCGGTGTGGATCTATTTTTCCTGGTTTTGTTCTTGTTACAGTGTGTTTTTTCTACATATTTTTATGCTTGATTGTTAATTAGTATGTGGGATGGGCTGAAGCATGTGATTTTATGTTCTCTTATTTAAATGCTGATTTTTTGTACTGATTTATACTGATGAAGGGTGTAGACCCGAAAGCTTGATCTAATAAAGTTCTTGGTGTGGTTTTGTTGTCTTGCTGAATTATAGTATCACCAATTGTTGTTTTTCGTACACTATATTAAAGACCCATTTGTCCTGGGTGATTATATGTCAATTTTGTGAAAAAAGTGCTAGTTTTCCCCCTAAGGGGGCTGCCAAAAGATAAGTGCTTGGTATTGGCAGAGGAAAGTCATTGGGACTGTTTTCTATATGGCTATGATTTGTCTTCTCCGCTTTTGGAGGTAGAAGCACCCTATTGTTTAGGCTTGTATGAGCCTTGGGGCTGGGATCTGCCTCTAGGGCATCTGTATCTGCCTCTTTGTGGCTTGTCTGACATTGGAAAGGACCAATTCTTTGAAGGCCAGTTCCTGCTAAATCTGGGTGGTTGTACCTGTAAGAAATCCTTAACTGTCTGCATAGATTTCGCTTGATCTTCCATTTTCTTCAACACCTCTTCTGCCTTAACACCAAACAAGGTATCATTTTGTAAAGGAGCATCCAATAATTTTGCTTTAACATGATCAGGCAGATTTTGTTCCTTTAACCAAGCATGCCTTCTAATGACAGTACCCATAACAGCGGCCCTGCAAGAGGCCTCCAGTGAATCAAAACCACATTGCAAAGGATGTTTCCCACTTGTTCAGCTGCATGCAATAAATCCTGCATTTCCTTGTTATCTGGACACTCAGAATTTGTCAACATTTTCTATTTTAGCAGTGACATTAAATATTGCTGATATTTAAGCACATGAAACTGACAATTTAAAGCCCTTACAGCCAAGGTAGCAGAAGTGTAAACCTTTTCCCCCCCATCTGTCTAGTGCCCTAGAATCCCTATCAGAGGGGACAGGGTTTTTTGCAGTGGAAGCTTTGACCCCTTTGGGACCCAGAGATATAGTTTCTGGGTCAGCAACAGGGTTTTTACACAGAAATTTGTGGGAATCTGGAACCCTGTAGTATCTGTCTGGCTTAACCGGTGCAGGGGGTAGAGAATCAGGAGATAGGCTGGACTCTGAAAATACATCATCTACTATGTCTAGAACAGGTGGAATAGCAAGAGGTCTGTGCTGAGGTAGTAAAAGAAAGTCTCTTGAAACTTTTCTTAGATTCTGAGTAATCTTGGCTCTCCCAGTGAAAGTGCTCCCTTCATGGTATGAAGGGTTTCCCCAAAAAAATAATCTTCATGAGGAGAGGCTGAAGGAATAGACTCTTCGGCATCAGAATCCTCATAGGGAGGAAGGGAGTATCCCTGCTCAGAAGAGGAGTCAGAGGAAATGGAAACCTGATCTGAAGATTCATATTCTCTCTCTTGCCTAGGCCTCTTATCAGGAGGGGGATGGGAACCCCTGATCAAAGTAATTAGGTCTTCGGCCATTTTAAGCATCTGTTTTTTAGGCATGGAAGTCTGTGCAGGAGAATGATGTACTTGTTTCTTTGTCTTTAGAGCTGCTTTATTCTTTGCCTTTGAAGCTGAGGTTGGCTTAACATATAACTGTGTAGGTCTGAAAACACCCTCAGAACCCGATGCCTGCTCAGCGGCTCCGGATCCATCCGAAGGAATAGTTTCCGAGTGTCCAATACCTTGAGTATCCAGAGGCCTAGTCGGCTCCACATGGGAGTCGGAAGCGGCCTGTGGCTCTGAGGTATTGGGCATCAGGGGCTGCGAAAGCGCCTCACTGAGAACCAGCAAACCGGCGACTGGCCTAGCGGAGGCCTCGTCGTCGGTTTTGGACCTCGGATGCCTGTCCTTTTCCTTGCGCTTTTTATAAACTCCGGTCGTCGGCTGTTCCAACGGCATTATATAATTAAATCTTCGGCCAAAGTAATGAAAGGCAAAATCGTACCAATGCTTAATAGTGCGTTGGTTAAATCTAGCACAAAACAGACAGCTAGCAATGTCGTGGTCAGGGCCTAGGCAAGGAATACAGTAAGAATGAAAATCCTTATGCGGTATTTGCTTCTCACAAGAAATACAATTGTTAACTTTTTCTGACATCGGTCTGGAGCAAGAAAAAAAGTTTCCCCAATGGGGTACTTAGCTTTAATGAAGACTATGGATCTGAAATTCGGATTTGAAAATCTCAGGAGTCGGCCGCCCAGCACGTGCGAACTGCTTTTACTTCGGGCACCAAGCGGCAAGAAAGACTGGAGAAAATGGTGTCGGCTGCATCTTTTATACCCCTGGCGCACTGACGTCAGGGAAGAGGCGACAGCAACAGATGCCGGACCAGGACTTTGGAATTCGGGCCGACTGCGGGTAGCCTGCCAGCAGGATAACCCAAGAGTAATGACTGCAACAGTGAAACACGATGAACATCCGTACTGTGTTATTCGTGTTTCTCTGTTGCAGTCATTACATTTGGGTAGAATCCCAAAGCTATGGTTGGGAGGATGGATTTATACAGCATTAGGAGCAGCTATAAGGCCCTGCAGGACAGCAGTGGCAAAGCCAGCTCTGGATTTAGAGAAGAGAGGTAAATGGTAATGTTTGGTGAACGTATGAACTGAACTCCAGGTAGCAGCTTCTAGAATGTCTCTGGTAGGAACCCCTCTGAGAAAGGCTGCAGAAGTAGATGCAGCCCTGGTGGAATGAGATCTGATCCCCTTGGGGATAGGTTTACCATGGTGCATATAGCAGAAATGAATACAATGACTTATCCATTTGGAAATAGTCTGCTTTGAAATTGCCTTTCACCTCTGCCCCTGCAGCAAATGCCACCAATAGTTGTTCAGATTTTCTTAGAGATTTTGTCCTGTTTAAGTAGAATCTAAGTTGTCTGTGTACATCCAATGAATGCAGAATCCGCTCACCCTTGTTCTGTGGATTGGGGAAGAAAGTTGGCAGATGAATGTTCTGATCAACAGCCACACTGGATACCACCTTAGGCATAAAGGATGGACTGGTCCTGACAGTTACCCTGTCCAGATAAAAAAATAATGAAAGGCTCCACTGCCATGAGAGCCTGTAATTCTGAAATCCTTCTAGCTGAAGTGACTGCTAAAAGGAAAGCCGTTTTCCAAGAGAGAAATTTTAGGTCTGCACTAGCAGCTGGCTCAAAAGGAGGTAGAGTGAGCTTTTCCAAAATAAAATTGAGGTCCCATGCAGAAGTTGGTGCTCTCCTGGAAGGTCTTACATTTTTGGCCCCTCTGAGATGCTGCTTTAGCAGAGGATGAGAGCAGAGGGGAGGTTCTGTGTTGTAATGAGCTGAAATGGCAGAGGCATGGATTTTTATGGAAGAAAAAGATAGGCCCTTGTGAAGCATCTCAGTTAAGTATTGCAGAATCTGAGGAATGTTGGGCATTACTGTGCTTATTCCTTGTGATTGGTTCCAGGCACAGAGTACTTTCCATTTGTTAGCATAAGATTTTCTAGTAATAGGTCTTCTAGCCTCCAAAATGACATCCATCACAGATTTGCTGAGAGATGCCAAGGGTGAAATTAGTTGATTAGCCATGCTGCAAGATTCAAAGTTTGGAGCTGAGTGTGCAGAATTTGGTAGTTCTGCTGAGACAGTAGGTAAGGTGCCTGAGGCATGTGCCACAGAGGAAGGTGTAACACATTGCGCAGGAGTGGGTACCAGTGTTGTCGAGGCCAGTCTGGAACAATCAATCATTTTTGATTTGTCCTGACTTTTAGTAGGACTTTGGAGAGCACAGGCAGAGGGGGAAAAGCATAGACTGAAAGGTTTTTCCAGCTGAATGATAGAGCATCCATTTTCCAAGCTTTTATGTGATGAATTCTTGTGCAGAATTTGTCCAACTGATAGTACTGGGGTGAGGCAAAAATATCTATGTCTGGGAGCCCCCATTTGCGTGTCAACATGTTGAAAACTTGTGGTTTCAGTTTCCATTTGTGTGGGTCCATAAGATTTCTGCTTAGTTCGTCTGCCAGAGTATTTAGCTTCCCTAGCAGGAATTGAGCCTGTAGATGTATTTGATAAGTCAAGGCTGTATTCCACAATGCCATGGCTAGTCTGCAAAGGGGCTAGGAATGTGTACCCCCCCCCTGCATGTTTATGTACCACATGACTGTGGTGTTGTCTGTCTTTATCAGTAGTTGTCCTGGATGAAGGTAGTCCTTGAAGGCTTGTCAGAGCATTCTGTACAGCTAGCATCTCTTTCTGATTGATATGTAGGTGCATTTGATTTGGGCTCCATTTGCCCTGAATGCATTTCCCTGCCAGATGCACCCCCCAAGCATAGTCTGATGCATCCGTAGTTAGTGTTTGGGCGGCAGGGGGTGGAGTGAATGGCAGTCCCTTGTTTTGGTGGCAGGCCTCTGCCCACCATAGGAACTCTTGTTGCAGGCAAGGTATAATAGGAATCATTGTATCCAGGCTGTGACAATGTTGACTCCATAAACTTTTTAGGTACCACTGCAGTTTCCTCATATGCAGTCTTGCATATGGAATTAAAAGAATGCAGGAGGCCATGAACCCCAAGGCCAGCAGAATTTGACTTGCAGATAGATGGGTTTTTGTGGCCACCTGTTTGAAGTAAGTCATCAATTGAATTTGCTTTTCTGGCGCAAGGTAAGTCATCTGGGCAGTTATATTCAAGCTTGCACCCAGGAATGTAATTTTTTGAGAGGGTACCAGTTGTGATTTCCTTTTGTTTATGGTGTACCCTAGACAAGTTAGTACCCTTTTTACAAACGCCAGATGCTTTAGAAGAGTGCCCTTGTTTTCTGCCTGAATTAGACAATCGTCCAGGTATGGATAAATTTGAATATTTCTTTGCCTGCAAAATGCAATTACTGGTGCCAGGCACTTTGTGAAGACCCTGGGCGCAGTAGATAAGCCAAAGGGCAGTGCAGTGAACTGGTAGTGCAAGTAACCTGCTTTGAAGCGGAGGTATCTTCTGCAAGATTCCTTGATTGGGATATGCAGGTAAGCCTCTTCAGGCTAGAGTTACCAAACAGGCATCTTTGTCTAGCATAGGTAGTAAGTGCTGAAGAGTCAGCATCTTGAATTTTGGAATGTCTAGAAATGTATTTATAATAGATAAGTCCAGAATTGGACGCCATGATTTGTCTTTTCTGGGTACCAGGAAAAGTCTTGAATAGAAACCTTGCCCCTTTTCCTCTTCTGGTACTGGTTGAATAGCCCCCATATTCATGAGGGACAGAACTTGTTTCTGGGCCTCTGCCCACTGATTTGGAGGCAGATCTGGCCATCCGTTTGGGATTGGCAACGTGTGGAAATGAAATCTGTATCCCTGGGATACTATATTTAAAACCCATTTGTCGTGGGTAATCAGTTGCCAGTTTTGTGCATGAAGTGCCAGTTTTCCCCCCAAAGGGGCAGCCAAAAGTTAAGTGCTTGGTGATTGTAGAGGAAAGTCATTGAGACTGTTTACCATAGGGAGGTGCCTTGTTGCTTCCAGGTTTGGAGGTGGAGGCACCCCATTGTTTTGTTCTAAAAGTTCCTTGTGACTGAAACCTGGAGCCTTTGGAATGTCTGGATTTGATTTGAACAGCTCTCGAAGGAACTGGAAAGGACCAGTTCTTAGTAGGCCAGTGCCTACTAAATCTGTGTGGCAGCACTTGTAAGAAATCTTTCACAGTTTGCATAGATTTAGCTTTATCTTCCATCTTTTTTAAAACTTCTTCAGCTTTATTACCAAAGAGACTGTCCTGTTGTAAAGGAGCATCTAACAATTTTGCTTTAACATGGTCAGGCAGATTTTGCTCTGAGTCAAGCATGCCTTCTTATCACAGATCCAATTACAGCAGCCCTGCAAGAGGCCTCCAAAGAATCAAAACCACATTCCAAAGTATGTTTTCCAAGTTGTTCAGCTGAATGTAATAAATTCTGCAACTCTTTATTTTCCACACAGTCAGAAATCAACATCATTTTCTGCTAAGTAGACTCATGACATGCTGTTGATATTTAAGCATATGAAAAGTGACAGTTTAAACCCAATTGCCAAGGTTGCAGATGTGTAAACCTTCTTACCTCATCTATCCAGCACCCTGGACTCTCTGTCAGAAGGGGTATGATTTTTAGCAGTAGAGGCCTTAACGCCCTTGGGACCCTGAGAAATGGTTTCAGGATCAGCAGAAGGGTTTTTGAAAAGAAATTTGTGGTAGTCAGGAACCCTGTAGTATCTGTCTGGCTTACTAGGAGCCAGAGGAAGAGAATCCGGAGTCATACTAGATTCTGAAAAAACATCAACAATGTCTAGAACAGGAGGTATAGCCAAAGGCTTATGCTGAGAAAGAAGAAGAAAATCCCTAAGTCGCTTTTTAGATTCAGAGAAATCTTGACTTTCCCAGTGGAAGTGTTCCCTTGAGGTACGTAAAGTTTCTCCAAAAGACAAATCCTTAGGGGGAGAAGCAGAAGGGATGGAATCTTCTGAATCAGAGTCCTCATAAGTAGGTATAGATAAATCCTGTTCAGAAGAAGAATCAGAAGAAATAGAAACCTGATCTGAAGATTCATCGTCAGTGCCTTGCCTAGGCCTCTTAGCAGGAGGGGGATGGCAACCCCTGATCAAGGTAATTACATCTTCAGCCATTTTGATAATTAGTTTTTTAGGCATTGGGGCCTGTACACATGGCTCAAGCGTCGTTTTTTTAGACATAGAAGTAGATTCTGGCCTTAGGTTTGAAGATGGCGTCGGTTTAATATACAAATCTTTAGACCTGAAAACACCCTCAGAAGCCGGTGCCTGCACAGCGGCTCTGGACCCATCTAAGGTAGAGACATCCGCTGGTTCAATACTTAAAGCATCTTGTGGCATACCGGACTCCGAATGGGTCTCAGTAGAGGCCTGCGAATCAAAAGTAGCGGGTATCAGGGGCTGCGAAAGTGCCTCACTGAGTACCAGCGACTGGCTTAGAAGCGTCGTCGGTTTTGGACCTCGACGATCTCTCTCTGTCTTTTTCTTTGCATTTTTTAGGAATTCTGGCAGTCGGATTGCTAACCGACGACATTTCTGGATAGTTAAATATTGAGCCAAAATATTTAGAAGCAAAAATATACTGACGTTTAATCATGCCCTGATTAAATTTGGCACAAAACCGACAGCAAAGCACATTGTGGTCAGGGCTTAGGCAAGGAATACAGTACAAATGAAAATCCTTATGAGGTATTTACTTCCCACAAGTAATGCAATTATTAACTTTTACTGACATCGGTAAGGAGCAAGAAAAGTTTCAACGGGTACTTAGCTTTTAGTTGAAGACTTCGGTTCTGAAACTCGAAAATGAAAATTTCAGGGGTCGGCCGACTGGCACTTGCAAACTGCTTCTGCTTCGGGTACCGTGCGGCAAGAAAGACTGATGTAATGGCGTCGGCTGCATGTTTTATACCCCTGACGACCTGACATCATGGAAGAAGGGACAGCAACCGATGCAGGACCCAAGACTTTGTTAATCAGGCCGACTGAGGGCAACCTGCTAGCAGATTACCCAAATGTAATGACTGCAACAGTGAAACACGAAGAACATAAACTCTGCTCCTCGAGCTCCTTCTTGGTGGCTGCTGCATCCACTGGGGACCCTTGCTCCAGTCTTGTCCTTTGGTGTAACACGTTATTTGTCTGGTCTTTTGAGAATGGGCTCTTTGACACCCGGTTCCTTCCAAGCCTGGAGAGAGGGGAGGTCTACCATCCACTGGGGGGGGGGGTACCCAAGTTATAACTGAGCTAGCTCTGAAAGCCTCAAGAAACAGTGACTTCTCCTGGAGGGGGTGTAAGATCAACCACCCATCTCGAAACTGTGAGTACTACAGAGAAAGAGAGATACTCAAGGGATGAGTGGGGGGCCGTTCCCTTCAAAGTCTGTGTCTTTGGTTAAAGACTTGTGGAGTCTAAGTGCCTCCCTTCTACAAGTTTGCTTCAGAGGTTCTCTGGTGGGAGGTTTTGGGAGGACATGGAAGTGTCAGCAGAGTCATGAATGAGGTCTGTCGCCATGCTTGATTTGGCCAGCTGTCCTGACTGGACAGGATGAAAAGACCCAGTATACACAGTAAGACTGCTGAGGCTGAGGATGGGGTGGGGTGGCAAGGATGTCTAGTCCACAGAGGTGGAAAAATGCTCTCTCCACTAGTCAAAGGCAGGAGCCATGGTGAAAGCAAGTCTCAGACTGACAGACACCTGTGAAGGATGGAACCAATCTCCCCAAGCTCCTGCCGCTGTCCAAAGCTCTGGAATCCCTGTTCAAAGGAGTGGAATTCTTGGCTGTAGTTGCCTTGATACCTTTAGGCCCCTGGGAAATGGATGTCTGGGTCAGTAGTAGGATTCTTGAAAAGAAATTTGTAAATATCAGGTACTCTGTAGTACCTGTCTGGTTTCCTAGGGGCAGGAGGTAAAGTATTAGGAGTGAGACTTGATTCCATGAAAACATTATCAACAACCTCCAGGACAGTGGGTATTGCTAAAGGTCTGTGTTGTGGCAAATCTAGGAATTCTCCGAGTCTATTTTTGGACTGGGGATAGTCTTGGCATTCCCAGTTGAAATGCTCTATTAAAATATGTAAGGTTTCACCAAATGAAAAATCCTCTGGAGGGGAGGCAGAGGGAATGGATTCCTCTGCATCGAATCCTCATAAGCAGATAAGGACATGTCTACATAACCAGACACCTCATAGTCATCAGACTCCTGGTCTGTTAAAGCTGCAGGGGACTGCTCTATTTTTCTCTTAGCAGGGGAAGACTGACTTCCCCTAATCAGTGTAATAAGGTCTTCAGCCATTAAGTCAGTTTGAGTCGAACATCGGTAATGCGAAGAACTGCCTCAGAAACTGGTACCTGCACAGCGCCTCCGGACCCATCCAAGGTAGAGACATCCGCAGGTTCCATAATCGAAGAAGAGTCTTGCGGCATACCGGACTCCGATTGGGTCTCGGTAGAGGCCTACAAATCCATAGAAGCAGGCATCAGGGGCTGCGAAAGTGCCTCACTAAGTACTGGTAACTAGGTTAGAGGAAGCACTGTCGGCAGCCTTGGACCTATGCGGTCTGTCTCTGCCTTTATCCTTACATTTTTGGAATATCGGTAGTTGGATGGCTTACCAAAGCCATTTCAGAATACGGAGATCAAGAGCAAAAGAATTTAACAACAATGAGAGCCCAACAATGAATGGTTCGGACGTTGAACAAAGCACAAAACCGACAGTGAGGTATGTCGTGGTCTGGGCCTAAACAAGTGATGCAGTAAGAATGAAAATTTCTGTGTGGTATTTGCTTTCCACAGGCAAGACAACTGTTAACTTTTCTGACATCGGTTAGAGCAAGAAAAAAAGGATCCCAATGTGGTACTTAGCTTTAGAAGACTTCAGGATTATTCAATTTGTAAATGACAATTCAGGTAGCAGCTGACTGGCACTTGCGAACTGCTTATGCTTTGGGCTCCTCGTCAAGAAAGACTGGAGTAACGGTGTCGGCTGCCTGTTTTTATACCCCTGAAGACGTAACATCAGTCCCGGAGTGACAGCAACCAACGCAGAAATACTAAGTCTCTGGTATTCGGGCCGACTGAGGGCTACCTACAGGCAGATAACCCAAGTGTGATGACTGCAGCAGTGAAACACGAAGAACATCCAAGAAATTTCTAACATTACTGAAATGTTCAAAGTGAGAGGATATCCAAACCATTTATTGGAAAAGGTTGTTGAACAAGTCACTGGGGGATGGGGTTGAAATTATCCACCAACAAACCACCCAATACTCCACCCAAAAAGATTATAACACTAGCATGGTCATTACTTATGGAAATGGAGAACAGCAACTTAAAGGGATTATAAAAAGAAATTGGGTTATTTTTAAAGGGAATACTGAAATCTTTAAAAGTCTAGGAAAAGCACCAAATTTCATTTACAAAGCGGGAGAAAATTTAAAATATTTAATGGAACATTTTATTTCATCTAGGACCTTGTTATTGAAAGGGACCACCAGGTGTAGGCACTGTAACCAATGTCAGTTCGTTTTGAACAAAGATGTGTTACACATAGACAATAAAAAGGGTATTTCTTTACAAAGAGGTAACTGTGATACTAAGGGTATTGTTTACATTGCCATTTGTCAAACTTGTTCATACTACTGTACTGGTAAAACAGAGAGGAAATTCCGACTTAGGATATATGAACATATATATGCTATAGCTAAAGGTAATGTGAACAATGCCCTTTTCAAACATTCATTGACTTGTCACAGTTTTTCAAAATTTATGTTTGGTATTTTAGAGGTCATTAAACAAAATCCCAGAGGTGGTTGGTGGGAATTAAATGTGGACTTGAGGGAATTCTATTGGATTGTCAAGTGAAATGCACTGACAAAACCAAGACTTAATGATTATTTATCTTTATTGCCTGTATTGAAGAAAAAAGCGCTAACATTTTAAATTTCACAAATGTCTTTTTTATAGTTTGATACTGAAAGTCTTACAAACATGGTTAATAATGTTTTAATGTATTAATATTCATTTAAATACAATGGGCGTTTATTTAAAAAAAAATTTTAATTGGTATTCCAATCACTTTCAATTAAATGTTTTGTATATAAAGGGTTGACTTGGACGGGAAACTTGTTCTGACGAAGTTCCCATTTTATGGGGAACAAAGCGCTTAACTAATAAACTGCTGGAATTACGTTTGTTCCATTTTATTGCTTTATATTTTTGAGCTTATAGCGTTATCTACTCGTTTGGGCATTGAAACGTTTTGTGATTTTACAACTGGATGTCCTTCCAACGTGTTTTTTGGATTATTTATATATGCAGCCTGAACACACACTGTACTGGTTAACAACAAGAAAAACAATGCTCTTACAAGTGTGAACCGGCAAGCTACCCTAAAAATTATAGGCCAATAACTTGTCTTCCGACAACATACAAACTATACATGGGAATTGACGCTGACAGAGTTTATAGTCATTTAGAAGAAAACTCAATTATGACAGTAGAACAAAAGGGCAATAAAAGAAAGTCATATGAAACAAAGGACCATTTGTTGTTAAACAAAGTTATAGTGGAGAATTGTAAGAATGGGAAGAACCCAAGTATGGCATGGAATGACTATAAAAAAGCATGTGATAGTATCCCACATTTATGGATAAAAGAGTGCTTGAAAATGTATAAGATACACCCTACACTGATTGATTACATTACAGTAACCATGAAACAGTGGCAGACCACTTTGCAATTAAGCCATGATAAAAGACAGATTATTATCCCAGGGATAAAAATTCAAAGAGGGATATTCCAGTGCGACTCTTTGTCACCCTTGTTATTCTGCCTTGCCATTAACCTGCTTAACAGCCTAGGCCATGGCTACAATTTGGCTTCTTGAAAACAACAAAGTTTAATGACTTATCTTCTCTTTGTTGATGATTTAAAATTGCACAACTCATCAGATGAGGAACTGAAAGCACATCTGAAGGTTTTCAAAACTTTTTCAGATATCAGAATGTCATTTGGTCTTGATAAATGTGCAGAAGCAACCTTTAAAAAAGGAAAATTGCAGCACCAGAAAAACATCAGTTTGGGACAAGAATGTGATATAAAAACTTGAGCAAGAAAGGGTGTATAAATACTTGGGAATTGATGAAGGATCAGCAAACAAAACATGAACAAATGTGAGTAAGGCTTAGTAAGGAGTACTTTAGAAGACTTAAATTAATCCTGAAAACAGCATTGACACTTAGGAACAAGATCCAAGCTATAAATCAATTTGCTCTTCCTGTCCTAACTTATAGTTTTGCCCCAAAAAGTGTTGGATAGATTGGATATCAAAACAAGAAGGATGCTTCATGCTCACCAAATGATTTATAAAAAAATCAGTGTATACCAAGATTATATATCCCCCATTCTGAAGGAGGGATGGGCCTCCTTGAAATTGATTACATGTATAGATCTGCAATCGTGGGACTCCACACATATCTATTGACCTCACAAGATCCAAATGTGGTGAAAGTTTTGAAACATGAGGAGAATAAATCTAAGATGACATCTCTGCTTAATTTAGCAGAAGCATATCGATGTCAAGCAGGAATGGAAATCAAACCAGAAGTGGATAAAAACCAGGCAGCAACTGAATGTGCTAAAAAAGAAAAGAATATAAGGTGAAGGATCAGATGAGAAGGCAAGAAATGTGGAAAAAACATAAATATAGTTGCAAGTATAAAATAACTTCTGGAAGAGCCTCATGTTGATCAAGAATGAACACAGGAATGGTTAAGGAGAGGTGAATTTACATCAAGAAATGAAAGGTTAATATTGGCAGCCCAAGGAAGTGGGCGGTGTACATGCTGGTGTACTAAGTCCATTGAACATGTGGGAGAAACAGACATATGTAGGTTTTGTTGAACAGAGTTGGAAACAGTTACACACCTTATTGCTGGCTGCGATGCTCTAATGGCAGTGGGACTGTATACTGAAAGGCATAATAATGTGGCAAGATTGTTACACTGGAGATTGTGCAAACATTATGGTATTGAAATGGCTGAAAAACATTGGAAACATGAGCCACAGAGAATCATAGAAACTGATGAAGTTTATATCACATGGGATCACCCAATACCAACAGTCCAAAAGATAGATGCTAGAAAAGAAGACAAAAGTAGCATTGATCATTGAAAATGCCACACCTAGCGACTATAGTGTCTTGCGTACAAAGACACACAAAGTCATAAAATACCTTGATCTGCAAGCAGAAATGAGAGCCATGTGGAAGAAAGATACCCAGAAAGTTCCAATAGTAGTAGGAGCAACTGGTCTTATAAAAAATAATTTACAATCATATTTAGATATGTTACCAATCCATTTAACACCGTATGAATTGCAGTAGTCATTGCTGGGCACATTGCGGGTACTGCGAAGAGCACTTTTGGCTAACATCAAAGAGTGAAATAATACTAATTTAATGAAAGTACAGTTTTGTACCTACCATAAATGTAGATGTCCGATAGATATGCAACTGCAGTCCTGACATATGGGTTGTCCTGCCTCAGGCAGCCCTTCGGTCGGCCGGATTCCAAAGTCTGGGTCTGGTGTCTGCTGATGTCGCCTCTTCACCGACGTCAGAGCGGCTGGGGTATAAAAGCATCAGCCGACACCATCTTCTTCAGTGTTTCTCGCCCCAGATGCCAGGTGCCCTCCAAGGAAGGCTAAATTTAGTGAATGGATAAAAATTCCAGACATGCACAACAGTAATAAACAGATACACCATAACAGATATCCCCAGCTAATTTGAAAAAGGGGGAGTGGACCCTAAAAAAGAGAATTACAGAGGGGTAGGAGGGAGGGAAAACCTGACTGCAGTTGCATATCTATCGGACATCTACATTTATGGTAGGTACAAAACTGTACTATGTCCTTCAAGAATGCAACTGCAGTCCTGACATATGGGTTGAATACCATAGCCAAGCTGGGGGTGTTAGGATCCAAGATAAGGATGGTGTAGCTAAAATGCCCTGCAGGACTGCAGAAGCAAAGCCTGCTTGGGATCTGGAATATAAAGGCAGGTTGTAATGTTTAGAAAATGCATGCACAGAGCTCCATGTAGCAGCTTCTAGAATGTCCTTTGTAGCCACCCCTCTTAGAAAGGCTGTGGAGGTGGCTGTAGCTCTGGTGGAGTGTGGCCTGATATTGTCTGGCACACCTTTTCCATGGAAAGAGTAGCAGAATCTGATGCAGTTTCCAATCCATTTTGAAATTGTTTGTTTGGAAATTGCCTTTCTTTGTACTCCAGCAGCGTAAGCTACAAATAGTTGGTCAGATTTTCTGTTGGCCTTTGTTCTGTCCAAGTAGTAGCGCAATTGCCTGTGTATGTCCAAAGTGTGCAGAAGCTTTTCTCCTTTATTTTGAGGATTGGGAAAGAAAGTAGGCAGGTGAATTGCTTGATTTAGAGAAACCCTGGATATCACTTTTGGCATGAATGAAGGATTGGTTCTTAAAGAGACTCTGTCCTGATGGAAAATGAGAAATGGAGGTACTGCCATGAGGGCCTGTATCTCCGAGACTCTTCTTGCTGAAGTTATTGCCAACAGGAAAACTGTTTTCCAGGAGAGAAATTGCAATTCTGAAGATGCTGCTGGCTCAAAAGGAGGAAGAGTTAATTTTTCCAAGACGAAGTTGAGGTCCCATGCAGGCACTGGTGGTTTTCTTGGAGGTTTAATATTCTTTATCCCTCTTAGAAACTGTCTTAGCAAAGGATGTGAAAACACAGGTGGATCACAGTTGTATTTTGCTGAAATTGCTGAAGCGTGTATTTTTATGGAAGAATATGAAAGGCCATTGTGAAGCATTTCTGCCAAGTATTCTAGTATCTGTGGGATGCTCATTACTGATGCATCCTGACCCTTGTTGGCATTCCAGATGTTAAATCTCTTCCATTTGGCTGAATAAGTTTTTCTGGTGGAAGGCCTGCGTGCTTCCAGTAAGATCTCTTGAACTTTTTTGGAGAGAGAGATATGGGGAGAAGTCATGGAACCCTCCAAGCTGTCAGTTGCAATGTTTGCAGGTTGGGATGAACAGTCCTGTAATTGTGCTTCGTTATAAGCAGAGGCCATTGAGGCAGGAGCCACGGCTTGGTGCGAGTTATGCTCCTTAGTAATGGATACCAGTGCTGTCTTGGCCAGTCTGGAGCTATCAAAATGCCTTTCGGTTGTTCTGCTTTGATCTTCAGTAACACCTTGGTCATTAATGGTAGAGGTGGAAATGCATAGATTGTTAGAGAATTCCAGCTGAAGGAGAGAGCATCCATTCTCCAGGCTTGAGGATGGTGTGTCCTTGAGCAGAACTTTTTCAGATGATGATTGAGGTGTGAGGCAAAGCGATCTATGTCCGGCCTTCCCCATGCAGGAGTTATTTGTGAAAAAATGTCTGGATGCAACATCCATTCGTGCGGGTCCATAATGTTTCTGCTTAGACTGTCCGCCAGAACATTGTCCTTGCCTGGGACAAACTGGGATTGCAACTGTATGTTCAGTTTCAGGGACTTTTCCCAAAGAGTCATTGTTAGTCTGCAGAGGGGGTAAGAATGGGTGCCTCCCTGTTTGTTTATGTACCACATAACAGTGGTGTTGTCTGTCTTTATTAGCAGATGACCTTGCTGAAGAAATTTTCCGAAGGCCTCGATTGCATGAATCACTGCCAACATCTCTTTTTGATTGATGTGCAGATGCAATTCTCGGGGGGCCCATTGCCCTTGAATGCATCTGCCCTCCATGTGCACCCCCCATCCATGATCTGAGGCATCTGTTGTAATGGTTTGGCTTGCTTGAGGTTTGTTGAAAGACATGCCTTTGGTTTAGCTGGCTTGCTTGTGCCCACCACAAAAATTCCTTTTGTAGACATGGAATGAGTGGAATAATTGCTTCTAAGTTGTGGCTGTGCTGAGACCATAAACTTTTTAGGTACCATTGCAGTTTTCTCATATGTAGTCTTGCCAGTGGAATTAGAAGAATGCAAGATGCCATGAAACCCAGGGCCTGCAGGATTTTCCTTGCAGTCATGTGGGTGTGCTTTGCTAGGCTTTTGAAGTAATCTGGTAATTGTTCTTGTTTTTCTTCTGAGAGGAAAGCCATTTGTGAGTTTGTGTCCAGTTTGGCTCCTAGAAAAATTATTTGTTGGGATGGCAGTAGTCTTGATTTTTGAATGTTGACTGTGTATCCCAAAGCCTGTAGTAAGTGAATGACACAGTCCAAATTTCTTATCAAGGCTTGCTTGCTGTCCGCTTGTATAAGGCAGTCGTCCAGGTAAGGGTATATTTGTATCCCCTGAAGTCTGCAATGTGCAATTACTGATGCCAGGCATTTCGTGAATACTCTGGGCGCAGTAGATAAGCCAAAAGGCAAAGGCCTCCATTGCTTTTCTTTTCTTGGAACAAGGAAAGTACAGTTTTGTACCTACCATAAATGTAGATGTCCGATAGGCATGCATCTGCAGTCCTTACAAATGGGTTGTCCTGTCGTCAGGCAGCCCTTCGGTCGGCCGGATTCCAAAGTCTGGGTCTGGCCTCGGCTGGTTTCGCACTTCACCCGACGTCATAGCTGCAGTTCTTCGGGTATAAAGGCATCAGCCGACGCCATTTTCCTCAGTGTTTCTTGCCCCAGATGCCAGGTGCCCTCTAGGAAGGCTAAATTTGGATAAATGCAAATGGTTCCAAATAGTAGAGAGCAAACAAAAAATAAGAATGTATGTAGATATATACAAACAAATACACCATAATAGATTCCCCAGCTAGCTACAAGATGGGCAAATACCCTAGGAGTACCACAGAGGGGAAGGAGGGTGGGTAATCCTGACTGCAGATGCATGCCTATCGGACATCTACATTTATGGTAGGTACAAAACTGTACTATGTCCTTCAAGGATGCATCTGCAGTCCTTACAAATGGGTAGAATACCATAGCCAAACTGGGGAGGAGGAGAAATAAGATTATGGTGTAGTTAAGATCCCTTGCAAAACAGCAGTGGCAAAACCTGCTCGGGATCTGGAGTATAAAGGTAAATTATAATGCTTGGCAAATGTATGCACGGAGCTCCAAGTAGCAGCCTCTAAAATGTCTTTGGTAGCCACTCCTCGTAAAAAGCTGTGGTAGTGGCTGTAGCCCTTGTAGAGTGAGGCCTGATGTTTTCTGGAGTTTTCTTCCCATGGTAGGAGTAACAAAATCTAATGCAATTTCCTATCCACTTAGAGATTGTCTGTTTTGAAATTGCTTTTCCTTCCATTCCTGTTGCATATGCTACCAGTAGCTGGTCAGTTTTTCTGTTGCTCTTGGTCCTGTCCAGGTAGTAACGTAATTGTCTATGTACATCCAAGGTATGCAACAGTCTTTCTCCCCTGTTCTGTGGGTTGGGGAAGAATGTAGGTAGGTGGATAGCTTGATTTAAAGATACCCTGGAGACCACCTTTGGCATAAAAGTAGGATTAGTTCTCATGGACACTCTATCTTGATGGAAGATCAGGAAGGGCTGTACTGCCATTAATGCCTGTAGCTCAGATACCAAAGGGTAAGCAGGAAAGCAGTTTTCCATGATAAGTATTGTAATTCTGCTGTTGCTGCTGGTTTGAAAGGAGGTAGTGTCAATTTTTCTAGCACAAAGTTCAAGTCCCATGCTGGCAATGGTGGCTTCCTAGGTGGTTTTACATTTTTAATTCCTCTCAGAAACTGCCTGAGCAGAGGATGTGAGAAGACTGGAGGATCCAAGTTGTATTCTGCTGAAATGGCTGATGCATGAATCTTAATGGAAGAATAGGACAGGCCGTTGTGGAAGAGCTCTGCCAAGTATTCCAGGATGTTAGCTATGTTTACCAGTGACACATTCTCTCCTTTTGCTGTACTCCAAATGAGATATCTTTTCCATTTTGCTGAATAATTTTTTCTTGTTGAGGGTCTGCGAGCCTCCAAGATAATGTCTTTAACCCTTTGAGATAAATCTGGGTTATTTGGTCTTATGCAATGTTCCAGGCAGCCAGCTGCAGTGTTTTCAGGTTTGGATGCAGGGTTTTGAAGTTGTTCTGTGTTAACAGCAAGGGAACTAGGGGCAGAGGCCATATTTGTTCCCGAGACATACTCCTCAGTAATGGGTACCAATGTTGCCTTGGCCAGTCTGGAGCTATCAGGATGATCCTTGGACGGTCTTCTTTGATCTTCAATAGCACCTTGTGCATCAAAGGAAGAGGTGGGAATGCATATGCTGTCAGGTTTTTCCAACTGAAAGATAGGGAGGCCACTTTCCAAACAAGTGGGTGGTACGTCCTTGTGCAGAATTTTTTCAGTTGGTGATTGTGTGGGGATGCAAATAAGTCTAATTCTGGTAGTCCCCATTTCCTTGTAATGGTTTTGAAGATGTCCGGATGCAGCATCCATTCGTGGGCATCCGTGGCAGTTCTGCTTAGGATGTCTGCTAACATATTTTCTTTTCCTGGCACAAAAATTGCTTGTAACTGAATGTTGAAGCTCAGTGCCACATTCCAGAGGTCCATTGCCATCCGGCATAGAGGGTATGAATGTGTGCCTCCCTGTTTGTTGATGTACCACATAACTGTGGTGTTGTCCGTCCTTATCAGCAGTTGACCCTGTCGAAGAAATGGTCTGAATGCCTGAATTGCCAGTTTTACTGCCAGCATTTCCTTTTGATTTATGTGTAGGTGCAGCTGGTCTTGAGTCCATAAGCCTTGTATGCACTTGTCCAGCATGTGTGCCCCCAACCGAGGTCTGAAGCGTCTGTTGTGATGGTCTGGCTTGGTTGAGTGCTGTGGAAGGGCAGTCCCTTGTTTGTTTGACAGGCCTGAGCCCACCATTGGAATTCTTGCTTCAGGCATGGAATTATTGGAATTTGGGTTTCTAGGCTGTGCTTGTGCTGAGACCATAAATTCCTTAGGTACCACTGTAACTTTCTCATATGTAGTCTGGCATGTGGAATCAATATTATGCAGGATGCCATGTAACCGAGAGCTTGCAGGACTTTTCTTGCTGTTAGCTGGTTCTGCTTTGTTAATGCCATGAAGTAGAAAGGGAGTTGCTCCTGTTTTTCTACTGTCAGGAATGCCATTTGTTTTGATGTGTCCAGATCTGTACCCAAGAAGGTTATCCTTTGGGATGGTATCAGCCTTGACTTTTTTATATTGACTGTGTATCCCAGGGCTTGTAGTAGACGAATGACCCTTTGCAAATCTTTTGTTAATTTGTTTTTGTTGTCCGCTTGTAACAGGCAGTCGTCCAGGTAAGGGTAAATTTGAATTCCCTGAAGCCTGCAATGAGCAATTACTGATGCCAGGCATTTCGTGAATACTCTGGGCGCAGTAGATAAGCCAAAGGGCAATGCTGAGAATTGATAATGCTCTGATCCTGCAAGAAATCTGAGGTATCTTCTGCAATTTGGTCGTATGGGGACGTGCAGGTATGCCTCCTTGAGATCTAGAGTTACCAGCCAAGACTCCTTGCCCAGCATGGGAAGAAGCTGCTGTAGGGTCAGCATTTTGAATTTTGGAACAATGAGGTATGTGTTTAAAGCGGACAGGTCGAGAATAGGCCTCCATTGGTTTTCTTTTCTTGGTACCAGGAAAAGTCTGGAGTAAAATCCTTGCCCTTGTTCCATAGATGGTACCCTTTTCTACAGCTCTCATCCTTAGTGAGTGAGTTATTTGTTCTAGAGCTTCTGTCTTCTGATTTGGAGGTAGGTTTGGCATTCCTCCCTTCCTTGGTAGAGTATGGAAGTGAAACCTGTAACCTTGGTCTATTGTCTGTAAAATCCATTTGTCTCCTGTGATGTAATGCCAGCTTACTGAAAATAAGGCTAGCTTCCCTCCTAAGGGTGCCTCTAGTTGTTCCCTGGTAGGCGGTGCCAGAGCCAAGTCACTGTGATTGTCCTGTGGAAGTGGTGGTGGTGGCTGGATCTGTGGCTGTACCTCGCTGGTTGTTAGCCTGCCACTGACGTCCCCTGTAGGCACCTCTGGATTGACCCCTGCCTCTTGAGCGTCTATTCCTGCCTCTCGGAGCTCTGGAGGTGTCTGGAAAGGACCAATTCTTGGAAGGCCAGTTCCTGCTAAACCTTGGAGGCTGGACCTGCAAGAAATCCTTGACTGTCTGGACAGATTTTGCTTTCTCTTCCACCTTCTTCAGCACCTGCTGTGCAGGGGAGCCAAACAAATTGAGCTTATCCATGGGAGCATCTAGGAGCTTTGATTTAACATGGTCTGGTAAGGACTGTTCTTTTAACCATGCATGTCTTCTGATCACTGTACCAGTCATGGCTGATCTAAAGGAAGCCTCCAGAGCATCATAGCCGCATTTTAAGGAATGATTACTGACCTGCTGAATGTTATGTACCATTTCCTGTACAGATTTTTTGTCTAATGGTTCATCCGAGGACAGTTTTTTAGTTAACTGGTCTAACATAAATTCCTGATACTGAATCATGTGGAATTGACAGTTCAAGACCCTAGCTGAAAGAGTAGCAGAAGTGTAAACTTTTTTACCCCATCTCTCTAAGGCCCTAGATTCCCTTTCAGAGGGGAGGGGTTTTTTGGTAGAGGTAGCTGCTACAGACTTGGGTCCCTGGGAGATAGTTTCAGGATCTGCAAAAGGGGCCTTATACAAATGATAATGTGTGTCCGGAACCCTGTAGTACCTATCGGGCTTAGCAGGGGCCGGAGGAAGAGAATCAGGAGCAGTACAAGCATCATTAAAAGCATCATCCACAACAGTAAGTACTGGAGGAATGGCTAAAGGCCTATGCTGTGGCAAATGCAAAAAGGTTCTAAGACTTTTCCTAGAGTCTGAAAAATCCTGGCCCTGCCATTGAAATTGTTCCCTCATAGCATGCAAGGTTTCCCCAAAAGAAAATTCCTCAGGCGGAGAGGCAGAAGGAATGGACTCTTCTGCATCAGAGTCCTCATAAGGAGAAAAAGGGGCCTCTGGAGGGTCTGAATTATCTGATTCATCAGAGGAGCCATCTGAAGAAACTGGCTCAGGGGGCTCTACTCTAGTCCTCTTCTGTGGAGGTGGGTGAGAGGCCCTGTCTGGATGTGGTTGGGATCCCTGGATCAAAGAAATGAGATCCTCTGCTAGACTAAGCATTTGTGAACTAGAACTGGGCCTGTGAGAGGGGGTCTTAGCAGGCACAGTTTTGGTAGCTTTTGCTGCTTTAGCCCTGGCAAAGGCCTTAATCGACATGGATGCAGGAGGCCTAGCAGCTCCACGTGCAGGGGTAGAAATATCCAAAGGGATAGTATCTGATAAATCCTGTGAACCTGCAGGAGCAGGTGGGATTTCAGTAGCAGATTCAGCCAAGCTGGATGAGGCCCTGGTAAGTGGCAAGCTTTCGGCCAAAGGAAGAACTGTGGACTCGGTTTCAGCCGAAACCGAGACACTTGCGGTTGGCTTAACCGCGGTTTCGGCCGAAACCACGGATCGCGAGTGTCGGTCCTTTTCCTTGCGTTTTTTAGAAATTTGCGTAGTCGGAGTATCCGACGGCATAATGTAAGCAAAAGTGGAGCCGAAAAACTCTTCAGCAAATTCAGACCGACGTCTAAGCGTTCGTTGGTTGAAAGAAGCACAGGCTAGACAAGCTGCTACGTCGTGGTCTGGGCCTAAGCAAGGTAAGCAGTAAGAGTGGAAATCTTTATGAGGTATTTGTTTCCCACAATTTAAACAGTTATACATTTTTTCTGACATCGGCTGAGGCAAGAAAGAGTCCCCAACGGGGTACTTAGCTTTTTAGAAGTCTTCGGTACTTGTAGTAGTAATCTCTGGTTCTGACCGACCGGCACTTGCGAACAGCTTCTGCTTCGGGCGTCACGCGGAAAGAAAGACTGAGGAAAATGGCGTCGGCTGATGCCTTTATACCCGAAGAACTGCAGCTATGACGTCGGGTGAAGTGCGACACCAGCCGAGGCCAGACCCAGACTTTGGAATCCGGCCGACCGAAGGGCTGCCTGACGACAGGACAACCCATTTGTAAGGACTGCAGATGCATCCTTGAAGGACATCAGTCTTGAGTAGAATCCCTGGCCTTGTTCCTGAGGAGGAAC
Organism: Protopterus annectens; assembly: GCF_019279795.1. Lineage (NCBI taxonomy): Eukaryota > Metazoa > Chordata > Ceratodontiformes > Protopteridae > Protopterus > Protopterus annectens. The sequence goes on along the minus strand of NC_056746.1, from coordinate 1,060,509,676 downwards.
CTTTTCTATTGCTTTGATTTGTAGCAGCTTTGAAACTTGTATGAGTGCCTCTGCCCTTTGATTTAGTGGCAGGTTTGGCATGCCTTGTCTTGTTGGTAAGGTATGGAAGTGGAACCTGTAACCTTTCTCTATTATGTTCAAAATCCATTTGTCCTTTGTAAGAACGTGCCAATTTTTTGAAAATAAAGATAATTTTCCGCCTAAAGGTGCTTCTCTTTGAGCCTAGGTCGGCGGTGCCAACGTCAAGTCATTGTGATTGTCCCTGTGGAGCAGTAGAAGTCCCTGCGCCACTTCTCTGATTAGTTGGTTGCCATTGGCGGCCCCTGTAGAAGCCTCGGTATTGCCCTCTACCTCGAGCACACCTGTTTTTCCCCTTTGGAACTTGTCAGTGTCTGGAAAGGACCAATTCTTCGAAGGCCAATTCCTACTGAACCTTGGTGGCAGAACCTGGAGAAAATCTTTGACTGTTTGTACTGATTTAGCCTTTTCCTCAATTGATTTCAACACACCCTGTGCATTAGCACCAAAAAGCTTGTCTTTTTCCAGAGGTGCATCTAGAAGCTTTACTTTAACATGATCTGGCAATGTCTGTTCTTTCAACCAAGCATGTCTACGTATGACGGCCCCTGTCATAGCTGCCCTACATGAAGCTTCCAATGCATCATAACCACACTGAAGAAAATGATTGCTAACCTGCTGAGTATTATGAATCAAATCCTGCAAGGCCTTTCTATCTAAAGGCTCAGGAGAGGCCAACTTTTTCTGCAAATCATCCATCAAGAAATCCTGATACTGAAACATATGAAAAAGACAGTTAAGTGCCCTCATGGCAAGGGTGGACGAGGTATAAACTTTTTTACCCCACTTCTCCAGGGACCTAGATTCCCTGTCTGCCGGCAAAGGTTTTTGGCCGTGGAAGTGGCCACTCCTTTGGGCCCCTGAGAAATAGTCTCTAGATCAACAGAGTGGGCCTTAAAAAGATGTTTATGAGTTTCAGGAACCCTGTAATATCTGTCTGGCTTGACAGGAGCAGGAGGGAGAGAATCAGGAGAAGTACTGGAGTCTGAGAACACATCATCCAATACATCTAACACTGGGGGTATAGCTAAAGGCCTGTGCTGGGGTAACTTAAGGAAAGTCCGAAGCCTTTTCCTGGAGTCGGAGAAATCCTGGCCCTGCCACTGAAAATGCTCTCTCATGGAGTGGAGAATTTCCCCGAAAGAAATATCCTCAGGAGGAGAGGCAGAGGGAATGGATTCATCAGCATCAGAATCCTCGTAGGCCGGGAAGGATTCTTCCTGTGAATCTGAATAGCCTGACTCACCAGAGGCTTCATCTGAGGAAAGGGTATCTGCCTGCTCAACCCTAGGCCTTTTGTCTGAAGGCGGCTGAGAACCTCTGTCTGGATGGGACTGAGAGCCCCTGATTCCTGATTAAAGAAATTAGATCTGCAGCTAAAGTCATGATCTGTTTATCAGAAGTTGGACCCTGTGAAAAAGATTTAGGAGGGTGAGACTTAGCCTGGCTGGCAGCCTTAGCACGTGTGTAGGCCTTGATGGACATAGACACAGGAGGCCTAGCTGCCCCACGTGCTGGAGTAACTTTGTCCACTGGTATGGTGTCAGGCAAATCTTGGGCTTCGGTTTCAGGAGGAACATCAACAACCGGCACCGGGGTAGCCTCCAGGACCGAAGTGTGCGGTAAAGCGGTGTCGTCGGTCTGGAGCGGTTGAATTACCGCCTCCAAAGAGACCGATGCACTCGCGGTAGACTTTAGCGTGGTGTCAGTGGAAGTCGCGGGCCGCGAATGTCAGTCCCGGTCCTTCCGTTTTTTGGAAATATATGCTGTCGGTAGTTCCGAAGGCATGATATAGGAGTAATTTTCCCCAAAAAAGTCTTCAGCAAATTCTGCCCGGCGCCTAAGTGTGCGCTTATTGAAGCAAGCACAGGCAGCACAGGCCGAGACATCGTGGTCTGGGCCGAGGCAGGGAAGGCAGTAAGAATGGAAGTCCTTATGAGGTATTTGTTTACCACAAGACAAGCAATTATTAACTTTTGCAGTTTTATCTGACATCGGCTGAGGCAAGAAAAGGTTCTAACGGGTACTTAGCTTTTTGATGACTTCGGATCTGAAAACACAGGAGCTGGCCGACCGGCACTTGCGAACTGCTTCTGCTTCGGGCACCGCACGGCAAGAAAGACTGAAGAAGATGGCGTTGGCTGATGCTTTTATACCCCAGCCGCTCTGACGTCGGGGAAGAGGCGACATCAGCCGACGCCGGACCCAGACTTTGGAATCCGGCCGACCGAAGGGCTGCCTGAGGCAGGACAACCCATATGTCAGGACTGCAGTTGCATTCTTGAAGGACATCTTTAATCATACTCTGACTTAGGAATGGGGTCCATTCCAGTCAAAGTATTAGAAACCCAAAAGACTTGGAGAAATCAAAAGAGAGGGATTAGTGCATAAGGAGGCCCTATCCCCGAGGAATATAGTAAAGGGGAAGAGGCCATCAGTGCCTGAAGTTCTGAGACCCTTCTGACAGAAGTCATGGCTACCAGAAGCACTGTTTCCAAGTGCAATGCTGAAGAGAAGATATCTGCTGGTTCCAAAGGGGCCAAAGTAAATTTCTCTAGAACAAAATTTAGATCCCAAAGAAGAGGAAAGTACAATTGTGTACACTTACCATAAATGTAGATGTGTGCACTTACCATAAATGTAGATGTTCGAGTGTATTCACTGTTGCAGTCATTACATTTGGGTAATCTGCTGGCAGGTTGCCCTCAGTCGGCCTGAATAACAAAGTCTTGGGTCCTGCGCCGGTTGCTGTCTCCTCTTTCATGACGTCAAGTCGTCAGGGGTATAAAACATGCAGCAGATGCCATTTTAATCAGTTTTTCTTGCCCCAGATATCAGGTGCCCCCCAAATGGGGAGCAAATTTATATATATATATATATATATATATATATATATATATATATATATATATATAAATGCATGTATTTTAGAACACAAAAACTTTACCTTCAACTAAAAGCAAATACACCACAAAGGCTTTTGAGCATAGTGAAGGAAAGAAGAGGTATAATAATAGAGAAGAAAGGGGGCTGGCGGGTGGGTAACCCGGACTGCAACAGTGAATACACTTGAACATCTACATTTATGGTAAGTGTACACAACTGTACTATGTTCCTCATGTTTCACTGCTGCAGTCATTACATTTGGGTAGAATCCCAAAGCTATGGATGGGAGAATGGAACTAAACAGCATTAGGAGCAGCTATAAGGCCCTGCAAGACAGCAGTGGCAAAGCCTGCCCTGGATTTAGAAAAGAGAGGTAAATGGTAATGTTTTGTGAATGTATGAACTGAGCTCCAAGTAGCAACTTCTAGAATGTCTCTGGTAGGAACCCCTCTGAGAAAGGCTGCAGAAGTAGATGCTGCCCTGGTGGAATGGGATCTGATCCCCTTGGGGACAGGTTTACCATGGTGCATGTAGCAGAAATGAATACAATGGCTTATCCATTTTGAAATAGTCTGCTTTGAAATAGCCTTCCCCTCTGTCCCTGCAGCAAATGCCACCAGTAGTTGTTCAGACTTTCTTAGAGAATTTGTCCTGTTTAAGTAGAATCTTAGTTGTCTATGTACATACAATGAATGCAGAATCCGCTCCCCCTTGCTCTGCAGATTTGGGAAAAAAATTTGGCAGGTGAATGGTCTGGTTAAGAGCCACACTGGATACCACCTTAGGTATAAAAGGATTGGTCCTGAGGGCCACCCTGTCCGGGTAAAAGATAATGAAAGGTTCCACTGCCATGAGAACCTGTAGTTCTGAAATCCTTCTAGCTGTAGTGACTGCTAAAAGAAAGGCTGTTTTCCAAGAAATAATTTTATGTCTGCAGTAGCAGCTGGTTCAAAAGGGGGTAGGGTGAGTTTTTCCAGCACAAAATTGAGGTCCCATGCAGGAGTCAGTGCTCTCTTGGGAGGTCTTAAATTTTTGGCCCCTCTGAGTTACTGTTTTAGCAGGGGATGAGAAAAAAGAGGAGGCTCTGTGTTGTAATGAGCCAAGATGGCAGAGGCATGGATTTTTATAGAAGAAAAAGAAAAGCCCTTGTGAAGCGTCTCAGTTAAATATTGCAAAATCTGAGGAATATTGAGCATTGCTGTGTTTATTCCTTGTGCTTGGTTCCAAGCCCAGAATCTCTTCCATTTATCAGCATAAGATTTTCTAGTACAAGGCCTTCTAGCCTCCAAAGTGACATCCATCACAGGTTTACTAAGAGATGTGATTGGTGAAATTAGTTGATTAGCCATGCTGCAAGATTCAGAGTTTGGAGCAGAGTGTGCAGAATTTGATAGTTCTGCTGAGACAATAGATGAGGTGTCTGAGGAAAGTACCACAGAGGAAGGTGTGACATATTCCTTAGAAGCGGGTACCAGTGTTGGCGAGGCCAGTCCGGAGCAATCAGAATCATTTTTGTTTTTTCCTGTCTGACTTTTAGTAAAACCTTGGAGAGCAGAGGCAGAGGGGGAAAGGCATCCACTTTCCAAGCTTTTTTGTGATGAGTTCTTGTGCAGAATTTGTCCAACTGGTAGTTTTGGGGAGAGGCAAATAGATCTATGTCTGGGCTCCCACATTTTCGTGTCAATACGCTGAAGACTTAAGGATCCAGTTTCCATTCGTGTGGGCCCATAAGATTTCTGCTTAGGTCATCTGCCAGAGTATTTTTCTTTCCTGGCAGGAACTGAGCTTGAAGATGTATTTGGTAAGTCAAAGCTGTGTTCCACAAGGCCACGGCTAGTCTGCAAAGGGGGTAGGAGTGGGTATCCCCCTGCTTGTTTATCTACCACATAACTGTGGTGTTGTCCGTCTTTATCAGTAGTTGTCCTGGATGAAGGAAGTCAGCATTCTGTATGGCTAGCATTTCTTTCTGGTTGATATGTAGGTGCATTTGATTTGGGCTCCATTCGCCCTGAATGCATCTGCCTGCCAGATGGGCCCCCCAAGCAAAGTCTGATGCGTATGTAGTCAGGTTTGGGTGGCAGGGGGTAGAATGAATGACAGTCCCTTGTTTTGGCGACATGCCTCTGCCCACCAAAGAAACTCCTGTTGCAGGCAAGGAATGACAGGAATTGTTTCCAGGCTATGACAATGTTAACTCCATAAGCTTTTTAGGTACCATTGAAGTTTCCTCATATGCAGTCTTGCATATGGAATTAGTAGAATGCGGGATGCCATGTACCCCAAAACCTGCAAAATTTGCCTTGCAGATAGCTGGGTTTTTGTTGCCACTTGTTTGAAGTTTGTTATCAATTGAATTTGTTTGTCTGGTGTGAGGTAAGCCATCTGGGCAGTTGTATTCAAGCTTGCACCCAGGAATGTAATTATTTGAGAGAGTACCAGTTTTGATTTCTTTTCATTTATGGTGTACCCTAGGCATGTTAGAAGCCTTTTTACAAACGCCAGATGTTGTAGAAGTGTGTCCTCGCCCTCTGACTGAATTAGACAATCATCCAGATATGGATAAATTTGAATGTGTCTTTGCCTTCAAAATGCAATTACTGGTGCCAGGCACTTTGTGAAGACCCTGGGCGCAGTAGATAAGCCAAAGGGCAGTGCAGACAAAGTACAGTTTTGTACCTACCATAACTGTAGATGTTCGCGTGTTCACACTGCTGCAGTCATTACACTTGGGTTATCCTACCATCAGGCAGTCCCGCAGTAGGCCAGAGTTCCAAAGTCTTGGTCTGGCGTCGGTTGCTGTCACTTCTTCCCTGATGTCAGTGCGCCACGGGTATATAAGATGCATCCGACGCCATTTTCTTCAGTTTTTCTTGCCCCAGATGTCAGGTGCCCCCAAGTAGGTAGGCAATACAAATTGCTAATAAAGAATATACATATAAAAGTAACAATACCTTCTTTTACAAGCAAATACACCACAAAGGTTGTATAGGATAGAAAGGTATAGATAAGTCCATAGAGTTCAGAGGGGATAGAGGGAGGGTAACCTGGACTGCATTAGTGCGAACACTCGAACATCTACATTTATGGTAGGTACAAAACTGTACTATGTTCATCGTGTTACACTGCTGCAGTCATTACACTTGGGTAGAATCCCAAAGCTAAGGTTGGGTGGCTGGTCTATAAAGAGTTAGGATTGGCTATGAGGCCCTGCAGAACTGCAGTGGCAAATCCTGCTCTGGATTTAGAGTAAAGAGGCAGGTGGTAATGCTTGGTAAAGGTGTGCACTGAACTCCAAGTTGCAGCCTCTAAAATTTCCTTGGTAGGTGGTACTCTGAGAAAGGCTGTTGAAGTGGCTGTTGCCCTGGTGGAATGCGGCCTAATGCTATTTGGGACTGATTTTCCATGTTGTGTGTAGCAGTAAAGTATACAGTGTCCTATCCATTTGGATATAGTCTGCTTTGAGATGGCCTTGCCCTGTGATCCTGCAGCATATGCTACAAACAGTTGCTCAGTTTTCCTGAAAGCTTTTGTTTTGTCCAAATAGAAGAGTAGCTGCCTGTGTATGTCCAAAGAATGCAGAAGTATCTCCCCTTTATTCTGGGGGTTTGGATAAAAAGTTAGCAGATGGATGGTTTGGTTAAGAGCCACACTAGATACCACCTTTGGCATAAAGGTAGGGTTTGTCCTTAAAGAAACCCTGTCCTGATGAAAAATTATAAAAGGTTCCACCGCCATTAATGCCTGTAGCTGAGACTCTTCGTGCTGAAGTTACTGCTAGGAGCAGAGCTGTTTTCCATGATAAAAATTTTAGATCGGCTGTATTGGCTAGCTCAAAAGGTGGCAGGGTTAGTTTTTCCAAAATGAAATTGAGGTCCCAAGTTGGTGTTGGTGCTCTCCGGGGCGGTCTTATGTTTTTAGCCCCTCTGAGGTACTGCTGTAGCAAGGGATGAGAGAAGAAAGGAGGATCCGTGTTGTAATGTGCTGAAATGGCAGAGGCGTGGATCTTAATTGATGAGAAGGAAATGCCTCTGTCCAGCATCTCAGTTAAGTATTGTAAAATCTGAGGAATGTTTGGAACAAGAAGGTCAAGGTTTTGAGCCTTGTTCCAGGCACAGAATCTCTTCCATTTTTCTGAGTAAGCTTTCCTGGTGCTAGGCCTCCTGGCCTCCAATATGACATTCATGACAGCTTTAGAGAGAGGTGTTGCCTGTTTGACTAATGAATCTGCCATACAGCTAGGTTTAGGTTTTTGAGCAGGATCTGTTTGTTTTGCTGAGTCAGAAGGTGTGGAATTTGAGGCAAAATCCATGGTGGGCCTTGAGCTAAGTTCCTTGAGGAAGGGTACCAGTGCTGGCGTGGTCAGTCTGGAGCAATCAGGATCATCCGTGGTTTTTCTTGTCTGGCTTTTAGGAGTACCTTTGAAAGGAGAGGCAGTGGCGGGAAGGCATAAACTTTTAGGTTTTTCCAGCTGATCAATAGAGCATCCACTTTCCATGCTTGCTTGTGATAAGTCCTTGTGTAGAATTTTTGTAGTTGGCAATTCAGTGGGGAGGCAAAAAGATCTGTGTCTGGGCATCCCCATTTTTGCGTTACCATGCTGAAGATTTGTGGATTCAATTTCCATTCGTGAGGGTCCATGATATTTCTGCTTAGTCTGCCAGAGTATTTTTCTTTCCTGGCAAGAATTGTGCTTGCAGGTGAACTTGATACGTTAGAGCTGTGTTCCACAAGGTCATGGCTTGCCTGCATAGGGGATAAGAATGAGTGCCCCCTTGCTTATTGTACCACATTACTGTGGTGTTGTCTGTCTTTAATAATAATTGCCCTGGATGCAGAAGGTCCTTGAAAGCTGTTAGGGCATTTTGAACAGCCAACATCTCTTTTTGATTGATGTGAAGATGCATCTGGTCTGTGGTCCACTTGCCCTGAATGCATTTTCCTTCCATGTGTGCTCCCCAGGTGTAATCCGAAGCATCAGTGTTAGAGTCTGCCTGGCTGTGGATAGGGTAAAAGGCTGACCCTTGTTTAGGTGACATGCCTGTGCCCACCATCGAAACTCCTGTTGTAGGCAGGGAATCATTGGTATTACTGCTTCTAAACTGTGAGAGTGTTGAGTCCAAACACTTTTTAGGTACCATTTTAATTTACTCAAATGTAGTCTGGCATATGGTATTAGTAGTATGCAGGATGCCATGAATCCCAGGGCCTGCAGAATTTTTATTGCAGGGAGTTGGGACTTTTTGCCAGTGGCTGAAAATGAGTTAGTTGAACTTGTTTGTCTGGCGTGAGGTAAGCCATCTGGGCCGTTGTATTTAAGCCGGCACCCAGGAATATAATCTGTTGTGAGGGCACTAGTTTTGACTTCTTTTCATTTTCTGTGTACCCTAGAGAAATTAACAACCTTTTTACAAACGCCAGATGCTGTAGAAGAATGTCCTTTGTCTCTGCTTGAATGAGGCAGTCGTCCAGGTATGGATATATTTGAATTCCTTTTTGTCTGCAAAATGCAATTACTGGTGCCAGACACTTTGTGAAAACCCTGGGCGCAGTAGATAAGCCAAAGGGCAGTGCAGAGAATTGGTAGTGCATTGTACCAACTTTGAATCTGAGGTATCTTCTGCAATTTTTTCTGATAGGGACATGCAGGTATGCCTCTTTGAGGTCCAGAGTAACAAGCCAAGCCTTCATGCCCAGCATGGGTAGAAGCTGCTGTAATGTCAACATTTTGAATTTCGGAATATCCAGGTAAGTATTTAGAATTGAAAGGTCTAGTATGGGCCTCCAGGCCTTGTCCTTTCTGGGGACCAAGAAGAGTCTTGAGTAAAATCCTTGTCCTTGTTCCTGTTGTGGTACCTTTTGAATAGCTCTCATGTCCATGAGGGCTGAAATTTGTCTTTGTGCCTCTGCCCATTGATTTTGTGGCAGGTCTGGCATTCCCTTTAGCCTTGGTAAAGTATGAAAGTGGAACCTGTAACCTTGAGACACAATATTCAGAACCCATTTGTCTTGGGTGATTGTTTGCCAGTTTTGAGAAAAAAGTGCTAGTTTTCACCCTAAGGGGGCTTCCAAGAGGGAAGTGCTTGGCGTATGAAGGGGTTAGTCATTGTGACAGTTTCCTGTAAGGTTGAGACTTGTCCTCAACTCCTTTTGAGGTTGAGGTGCCCCACTGTCTTTGTCTGAGCCCTGGGGTTGAGATCTGCCTCTTGGGCATCTGTATCTGCCTCTCTGTGGTCTGTCTGACACTGGAAAGGACTAATTATTTGTTGGCCAATTTCTGCTAAATCGAGGTGGCTATACCTGTAAGAAATCCTTGACTGTTTGCATAGATTTAGCTTTATCCTCCATTTTCTTTAACACCTCTTCTGCCTTAACACCAAACAAGGTATCATGCTGTAAAGGAGCATCCAATAATTTTGCCTTAACATGATCAGGTAAACTCTGCTTTTTTAACCAAGCATGTCTTCGAATCACAGAACCTGTAACTGCGGCCCTACAAGAGGCCTCTAAAGAATAAAAAAACACATTGTAGAGTATACGTTTTCCCACCTGTTCAACTGCATGCAATAAATCCTGCATTTCTTTACAATCAGGAGCTTCTGAGCTTGCAAGCATTTTCTGTTTTAACTGAGCCATTAACTACTGTTGGTACTTAAGCATGTGAAACTGGCAAATTAAAGTTCTTACTGCTAAAGTTGCAGAAAGTACAGTTTTGTACCTACCATAAATGTAGATGTTCAAGTGCTCATACAGCTGCAGTCATAACAGATGGGTTATCCTGCCGTCAGGCGGGTCCTCGGTCGGCCGAATTCCAGAGTCTAGGTCCGGCGTCAGTTGTCGTCGCTTCTTCCCTGACGTCAGAGCGGCAGGGGTATAAAAGAGGCAGCCAACGCCATTTTCTTCAGTTTTTCTTGCCCCCAGATGTCAGGTGCCCCCAGAAGGAAGGCAAACATAATGTTATGCAAAGATGCAATGTTGATAAATCAAAACAGTAGTTGCAAGCAAATACACCATAAAAGAATACCCCAAAAAGGTTATATGAAAAGTGTTTGTCATAAGGCCTGTCCTAAGAGGGGAGGGAGGGAAACCTGGACTGCAGCTGTATGAGCACTCTAACATCTACAGTTATGGTAGGTACAAAACTGTACTATGTTCATCGTGCATACAGCTGCAGTCATAACAGATGGGTAGAATCCCAAAGCTAAGTAAGGGTGGTAGGCACTAAGTGGAACTAGGAGGGGCTAGGATGCCCTGCAGGACTGCTGTGGCAAAGCCCACTCTAGATTTTGAGTATAGTGGGAGGTGATATTGCTTGGAGAAAGTGTGCACTGAACTCCAGGTGGCTGCTTCCAAAATGTCCTTGGTAGGGACCCCCCTGAGGAAGGCTGCAGAGGTAGCTGTGGCTCTGGTGGAGTGGGATCTGATGCATGCAGGCACAGTTTTTCCATGGAATGAGTAACAAAAACGTATGCAGTGGGCTATCCATTTTGAAATTGTCTGTTTGGAAATAGCCTTTCCCTGAGCACCTACAGCATAGGACACAAAGAGTTGCTCAGATTTCCTGAATGGCTTTGTTCTGTCCAAGTAGTAACGAAGTTGTCTGTGAATGTCCAAGGAATGCAGTAGTCTTTCCCCTTTGTTTTGTGGATTAGGATAAAAGGTAGGTAAGTGGATAGTCTGATTCAAAGCTACACTGTATACTACCTTTGGCATAAAGGTAGGATTGGTTCATAAGGAAACTCTGTCCTGATGGAAAATGATGAATGGTTTCACAGCCATGAGGGCCTGTAGCTCCGAAACCCTGCATGCTGAGGTGATAGCCAGAAGAAAGGCTGTTTTCCATGACAAGTACTGTAACTGTTGAAGAAGCTGGCTCGAAGGGAGGAAGGGTCAGCTTTTCCAATACGTAGCTGAGGTGCCAAGCAGGGACTGGTGGTTTCCTTGGGGGGTTTTAAATTCTTTGCCCCTCTGAGGAACTGCCTTAAGAGAGGGTGAGAGAATAATGGAGGATCTGTGTTGTAATGTGCAAAAATGGCTGAAACGTGGATCTTGATGGAGGAGAAGGAAAGTCCATTGTTTAACATCTCAGCTAGGTACTGTAAAATTTGAGGTATATTTATTACCCAAGGATTCTGTCCCTTTTCTTGATTCCAGGCACAAAATCGTTTCCATTTGGTGGAGTAAGCCTTTCTAGTAGAAGGTCTTCTGGCCTCCAAGAAGACACTCCTTGGAGAGGAGAAACTGTTGGGAAATCAAGGAATTCTCCATGCAGCTAGATTTAGAGTTTTGAGATGGCTGTGAAGGGTTTTGTAGTTGTGCTGGGACAACAGAAGAGGGACTAGAGGTAGGATCCATGGTGGGGAATGTGTCAGGCTCCTCAGGAGCGGATACCAGTGTTGTCTTGGCCAGTCTGGAGTGATGAGAATAATTTTCGGCCTCTCTGCTCTGGCTTTTAATAGAACTTTGGGCAGCAGAGGAAGAGACGGGAAGGCATAAACTGTCAATGTTGCCCAATTGAAGGAAAGTGCGTTCACTTTCCAGGCCTGTGGATGATAGGTCCTTGAACAAAATTTTTTCAACTGGCAATTTCTGTGGGTAGCAAAGAGATCTATGTCTGGCTGTCCCCATGCCTGAGTTATCTTTGTGAAAAGTTGAGGATGCAACTTCCATTCGTGTGGATCTGTCATATTTCTGCTTAGGTTGTCTGCCAGTGTGTTTTCCTTCCCTGGCAGGAATTGTGCCTGCAGTTGAATTTGCAATTCCAGTGCTGTGTTCCCATAGGGTCATGGCTTGCCTGCACAGGGGGTATGAATGAGTTCCCCCGTTTGTTTATGTACCACATCACTGTGGTGTTGTCTGTCCTTATCAATAGCTGGCCTGGATGCAGTAGGTCTTTGAAGGTCATAATGGCCTTTTGCACGGCTAGCATCTCCTTTTGGTTGATGTGAAGGTGCTTCTCTTTTCGGGTCCATTTTCCCTGAATGCACTGATCTGTCATGTGTGCTCCCCAGGCGTAGTCTGAGGCGTCTGTTGTGATGATTTGAGTTGCTTGAGGTACATAGAAAGGAAGACCTGTGTTTCTTTGGCAAGCTTGAGTCCACCACAAATATTCCTTTTGAAGGCATGGAATGAGTGGGATAATTGTTTCCAAGCTGTGGCTGTGATGAGACCATAAGTTTTTCAGGTACCATTGAAGTTTCCTCATATGCAGCTTTGCACATGGGATTAGTAGGATGCAAGATGCCATGAATCCCAGAGCCTGCAGGATTTTCCTTGCAGTTAGCCTGGTGTAAGTTGCCATTTTTCTGAAGTATTGAGACAGTTGCCCTTGCTTGTCTGGCGTGAGGTAGGCCATCTGGGTGGTTGTATCCAAGCTGGCACCCAGGAAAATCATTTGTTGAGAGGGTATTAGTTTTGATATCTTTTTGTTGACTGTGTATCCCAGGAAGTTCAACAGTTTTATTACAAACGCCAGGTGCTGCAGTAGTATGTCCTTGCTGTCCGCTTGGATCAGGCAGTCGCCCAGATATGGGTAGATTTGTATCCCTTGTCGTCTGCAGAAGGCGATTACTGATGCCAGGCATTTCGTAAACACTCTGGGCGCAGTAAATAAGCCAAAGGGCAATGCAGAGAATTGGTAATGGGTTAAACCTGCAAGAAATCTGAGGTATCTTCTGCAATCTTTTCTGATAGGGACATGCAGGTATGCCTCCTTGAGGTCCAATGTTACCAGCCAAGACTCCTTGCCCAGCATGGGAAGAAGCTGCTGTAATGTGAGCATCTTGAATTTTGGCACCTGTAGATATGTGTTTAGGATGGATAGGTCTAAGATAGGTCTCCAATCTTTGTCTTTCCTCGGTACCAGGAATAGTCTGGAATAAAACCCTTGACCTTGTTCTTTTGCAGGTACCTCTTGAATTGCTTTCATGTCCATGAGAGCTGAAACTTGTTTTTGTGCCTCTGCCCTTTGATTTTGTGGCAGGTTAGGTATGCCTCTCATTCTTGGAAGGGTGTGAAAGTGGAACCTGTAGCCTCTGTCTATGATGTCCAGAATCCATTTGTCTTTTGTAACTATATGCCAATTTTTTTGAGAATAATGTCAGTTTTCTGCTAAAAGGTGCTGCCACTAATGCTTTGCTTGGCAGGTGTAGGGGGAAGTCATTGTGTCCGTTTTCTAAAAGACTGTGATCTATCTTCTCCACCTCTTGGGGTTGGTGTTTGCCACTGTCTGGCTCTGAAAGATCCTTGAGGTTGCCCTCTGCCCCTTGGGCACCTGTATCTGCCCCTTTGAGGTCTGTCCATGGCTGGAAAGGACCAATTTTTTGAAGGCCAGTTTCTGCTGAAAAGTGGAGGCTGTACCTGCAGGAAATCTTTCACTGTTTGCATTGATTTCGCCTTTTCCTCCATTTTCATTAGTACCTCCTCAGCTTTAACACCAAACAATACATCTTTTTGAAGAGGTGCATCTAATAATTTAGCTTTGGCATGATCTGGTAAGGTTTGCTCTTTGAGCCAAGCATGCCTGCGTATAACAGACCCCGTAACAGCAGCTCTACATGAGGCCTCTAAAGCATCAAAACCACACTGCAAGGTATGTTTACCCACTTGCTCTGCACCATGCAACAAATCCTGCAACTCTTTCAAATCTAGTTGTTCTGGTTGTGTCATCTTGCTTTTCAGCTGAGATATCAAAAACTGTTGATACTTTAACATATGGAACTGACAGTTTAATGCCCTAATGGTTAAAGTGGCCGAGGTGTACACCTTTTTCCCCCACCTTTCTAAAGCTCTGGAATCTCTCTCTGAAGGTAATGGATTTTTAGCAGTAAAGGCCTTAATTCCCTTGGGACCCTGTGAAATTGTTTCTGGGTCAGCAGTATGGCTTTTATACAGGAACTGGTGAGAGTCAGAAACCCGGTAATACCTGTCTGATTTAACAAGAGCTGGAGGCAAAGAATCAGGATTAAGGCTGGCTTCTGTGTACACATCATCCAATATATCTAAAACAGGAGGGATAGCCAGAGGCCTATGCTGGGGGAGCAGAAGAAAATCCCTGAGCCTTTTCTTGGAATCTGAGTAATCTTGGCCTTCCCAGTGAAAGTGTTCCCTCAATGTATACAGGGTTTCCCCAAAAGAGAAGTCCTCAGGGGGGGGAGACCATGGGAATAGACTCCTCTGCATCAGGGTCTTCGAATGGAGAATAGGCATAATCCTGGTCCTCAGATAGTTCTGAGGTAATAGAAACTTGATCTGAGGAAGGGTAGTCTTCCTCTAATCCGGGCCTTTTGTCAGAGGGGGGTTGAGAACCCCTGATAAGAGTAATCAAATCCTCAGCCATTTTAAGCCTCTGTTTTTTAGGCATGGTGCCTTGAGAGGGGGTCTGAGGAACCTGTTTTTTGGTTTTCATGGCTGCTTTAGATTTAGTGAAGGCTTTAATAGAGAAGGAGGAAGGCCTGAAGACCCCTTGAGAAATGGCAGGCCTGCCTAAATTCTGAGTTTCCCTGCCAGGAGTGGCGTTGGGATCTGTAGTAGGAATGGGGGCCGAGGAGCCTGCGACCTCGGGTACTGAAGACACCGGTAATGCATTGTCATCGGTACTCAGGGGCTGCGTAGGTGCCTCGCTGAGTACCGGAGAACCGGTAGTCGGCCTTAGCATGGTTTCAGTAGGTGGTGCGGACCTCGTATGTCGGTCCTTATCTTTGTGTTTTTTGCTCAAAACTGGAGTCGGAGTATCCGACGACATAATATAATTAAATTTTTTGCCAAAAAAGTGAAGGGCGAACTCCGCCCAACGCTTAATAGTGCGCTTATTGAATCTAGCACAAAAACGGCAGGCCGAGACATCGTGGTCTGGGCCTAAGCAAGGTATACAGAAAGAGTGGAAATCCTTATGCGGTATTTGCTTCCCACATGAAATGCAATTATTAACTTTGTCTGACATCGGTCTGAGGCAAGAAAAGTTTCCCCAACGGGGTACTTAGCTTTCAAGAAGACTTCGGCTGAAATACTTTCGTAAATCTCAGGAGCTGGCTGACCGGCACTTGCGAACTGCTTCTGCTTCGGGCACCACGCGGCAAGAAAGACTGAAGAAAATGGCGTCGGCTGCCTCTTTTATACCCCTGCCGCTCTGACATCAGGGAAGAAGCGACGACAATCGACGCCGGACCTAGACTTTGGAATTCGGCCGACCGAGGACCCACCTGATGGCAGGATAACCCATCTGTTATGACTGCAGCTGTATGCATGATGAACATGTGTATACTTTCTTCCCCCATCTATCCAAAGCTCTGGAATCTCTGTCAGAGGGCACTGGATTTTTTGCAATGGAAGCCTTAACCCCTTTTGGACCCTGGGAAATGGATTCTGGATCCACCAAAGAGTTTTTATAAAGAAACTTATGAGAGTCTGGGACTCTATAATATCTATCTGGCTTGGCTGGTGCAGGGGGCAAAGAATCAGGAGATAAGCTGGATTCAGAGAACACATCATCCACAATATCAAGCACAGGCGGAATAGCCAAGGGCCTGTGCTGAGGCAATAAAAGGAAATCCCTGAGTCTTTTCTTGGATTCTGAGTAATCCTGACTTTCCCAATGGAAATGCTCCCTCATGGTATGTAAAGTTTCCCCAAAAGAGTAATCCTCAGGAGGAGAGGCTGAAGGGATAGATTCTTCAGCATCAGAGTTCTCATTGGGGGGTAGAGAGTATCCCTGGTCTGAAGAGGAATCAGATGAAATGGAAACCTGATCAGAGGAATCATAGTCTGTATCCTGCCTAGGCCTTTTCTCAGGAAGGGTATGGGAACCCCTGATTAGAGTAATGAGGTCTTCGGCCATTTTAAGCATCTGGTTTTTAGGCATGGAGGACTGTCCAGGAGAATGCTGTACTTGTTTCTTTGTCTTTAATGGTAAGTTGTGAAGGTCTGAAAACACCCTCAGAATTCGATGCCTGCTCAGCGGCTCTGGACCCATCTGAAGGATTAGTTTCCGTAGGCCCAATACCTTGCATTTCCAGAGGCCTAGTTATCTCCAAGTGGGAATCGGAGGTGGCCTGTGGCTCTGAGGTAGCGGGTGTCGGGCTGTGAAAGCGCCTCACTGAAAACTGGCGAACCGGCGACTGGCCTAGAAGAGGTTTCGTCATCGGTTTTGGGCCTCGGATGCCTGTCCTTGTGTTTTTTCGGTACTGTGGTTGTCGGTTGATCCGACGGCATAGTATAACTGAATCTTCGCCCAAAGTAGTGCAAAGCAAAATCAAAACGTCTTTTTATAGTGCGTTTGTTAAATCTAGCACAAAACTGACAACTAGTGACGTCGTGATCAGGGCCTAGGCATGTAATACAGTAAGAGTGGAAGTCCTTATGAGGTACTTGCTTCCCACAAGAAATACAATTATTAACTTTTTCTGACATCGGTCTGAGGCAAGAAAAAAGTTTCCCCAACGGGGTACTTTGCTTTATTGAAGACTTCGGATCTGAAATTCGACTTCGAAAATCTCAGGAGTCGGCCAACCGGCACTTGCGAACTGCTTCTGCTTCGGGCACCGCGCAGCAAGAAAGACTGAAGAAAATGGCATCTGATGCATCTTATATACCCCTGGCGCACTGACGTCAGGGAAGAAGCGACAGCAACCGATGCTGGATCAAGACTTTGGAACTCTGGCCGACTGCGGGACAGCCTGACGGCAGGATAACCCAAGTGTAATGACTGCAGCAGTGTAACACGATGAACATCTGGTAATGCAAATAGCCTGCTCTGAAGCGGAGGCATCTTCTGCAAGATTCCCTGATTGGGATATGTAGGTAAGCCTCTTTTAAATCTACAGTTACCAACCAGGCATTCTTGCCTAGCATAGGCAGTAGCTGTTGTAGAATCAGCATCTTGAATTTTGGAATGTCCAGGAAAGTATTTAGAATGGATAAGTCCAGAATTGGACGCCATGATTTGTCTTTTCTGGGTACCAGGAAAAGTCTTGAATAAAAACCTTGCCCTTTTTCCTTTTCTGGTACTGGTTGAAAAGCCCCATATCCATGATGGACATGACTTGTTTCTGGGCCTCTGCCCACTGATTTGGGGGCAGATCTGGCCATCCGTTTGGAATTGGCAACATGTGGAAATGAAATCTGTATCCCTGGGATACTATATTTAAGACCCACTTGTCCTGGGTAATTAGATGCCAATTTTGAGCATGAAGTGCTAGTTTTTCCCCCAAAGGGGCTGCCAAAGAATAAGTGCTTGGAAATGGCAGTGGAAAGTCATTGAGACTATTTATCTTAAGGTGGTGCTTTGCTACTTCCTGATTTGGAGGTGGAGGCACCCCACTGTTTTGTCCTGTAAGATCCTTGTGACTGAAACCTGGAGCCTTTGGAGTGTCGGGGTTTGACCTGAGTGGCTCTTTTGGGCACTGGGAAGGACCAATTCTTAGTGGGCCAGTGCCTACTGAACCTGGGAGGCTGCACTTGCAAGAAATCTTTCACAGTTTGCTTAGATTTAGCTTTGTTTTCCATCTTTTTTAAAACCTCTTCTGCCTTACTACCAAACAGTCTGTCCTGCTGTAAAAGAGCATCCACCAATTTAGCTTTAACATGATCAGGCAGATTTTGCTCCTTGAGCCAAGCATGCCTTCTTATCACAGATCCAGTTACGGCGGCCCTGCAAGAGGCCTCCAAGGAATCAAAATCACATTGCAAAGTATGCTTTCCAGTTTGTTCAGCTGAATACAATAAATCCTGTAACTCTATTTTCCACACAATCAAAAATCAACATAATTTTCTGTTTCAGTAAGCCGATGACATGCTGTTGATATTTAAGCGTAAGAAATTGACAGTTTAAAGCCCTGATTGCCAGGGTTGCAGACATATAAACCTTCTTACCCCATCTATCCAGCGCCCTTGCCAGGGTTGTAAACATATAAACCTTCTTACCCTATCTATCCAGCACCCTGAAGTCTCTATCAGAAGGGGTAGGATTTTTGGCTGTAGAAGCCTTAACACCCTTGGGACCCCGAGAAATAGTTTCAAGGTCAGCAGTAGGATTTTTGAAAAGAAATTTGTGGGAGTCAGGAACCCTGTAATATATGTCTGGTTTACTAGGAGCCGGAGGCAGGGAATCAGGAACCATGCTGGACTCTGAGAAAACATCATGAACAATGTCTAAAACAGGAGGTATAGCCAAAGGCCTATGCTGAGGAAGAAGAAGAAAGTCCCTAAGCCTCTTTTTGGATTCTGAAAAGTCCTGACTCTCCCAATGAAAATGTTCCTTTAAGGTATGCAAAGTCTCTCCAAAAGAAAAATCCTCAGGAGGAGAAGTAGAGGGGATGGATTCCTCTGCATCAGATTCCTCATAAGGGGGGATAGAAAATTCCTGATCAGAAGAAATGGAAACCTGACCTGAAGATTCATAATCAGCGCCTTGCCTAGGCCTCTTAGCGAGGGAGGTTGGGAACCCCTGATCAAGGTAATTAAATCCTCAGCCATTTTGATAATTTGTTTTTACGCATAGGGGCCTGAGCACATGGCTCATGTGTCAGTTTTTTAGACACAGTAGTTGGTTTTGGCCTTGTTTTTGATGATGGCGTCAGTTTAATATACAAATCTTTAGGCCTGAAAACACCCTCAAAAGCCGGTGCCTGCTCAGCGGCTCTGGACCCATCCAAGGGAGAGACATCCGCGGGTTCAATACTTGAAGAATCTCGCGGCATACTGGACTCCGAATGGGTCTCGGTAGAGGCCTGCGACTCAAAAGGAGTGGGCATCAGGGGCTGCAAAAGCGCCTCACTGAGTACTGGCAACTGGCTTAGGAGGAGCTTTGTCGTCGGTTTTGGACCTCAACGGTCTGTCTGCCTTTTTCTTTGTGTTTTTTGTGAATTCCGGTAGTCGGATTGCTAACCAACAACATTTCAGGATAGTTCTTGAACCAAAGTATTTAGAAGCAAAAATGTACTGACGCTTAATAGTGCACTGGTTAAATTTAGCACAAAACCAACAGCAAGGCATGTTGTGATCAGGGCCTAGGCAAGGAATACAGTACAAATGAAAATCCTTATGAGGTATTTGCTTCCCACAAGTAATACAATTATTAACTTTTACTGACATCGGTAAGGAGCAAGAAAAAGTTTCCCCAATGGGGTACTTAGTTTGAAGACTTTGGTTCTGAAACTCGAAAACGAAACTTTCAGGAGTCTGCCAACCGGCACTTGCAAACTGCTTCTGCTTCGGGCACCGTGCGGCAAGAAAGACTGATTAAAATGGCATCAGCTGCATGTTTATACCCATGACGACTTTACGTCATGGAAGGAGACAGCAACCAATGCAGGACCCAAGACTTTGTTATTCAGGCCAACTGAGGGTAACCTGCCAGCAGATTACCCAAATGTAATGACTGCAACAGTGAAACACAAAGAACATCTGTTTTCTTTGGTGGTCTGATACGGAAAAAGCCTTTTAGGAAAAGTTTAACTTTCAATCTTGAAGCCAAGGGAGGAATCCTAGGCAGAGATTGCTGAAAGATGAGCTTTTATTGAAGAGTATGACAATCCACTCTTCAATAATTCACACAGGTAAGAGAACCACTGGAAACTCCACCAGCAGTAGTTGTAGGTCGTTAGAAAGACACCAGGTGGAAAACCTTTTCCATTTGGAAATGTAGGGATTTCCTAGTATTGGGGTTTCTGGTCTCCTGCAGTACTTGCAGCACGTCCTCAGTGAAAAGGTGTCTGAAACGGATCAAAACCCTATCACCCACAGTCAGTTGCAGGGTTGCCATCTGTGGATGTATTAGAGATCCCTTGTCCTATATAAGTAGGTCCACCCAGTAGGTTAATTTGTGATGACTGCCCTTGGCTGAATGCAGAAGGGAGAACCAGTGCTGTCTTGGCTAAAAGGGGGTCACCAGCAAGATTTTTGGTTGCTCCTGTTGGATCTTCAACAAGACATATTGGAGAAGGGGGAATGCATAGAGAAACCTCCCCTTCCAAGAGAAAGATACAGCATCTACCTTCCATGCCAAAGGATGGGGAATTTTGGCACAAAACTTTGGAAGTTGCCTGTTCATAAAGGAGGCGAGAAGATCTATTCGAGGTGTACCTCAATGATGGACAATGCCCAGAAACAAATCCCTGTATAACATCCATTTATGGGATTGAGTCATGGACCTGCTTAATGTGTCTGCCACATTTTGAGTGTAAGGGATGTAGACTGCTTGGAGGGCAAGTTGACTCAGAGGCTCACTCTCAAGCTTGGAGAGCTGACCTGGAGAGACTAACTCCCAAGCTTGGAGAGCTGACCCAGAGAGGCTAACTCCCAAGCTTGGATAGCGAGTCTGCACAGGAGAAAAAACTTGGTCCCTCCCCTGCTTATTGACATAACAAAGGACTGTGGTTTTGTCTGTGAACCACTTTAGGGTGCCTGGAAGAGGAGGAGATTTGAAAATCCAGAGAGCAAAAAATGAGGACTCATCTCTTTTATGTTTGAATTCCTGCTTTTGGGGGGGGGGGGGGGCACACATCTTGAACCTTCCAGAGTTCCAGAGTTGCTCCTCATCCCAAGTCTAAACCGTCCGTGAACAGCTCTTGAGTGGGAAGGGATGGATGTAAGGGTAAGGCCTGGATTCAAGGTAACCTGCTGAATCCACCAATTCAGTTCCTTTTTCAAGAAGAGAAGGGGAATAAACTCCAGTGGAAGAGCATGTTTCATCTATTTTGACTTCAAGTACTACTGGAATTTCCTCATGTGTAGCTTGAGTTAAGGTAGCATGGGTGCAGCGAATACCATAAAGCCCAAGAGGCGGAGAAACTTCCTGGCAGTCAGGGACTGGACAGGCATGGGAGCCTGGAAGTAGGCACTGAGAGAGAAAGAACCTTCTGGAGAGATAAGGAAGCCAACATGCTATCTTGTATTCTGCATCCTAGAAAAATGTGGTCTTGTGAAGGGACCAGGTAGACTTTTGAAAACTGATTGTAATCCTAGATCCTCCAACAAAGACACAGTGAAGAGCAGATTCTCTTGAAGGATGCCTGGAGGAGAAGATCGTCCAGGTATGGGAAAATCTGAATATCCCTTAGTCTGCAAAAGGATATGACAGGAGCTAAGCATTTTGTGAAGACCCTTGGCATCACAGTCCAAAAGGCAAGGCAGAGAACTACAAATGTGAGGAACCAATACCAAAGCAAAGATACTTCCTGAACCAAGGCTGAATAGGAATGTGGAAGTAAGCATTCTTGATGTGCAGAGACACCATGTTGGCCTGAGGAAGGATGAGGGGAAGTACAGTGTTTATGGATAGCATTCTAATGTGGGAACCTTCAGGAAGGTGCTTAGATGTGACAAGTCTAGAATGGCCCTCCAGGGGCCATCTTTCCTGGGAACCAGGAACATCTTGGAGTAAAACCCTTTTCCTTATTTGGGAAGGTGGCACCTCCTGAATGGTACCCTGAGAAAGACAACTGGAAATGACTTGCGGAAATTAATCCAGCTGTTCTTTTGGGGGCTGTGGAATACCCCTGAAGGAAGGTGGAGTCTTCCACACCATGAAGCATCCTTGCAGGATGATGCAGAGGACCCAAGAGTCCTGGGTCATTTGTTTCCAATCAGGGAGAGAAAGACGCAGGAAAAAAGTGATATGGCTGCAAGAAGGTTGCTAGTCACAGACTACCAGTGTTGCTTAGAAAGGGCTGCTTCTGAGCAGCAGGAGATGATGTTGAAGATTTTCCTGAGTATTGCTTCTTAGTATCTCTTTCACCCTTGGAAAACTGAGTTCTGGACGATTTTATTACAAAGGAAGTTTTACAGGGGTAGTTCCTTTGAAATATGGGAACTGAGGGACACAAATGTGTTTTAGGTCCTGTAGCTCTTTGCCCTTTTCTTGTAAGGACTTAAATAGCCCTGCTGCAGAAGCACCAAACAAGGCTTTGCTGTCAAGGGATGCATCCATAATTTTAGCCTTTGTGTCTGGCAAGGGCTGTAGTCTGAGCCAGGAGTACCTCCTGAGAAAAGACCCAGAAGCAGCATCTCTGGCAGATGCCTCCACAGAATTGTAGCTGCATTTAACTGAATGGCGTGTGACTTGAGCAAAAGAACTCAGAATGGAGGATAACTGAGCCATAGCAGGAGAGTCTGGAAGCTCTGAAATTAAGCTTACTGGCATCAGAGAGAAGGGCTAATGAGTATTTTGCTATATGGGCCTGGTAGTTTATGGCTCTAAATGCCAAGGTTGCAGAAGTATAAACCTTATTCCCCAACCTCTCCATAACTTTACTCTCCTCGTCTCAGATGAAAAGGGAAGTGGAAGGCAATATCTTACAGGCCTTATCAGCAGACACAAATAGTAGCAGGATCTGCAGAGGGACATTTTAAACAGGAATTTGGAATCCTCTGGCACCTTGTAAAATCTGTCTGGCCTTTTAGGGACAGGAGTTTGGGAATCAGGGCACTTGGAAGCTGCTAAAAAAGACATCTAAAAGAGCTGGTAGCACAGGGGCAACTGCAAATGGAGAAGAATCCATCTGCAGAAAGTCATAGTACTTTTTTGAATTTCTGACACCTGGGAGTAATCCCATTTAAAGAACTCCCTCATTTTAACAAAGGTTTCCCCAAAAGAAATATACACCCCTGGACAATTTTGCCATTTGATTCTTATTACAGGGAAGCATATCCTAAGGGAGATGAAATCTGGGCAGAGTATGTCAATGACTGATCCCCAGATGAGACTTCATCAGATGAAACCTCAACTGAAATTTTCTTTTATGGAGAAACAGGAGAAGGGGAAAGAGTCCAGTGGATTGCTTCAGGGCCATAAAGGGAATTAAAGAGCCCTTTAGAAAAGTTCTGCCAATCTGCAGGTTGTTCTTGGGAGACATGAGAAGCATGCTTATTTTTCTTCTTTGTCTTTGGTGGGACATCCATGCAGTGGAAGGACGAGGGACCCAATATTGGCCTACACTCAAATATTGCTTGGAACACCTTGGAACCAAGAATATGAGGTAAGCTGGGCACTGTTGTGCCCATCCCCTGATTCTGGCTCCAGGAACAGTATCTTTTCCACTTTTCAGCATAGAATTTTCTAGTACTAGGTCTCCTTGCCTCCATAATGACATCTAGCACCTGCTTACAGAGGGAAACTATTGGAGAGCTCAAGAAATTAGCCAGGCTGCAAGGGTTTGAAGCTGAGGGTGTAGAATCTGGCCAGCCTGCTGGGACAGCAGGGAAGGGGTCTGAGGCAGGTGCCATGGTTCCAGCAGTGTCATACTGAGCAAGACGGGGTACCACTGCTGGCATGGCCAGTCTGGTGCAATCAGTATTGTCCTTGGCTTGTCCTATTTGATCTTTTGCAGAACCTTCGAGAAGAGAGGCAGACAAGGAAAGGCATAAACGGAGAGGCTTTCTCAGGTAACGGACAGGGCATCCACTTTCCAAGCTTGAATGTGGGAAGTCCCTGTGCAGAATTTGTCCAATTGGTAGTTCTGAGGGAGGCAAACAGGTCTACCTCTAGAATCCATTTGTTCCGCAAGAGGTTGAATATTTTTGTTTCCAGTTTCCAATCGTGTGGGTCCATGAGATTTCTGCTTAAGTCATCTGCCAGTGAATTTAACTTGCCTGGCAAGAATTGAGCTTGTAGGTGCACGTGGTACCTCAAGGCTATGTTCCACAGAGCCATGGCTAGTCTGCAGAGAGGGTATGAGTGGGTTCCCCCTGCTTGTTTATGTACCACATAACAGTGGTGTTGTCTGTCTTTACCAATAGTTGTCCTGGAAGAATGCGGTCTTTGAAGGCGGTCAGGAAATTCTGTGCAGCTAACATTTCTTTTTGGTTGATATGCAGGTGCATCTGTCTCGGGTTATATTTGCCCTGAATGCACTGCCCTGCCAAGTGAGACCCCATGCATAGTCTGTGTCTGTTAGGGTTTGGGCGGCAGGGGGTAGAGAGAAAGGGAGCCCCTTGTTGTGGTAGCAGGCCTCTGCCCACCAAAGGAACTCTCTGTCTTTATACAAGGAATGATCAGAATCATTGATTCCAGGTCCTGAGAGTGTTGACACCAAAGGCTTTTTAGATACCATTGTAGTTTCCTCATATACAGTCTTGCATATGGAATTAGTACAATGCAAGAGGCCATGAACCCCAGGGCTTGCAGAATTTTCCTTGCAGGTATCTGGGGTTTTGTGGCCAACAGTTTGAAGTAGGTTGTCAAATAAACTTGTTTCTCTGGGGTGAGGAAAGCCAATTGGGAAGTTGTGTTCAAGCTTGCTCCCAGGAATACAATCTGTTGGCAGGGTACTAGGTGAGATTTCTTTTCATTTATGGTGTACCCCAGTGAGGTTAGAAGTTTGTAGAGAAGAAAGATAGTATTCCAGGGTAAAGTGCCTCCAAATAGCAAACCATGAAAATAAAAAGAATAACTCCAGAGGCAACACCACAACTATCGGAGCCAACCTTTATTAAAAAACAAAAATTGACAATAGAATCAGGCCAGTAAGTGCTTTCACGTTGTCATCAATGCTTCATCAGACTTCTAAGCACAAAAAAATACTTTCAATTTAAATACACAAGTATCTGTTGGTAAACCAACCAGAAAAGGCAATCAATTAAACAATTAAATGACTAAATACATTCTTATTCAGTAGATATAGAACACTAAAATGCGTTTCAACTAACTTCACAATCTTATACTTGCAAATGTGCAGTATATTATAGTGCATTAAAAGCTTAATATCCATAATAAAAACAATATACATATAAAAATGCACATAAAAATACTGTATAGAAAATATATACATATAAAGATAATATATATATATATATATATATATATATATATATATATATATATATATGTAGAAATATATTTAAAAACCAAGAAGCTATTAACTCTACTGTCGTCTATTATGCATATCAAAATGTGAAAAACATTGTAATATCTGAATGCATATGTATACATAATATATATGCATCATATTTAACCATATATCATGATGTTACAACTAGACATATTTAAAGGGTTTCAAAGAAACTCTGTCATTCAAGCCATGTGTTCTGTCAGCTTGTAGCCTCAATATCCATCTTGCTTCTTAGTGTAGTTCCTAATGTCACAAAACCTTGTGGTCTTATTAACTCTAAGACTGTGAAATAAAATCTATGTGTGGTGTCTGTATGCAAAATATGTTTGGCTAGTGCATTACCTTCATCTTCCTTGCTAATGGCATAGATATGCTCCCTCACATGCTCTCTTTACGTTCTATTATTCTTACCGACATAAAATGAACTACATTTCTGACATGAAGCTAAATATATGACATCTCTTATTTTACAATCTGCATATATATCAAAAGAAAAAGTCTGACCTGTTTTTTTAAATATATTTATATCTTATCTTTATATGTATATATTTTCTATACAGTATTTTTATGTGCATTTTTATTGCTTTTGTGGATATTAAGCTTTTAATGCACTATAATATACTGCACATTTACAAGTATAAGATTTAGTGAATAGTTAGTTGAAACGCATTTTAGTGTTCGACATCTACTGAATAAGAATTTATTTAGTCATTTAACTGATTGCCTTTTCTGGTTGGTTTTCCATCAGATACTTGTGTATTTAAATTGAGAGTAGTTTTTTTGTGCTTAGAAGTCTGATTAAGCATTGATGACAAGATGAAAGCACTTACTGGCCTGATTCTATTGTCAGTTTTTCTTTTTTAAAGGTTGGCTCCGATAGTCGTGGTGTTGCCTCTGGAGTTATTCTTTTTATTTTCGAGGTTAGAAGTTTCTTTACGAATGCCAGATGTTTTAATAGCAAGTCCTGGCTTTCTGCTTGAATCAGACAATCGTCCAAGTATGGGTATATTTGAATATTTCTCTGCCTGCAAAATGCAATGGCTGGAGCTAGACACTTTGTGAATACCCTGGGTGCAGTAGATAAGCCAAAGGGAAGTGCAGAGAACTAATAGTGCATGGAGCCTGCCCTGAAGCGTAGGTATTTCCTGCAAGATTCCCTTATTGGAATGTGCAGGTAAGCTTCCTTTAAGTCTAAGGTTGCCAACCAGGCATCTTTGCCTAGCATAGGAAGCAGCTGTTGAAGTGTTAGCATTTTGAATTTTGGGATTACCAGAAAGGTGTTTAGAATAGAGAGGTCCAGAATTGGATGCCCGGAGCTGTCTTTTCTGGGTACCAGGAAAGGTCTTGAATAAAAACCTTGTCCCCTTTGTTCTGCTGGGACAGGTTGAATAGCCCTGATACTCAGAAGAGAGATAACCTGCTGTTGGGCCTCTGCCCACTGATTTGGGGGTAGATCTGGCCAACCGTTTGGGATTGGTAGGGTGTGGAAGTAGTATCTGTATCCTTGGGAAACTATATTCAAAACCCATTTGTACTGGGTAATGAGTTCCCAGTTTTCTGCATGCAGGGCGAGCTTTCCTCCTAACGGAGCAGGCAGTTGAGCAGGGCTTGGAAGGGTTAATGTTGTCATTGCGCCATTTTTCCATAGGGGGTGGCTTACTTACTCCCTGCTTTGGAAGTGGGAGCCCCCCCACTGCTTAGGCCTGTGCGTAGCCTGAGACTGTAACCTAGGTGGTCTGCTGTTCCTGGGTTTCGACTGAAGGCCTGGAAGAGACTGGAAAGGGACAATTCTTTGAAGGCCAATGCCTACTAAATCTGGGAGGCTGTACTTGTAGGACATCTTTAATAGTCTGCACAGATTTAGCTTTTTCCTCCATCCTTTTGAGGACTTCTGCTTTGTTGTCAAACAGCTGGTCTTGGTTTAAGGGAGCATCCAGTAATTAACTTTAACATGATCTGGCAAGTTTTGCTCCTTAAGCCAAGCATGCCTTCTATGTACAGGCCCAGTAACAGCAGCCCTGCAAGATGCCTCTAAAGAGTCAAAACCACACTGCAAAGTATGTTTACCAACTTGTTCTGCAGAATACATTACATCCTGTAATTCTTTGTGTTCAGCAGAGTCAGGAATCAACATCATTTTCTCTTTAAGCAGTCCCATAATGTGCTGCTGGTACTTTAACATATGAAACTGGCAATTTAAAGCCCTAATGGCCAAAGTAGCAGAAGTGTATACCTTCTTACCCCATCTGTCCAAGGTTCTAGAATCTCTATCGGTAGGATTTTTGGCAGCAGTAGCCTTAATGCCTTTTGGTCCTTGGGAAAAAGTCTCTGGATCCGCAGTAGGATTCTTGAAGAGGAACTTGTGAGAGTCAGGTACTCTGTAATACAGTTCAGGTTTTCTGGGAGCTGGAGGTAAAGTGCCTGGGGAAAGGCTAGATTCCAAGAAAGCATCATCTACAATGTCCAGAACAGGAGTGATAGCTAAAAGGCCTGTGTTGAGGAAGGAGTAAGAATTCCCTAAGCCTCTTTTTGGAGTTAGAGTAATCCTGGCTTTCCCAGTGGAAATGCTCCCCTAAGAGTGTGCAAGGTTTCCCCAAAAGAAAAATCTTCTGGAGGGGAAGCAGAGGGAATGGACTCCTCTGCATCAGAATCTTTGTAGGTAGATGAGGGCAAATCCTGGTAATCAGAAGGAACAGAAATATCAGATTTCTGATCAGAAGAATCAGAAAGAAAATCAGTTCTAGGTCTCAGAGGGGGACGGCTGTTTTCCCCTAATTAAGGTAATAAGGTCTTCAGCCATTCTAAGCATTCATTTTTTAGGCATATGGGCCTGAGTATGCGGTTTGGACGTCGATTTTCTAGGCATGGTGCAAGTTTTAGGCCTGGATGAAGAAGATGGCGTTGGTTTAAAATGCAAGTCTGTAGGCCTGAATACACCTTCAGAAGCTGGTGTATGCAGAGTGGCTCTGGACCCATCCAAGGTAGAGACATCCGCAGGTTCCATAGTCGAAGAAGCATCTCGTGGCATACCGGACTCCGAATGGGTCTCAGTAGAGGCCTGCAAATCTGAGGTAGCAGGTATCAGGAGCTGCGAAAGCACCTCACTGAGTACGGGCGGACTGGCGACTAGCTTAACAGAAGTATCGTTGTCAGTTTTGGACCTATGTGGTCACTGTCTTTATCTTTACGTTTTTTCGGAAGATCGGTAGTGAGGTGGCTTAATGAAACCATTTCAGAGTACCAAAATAATTTGCTGCAAAGATAGCCCAACGATGAATAGTTTGGGGGTTGAACAAGGCACAAAACCAACTGCGAGGGACGTCTGGGTCTAAGCAAGGAATGCAGTACGAAGTAAAATGTTTATGAGGTACTTGCTTTCCACATAAGACAATTGCTAACTTTTAATGACATCGGTTGGAGCAAGAAAAAAGATCCCCAACAGGATACTTATCTTTTTTTGAAGACTTCGGTTCTGAAATTCGAAAACAAAAATTTCAGGAGTCGGCCGACCGGCACTTGCACACTGTTTCTGCTTTGGGCACCGCACAGCAAGAAAGACTGATGTAATGGCATTGGCTGCATGTTTTATACCCCTGACGTCATGGAAGAAGAGAGCATCCCACGCAGGAATCCAGGACTCTGGTATTCAGGCCGGCTGAGGGCTACCTGGAGGCAGATAACCCAAATGTGAGGACTGCAACAGTGAAACACGAAGAACATCCAGTTTAGTGAACAGCGTACAGACTAAATTCAGAGGTAGTGTTCAGAATTGCAGCAAATAAGTTATGAAGACTAAGCATAAATACATCATGTATTATCTTACACCTTTTGTGTAGGACATATGCCTGATGTGGGACACCTGGAAGGTGTAAACGCTTTGGTATACTGTACAGATGTTAGGCTATCCTCAGGGCATCCCCAAGAGTAAGAAACACTGCAACAATGATAAGGAAGAACATCAGGTTTTAAATTATAAGGCCTACACTGACCAAAGCCTTGTCCCTATTCTCAGTACATCACAGGAGGCTGAAGGATGATCCCTTGTCTTGCGTTCAAAGCCTCAATGGCTCATACCGTCTCAGAACTATTGTACATCAGAAAGTTCAATGGTGGACTAAACACCAACTTGAGAGAGTCTCTTCTGTAACATATGAAGAACAAGCTGGAGGGATAGATATGTATCACAGAGAATTCTACTTCTCTGTAATAGTCTTCCTCACCACATAAAACAAAGTACTTCTCCAACTCTATTCAAACAATCGGGATAAATGGATGGGAAACCATAAAAGACATCCCTGGAGTAGTACTCTTCCCTTATGAAAGGTAACATGTAAATGTTCTACCTGCTCTGAGGCATTAACATTTAAATTACAAGAGCAAAAATAAAAATCATAGAAATGCATTACTGGGCTTCTAAAGATCCTTCGGGGTCAATTGCCCTACAAAACTACATTAAATTTACAAGGGAATTCTGACTACAAACAGGACCATATGTCAGTCGCAAAGAAGTCTGACAAGCACATAAAAGTCTGGAAGACCATATTAGCTACTAATTAAAAAAAAAAAAAAAAACTTACATATACAGGTTAAAACTTCATCACTACCACCAAACAAAATCCCAAGCCCCTATCAATTAATTTATTTCACAAAAAGAAACTTAAGGTAGCAATCTCCACAGGGAACCAAGACTGTCAATCATAAAAAGGTATCTGATGAACAGATAATTAAGCCTGGCACTGTTGATGTTTCCTGAAAATGTTTTCAGGTAACATTCTTTAGCGACAACCACCAAGTCTCAGCCCTTGACACATTCTGAAAGGAAAAAACTCTCGTCCACTGAAAAACTGTCATATTAGAAGGGAATCCTCACCATGACCCAAAAGAGTCTGCCAAAATACGTGCCTGACAAGTGGTTAGTGGGGCTTTAGAGAACTGATGAAATACCATGACAGGATAAATAAGCTTTGAGGTAAAATAATTTAATGACAACCCCCCCTTGCAAAAAAAAAAAAAAACCTACCCATATCTCCCCAGCACTAACATTTGGCAGAAAAGCAAAACATTTTCTCACAAAATTAGTTTTGTGGCTTTTCTCTATAGAACCACAAGGAAAAAATGATTCTGAGGTAAAACTTGGTGACCAACCCTAAAAATATCAGTTCAAGCTTGTAATCTACATTTCCAATAGAAAATAAAATTGTGTACTCACCATAACATTCCATCTGTATGGTGACTTTTCATTTCCCCTTACATATGGGTTCAGATCTGATCCAACTCGGCTGTTACTAAGTTTGTGGCAACCAAAAAGCTCTCGGACACCTCCCCTTACCCATAATATACCTCTCCCTGTTACATCCGACCTTGTTTGCTAAGGATATTCTTCAGACAGGGAACATGAAGAAAAAAATTTACATGAAAAAAGGCCCATAATGGCACCATTTCTGGAGTATGGAGGGAAAATAACCTAAGCAATAAAAACAGGCTTCCCGCTCTACCAGAAGCAAAGAGTTGAGGGATTGGATGGAAGAGATGCGAGGAGAAATGAAAACTTGACAATACAGCTCAAACATTATGCTGAGTACAGAATTTCTTTATCTGACATTGCCAATTTTCATTTTGTCCTTACATATGGGACAGTCCCCAACTACTTTTAGCCCAAGTGGACTCAGAAGGATGTTTATCAGAAGCATCAAACCATAGCAGGCGCTTTCCCTGGACACCAAATCCAATTTGTAATGAGTGGCTAGATCACGTGGCCACTGCACAAATTTCATCCATGGATGCATTAGCCTGAAAAACTGCCAAAGTCAGGTCCTGATTGAGTGAGCTCAAACAGGTTTGGGAAGATCTACACCTTGCTTGGTGTAGATAAACGAAATGCCCTCAGAGAGCCATTTTGCTAGAGTAACTTTAGATACTGGTAGGCCTTTCTTAGGACCTGCGAAGGAAATAAATTGATTTGCCTTCCTAAAATCTTCTGTCCTGGGCAGATAAAAAACGTAATTGCCTATAGACATCCATCAACTGCAGTACATAGTCACCTTTGTTACTGAAGTTATGGAAGAAAATGGGCAAGTTAATGGTTTGATTGATTTTAGTCTCGGAAACAACTTTAGGTAGAAGAGAGGAGTTGTTGTGTAAGGAAATAAGAAGTTATGTCTTACCATAACATTCCATGTTAGTTGTCTTCTTCTCGCCTTCTTTCTTACTGGATGGCTTCGGAGCCGATCCTCGGCTCCGACTCGGCCTATACTATAGCTTGAGAGCTATTTTTACCGGCTCGAGGCAGCCCTATATCCCACAATACCATGCGCTAACTCCCCAGATCTCGTTTGGAAGCTAAGACATAGTATCAATAATAATATTATAATAATATTATAATCCTCTTTTACGAGTACAGATTACCTGCTAGTAACACTAAGGATACAAGGAAAACAACGCAACATATTGTATCTCCAGAAAAGGAAGGACTCAGAAACCTCGAGTCTATCCAGGCTAGGGGGCAGGAGGGAGGGACGTAAGAAAGGCGACGAGAAGAAGACAACTAAGATGAAAAGTTATGGTAAGACATAACTTCTTAATGTTAAGTTGTCATTCTCGCCTTCATTCTTGCTGGATGGGACAGCATCCCTAGCATCTTAGTTCTGGGTGGCTCAATGGAATAGACTCCTGAGTACAGTGGAACCAAAATCAGCTCTATTTCTGGAGGCTAAATCAAGCTTGTAATGGGCAATAAAGGTAGGTTTGGACACCCATGTAGCTGCTGTACAAATGGCATCTAGTGGTAACCTTGCTTGAAATGCCGTTGAAGTTGATAGTGCCCTGGTTGAATGAGCCTTAGGCCTAGAGGGAAGTTGCCTGTGTCTCAACTCATAGACCAAGGTAATAATAGATGTCAGCCATCTGGAAAGAGTAACCTTCGATACCGGAAGCCCTTTCTTGCCTGCAGCATAAGAGAGAAACAGCTGGTCTTTCTGAATTGTTTTGTCCTGTCCAGGTAATACCGTAATTGGAGATGAACATCTAATGAATGTAATTTTTGTTCAGCCCTGTTGGTATAGTCTGGGAAAAAGACAGGCAAATCAATGGAGTGGTTTAGATTTGCTTCCGATAACACTTTTGGTAGGAAGGAAGGGTTTGTTCTGAGAGTTACCCTGTCTTTATGAAAAACCAAATAAGGACAGACAGACGAGGCTTGAAGTTTCAATACCCTTCTGGCAGATGTTATAGCTACTAAAAACAGCGTTTTCCAAGAAAGAAGTTTGAGGGAGCAAGAAGCTGCAGGTTCAAAAGGGGGCAGAATTAGTGAGGTAAGAACTAAATTCAAATCCCATTGTGGGGGTGGATCTTTGACTGGAGGTCTGAGCAAAAAGATGCCCTTGAGAAAGGCTTTACAGAGTTTGTGGGACATAATATTAGCTTCTGAGAGTCCAACATGAAAATTAGCAATGGCCGCTAATTGTACCCTGATAGTGGCCGATGATGACCCTGAATGAAAAAGCTCTGCCAGAAAGTCTAGAACCTCATGAATGGGTGCATGGAAAGGATCTAAGGACCTAGTTTGTGCCCAGTGTGAAAAACGCTTCCATTTACTCGCATAAGTCTTCCTAGTATTGGACTTATGGGAAGCCAGAATGATATCACGAACAGGAGGAGAAATAAGGGGAAGCCTGGCTATGGCTGGAAGTGGAGCAACCAAGCTGTGAGGTTGATGGAATGTAGAGACTGATGAAGCTTGCCCGTGAGATGGGTCAACAGATCCGGAAGGGGTTCCAGATGCCAAGGCTGTTCCAGTAGGTATTTGTGCAGGAACGGGAACCAAACTTGTCAAGGCCAAAACGGGGCAATGAGGATCATTTTTGGATCTCAATGCGGTTGCTTTCTGAATTAATTGCGGGATCAACGGAAAGGGAGGAAAGGCATAAAGACGACCCCGGGGCCAAACGTGAACAAGAGCGTCTCTGAGGGGTTGGCCTGGCAGAGGAAAAAGTGTGAAGTTGTCGAGGCACTTGCTGTTTTGGGGAGTTGCGAAAAGGTTGCAGCAAGGCTGGCCCCACTTCTGAAAAATTCCGTCTGCTACTGCTTGATTTAGAGACCACTCGTGAGGCATGAGGATAGTTCTGCTCAACCTTGTCTGCTATGATGTTGGACTTCCAGGGGATGTGCGTTGCTATCAGAAACCGTTCAGATGAAATCACCCATTGCCAAAGTCTGAGTGCTTCTCGACAGAGGGGGTAGGACCTTGTTCCGCCCTGCTTGTTTATGTACCACACCACAGACATATTGTCCGTTTGAATTGCTATAGTCCCCGTGGGAAGAGAGCTCTGAAGGGCTTGCAACATCAAAAGCACCGCCCTCATCTCCAGGACATTTATGTGCAGGTGGCATTCTGACTGTTGCCAAGTGCCCTGGACCATCCTGCCCTGATAATGCCCCCCCACCCGATCAGGGAGGCATCCGTTGTGACAGTGGCAACTGGAGGGGGGAGAACAAAGGGTCTGCCCTGAAAAAGCTGAGGGGAAACCATCCACCAGGAGAGATGTTTCTTGCAAGATGGGGTTAACAAAATGTAGTGGGTCATTGGTAGCTGTTGAAAGGACCACTGAGAAAACAGCATCCACTGAAGGAGCCTCATGTGGAAGCAGGCTAATAGAAGTAGAAGAATCGCCGCCGCCATGAGGCCCAACACTTTCAATACTAGCTTGACTTGGACTCTGTTGGGCTGAAACAGGGGTTGAACATTCCGCCTTATGTCTGTCACTCTCTGAGGTGGTAATGTTGCAGACATTTCTGTGGTGTTTAATACGGTGCCTATAAAGTTTATACATTGACAAGGCGACAAGGAGGACTTTGCAAAATTTATAGAAATACCCAGACTGTTGCAAAGTTGAATAGTGTAATCCCTGGCCATTATGAGATCCTGTTTGGTGGTAGCGGAAATGAGCCAGTCGTCTAAGTATGGAAACACCTGGAATCCTTTCTGTCTCAGGTGAGCCGTGACCACTGCCAAACATTTGGCGAACACCCAGGGGGCTGTGGTGAGACCAAAGGGCAGGGCCCTGAATTGAAAATGACCGACTCCCAGCCGGAAGCGGAGAAACCTCCTGGAGCGCCTGTGTATCTTTATATGGTAGTACGCGTCCTGGAGGTCTAACGAGCACATCCAGTTGTCTCTGCCCAAAAAGGGTAGAATGGACTGCAGTGTTACCATCCGAAATTTTGTCTTTAGTACAGAGTTGTTTAACCTGCCGAGGTCCAAAATGGGTCTCCATTATCCTGTCTTTTTGGTACCAAAAAGAATCTGGAGTAGATTCCGGATCCTAGCTGATCTGCTGGGACTGCCTGGATGACTCTTTTCTTACAGCTTTTTTATTTCTAGCTGAGCCTGACCCCTTTGTGTGGGTGGCACGTCTGGTAGGGGTTTTGGCGGTTGTACCGGAGGGAAAGTGAAAGGGATTTTGTAACCCTCGGATATGATCTTCTGTACCCATGTGTCTTGGGAGAGGGATTGCCAGGCTTCCGGGTACAGAGATAATCTTCCCCTGACTGCCTCCGAAGGCGGACAGTCGGGCAGCTTCTCAGGGATGCTGAAAGAGTTGGTCAGGAAAAGAATCCCTAGAGCCCTGGTTCTGAGGACCCCCCTCTGCCCCTGGGGCGGCGTATGTTATTTCCCCCTCTGCCTCTAGGGGGAAATTCACCACGTGCGGCAGGCACAACTCCCTGAGGTTTGCGGAACCACATCTTTCCTTCCCTCTGTCCCTTAGGGATAAGGTCTAGAAGGCGTGGAAAAACTGACTCCCACGGCAGAGAGAGTCTTACCAAATTGCTCGCATCTGGTGAGGGTATTCTTCACCTGAGGTCCGAACAATTCTGAACCATCAAAGGGGGTGTTGGTGAAGGACGCCTTGAAGGGATCGGCAAAGTTACATAGTCGCATCCAAGTGTGACGTCTCAATGCAACGCCTGTGCCAGCGGCCCTACTCACTCCATCGGCTGCATAAGAGATAAGCCGCATGGAGGAGTTAACAATGGAGTTCAAGGTAGCCAGCTGAGAGTTTATTTTGTCCTTAAACCCCGCAGCAGAAGGATCCTATACCATTTCACCCAGCTCTTTGAGCAAGTCTCTCTGAAGGCGGGTGAAATGACAAATAGTTCAGCGATCGCATAGAAAAGGTCGCTGAAGCAAAGGTCCGCTTGCCGTACCTGTCCATGGTCCTGGATTCTCTGTTAGGAGGATGAACAGATACAGAAGGATCAGCCAATTCCTTCTTAGTGGCTGCTGCTACCACCTAGCATCAATTGAAACACCTTTGGTGAGAAAGGATTTGTCATCTGGTGCAGAAATAAATTTAGAAGGCCTCCTAGGGGTAGGTTCCATTGAATCAGGAGCTGCCCATGCCTTTCTAGCCACTACCTCCATTAGTGGGTCGAAAGGGGGAGACACCCAGGAGGTGGAAGGGCGAGATCCAAAGGCGTCAAGGTAAACCGACTCGTCCTCGGAAGGTTTGAGAGTGGACCAATTTCCCCTCTGTCTTAGGATTTCTAGGATGTCTGAAAAGGAGACATCCTCAGAGGGGGATCTGGGGGAACCTTCCGACTCATCCAAGTCGGTGTCCGACGTGACAGACTCGGGGGAGTCTATGTGCTTCCTCTTGCACTTTCTTTTCCTAGGGGGTTCCCCTGAAAAGTACAGTTTTGTACCTACCATAAATGTAGATGTCCGATAGGCATGCATCTGCAGTCCTTACAAATGGGTTGTCCTGTCGTCAGGCAGCCCTTCGGTCGGCCGGATTCCAAAGTCTGGGTCTGGCCTCGGCTGGGGTCGCACTTCACCCGTCACAGCTGTAGTTCTTCGGGTATAAATGCATCAGCCGACGCCATTTTCCTCAGTGTTTCTTGCCCCAGATGCCAGGTGCCCTCTAGGAAGGCTAAATTTGGATAAATGCAAATGGTTCCAAATAGTAGAGAGCAAACAAAAAATAAGCATGTATGTACATATATACAAACAAATACACCATAATAGATTCCCCCAGCCAGCTACAAGATGGGCAAATACCCTAGGAGTACCACAGAGGGGAAGGAGGGTGGGTAATCCTGACTGCAGATGCATGCCTATCGGACATCTACATTTATGGTAGGTACAAAACTGCACTATGTCCTTCAAGGATGCATCTGCAGTCCTTACAAATGGGTAGAATACCATAGCCAAACTGGGGGAGGAGGAGAAATAAGATTATGGTGTAGTTAAGATCCCTTGCAAAACAGCAGTGGCAAAACCTGCTCGGGATCTGGAGTATAAAGGTAAATTATAATGCTTGGCAAATGTATGCACGGAGCTCCAAGTAGCAGCCTCTAAAATGTCTTTGATAGCCACTCCTCGTAGAAAAGCTGTGGTAGTGGCTGTAGCCCTTGTAGAGTGAGGCCTGATGTTTTCTGGAGTTTTCTTCCCATGGTAGGAGTAACAAAATCTAATGCAATTTCCTATCCACTTAGAGATTGTCTGTTTTAAAATTGCTTTTCCTTCCATTCCTGTTGCATATGCTACCAGTAGCTGGTCAGTTTTTCTATTGCTCTTGGTCCTGTCCAGGTAGTAGCGTAATTGTCTATGTACATCCAAGGTATGCAAAGTCTTTCTCCCTGTTCTGTGGGTTGGGGAAGAATGTAGGTAGGTGGATAGCTTGATTTAAAGATACCCTGGAGACCACCTTTGGCATAAAAGTAGGATTTGTTCTCATGGACACTCTATCTTGATGGAAGATCAGGAAGGGCTGTACTGCCATTAATGCCTGTAGCTCAGATACCCTTCTTGCTGAAGTGATTGCAAGCAGGAAGGCAGTTTTCCATGATAAGTATTGTAATTCTGCTGTTGCTGCTGGTTCGAAAGGAGGGAGTGTCAACTTTTCTAGCACAAAGTTCAAGTCCCACGCTGGCAATGGTGGCTTCCTAGGTGGTTTTACATTTTTAATTCCTCTCAGAAACTGCCTGAGCAGAGGATGTGAGAAGACTGGAGGATCCAAGTTGTATTCTGCTGAAATAGCTGATGCATGAATCTTAATGGAAGACTAGGACAGGCCTTTGTGGAAGAGCTCTGCCAAGTATTCCAGGATGTTGGCTATGTTTACCAGTGACACATTTTCTCCTTTTGCAGTACTCCAAATGGATATCTTTTCCATTTTGCTGAATAATTTTTTCTTGTTGAGGGTCTGCGAGCCTCCAAGATAATGTCTTTAACCCTTTGGGATAAATTTGGGTTATTTGGTGTTATGCAATGTTCCAGGCAGTCAGCTGCAGTGTTTTCAGGTTTGGATGCAGGGTGTTGTAGTTGTTCTGTGTTAACAGTAAGGGAACTAGGGGTAGAGGCCATATTTGTTCCCGAGACATGCTCCTCAGTAATGGGTACCAATGTTGCCTTGGCCAGTCCGGAGCCATCAGGATGATCCTTGGACGGTCCTCTTTGATCTTCAATAGCACCTTGTGCATCAAAGGAAGTGGTGGGAATGCATATGCTGTCAGGTTTTTCCAACTGAAAGATAGGGAGTCCACTTTCCAAGCAAGTGGGTGGTACGTCCTTGTGCAGAATTTCTTCAGTTGGTGATTGCGTGGGGATGCAAATAAGTCTATTTCTGGTAGTCCCCATTTTCTTGTAATGGTTTTGAAGATGTCCGGATGCAGCATTCATTCGTGGGCATCCGTGGTAGTTCTGCTTAGTATGTCTGCCAGAATGTTTTCTTTTCCTGGCACAAAAATTGCTTGTAACTGAATGTTGAAGCTCAGGGCCACATTCCAGAGGTCCATTGCCATCCGGCATAGAGGGTACGAATGTGTGCCTCCCTGTTTGTTGATGTACCACATAACTGTGGTGTTGTCTGTCCTTAACAGTTGACCTTGTCGAAGAAGTGGTCTGAATGTCTGAATTGCCAGTTTTACTGCCAGCATTTCCTTTTGATTTATGTGTAGGTGCAGTTGGTCTTGAGTCCATAAGCCTTGTATGCACTTGTCCAGCATGTGCGCCCCCCAACCGAGGTCTGAGGCGTCCGTTGTGATGGTCTGGCTTGGTTGAGTGCTGTGGAAGGGCAGTCCTTTGTTTGATTGACAGGCCTGAGCCCACCATTGGAATTCTTGCTTCAGGCATGGGATTATTGGAATTTGGGTTTCTAGGCTGTGCTTGTGCTGAGACCATAAATTCCTTAGGTACCACTGTAACTTTCTCATATGCAGTCTGGCATGTGGAACCAATATTATGCAGGATGCCATGAAACCCAAGGCTTGCAGGACTTTTCTTGCTGTTAGCTGGTTCTTCTTTGTTAATGCCAAGAAGTAGAGAGGTAGTTGCTCCTGTTTTTCTACTGTTAGGAATGCCATTTGTTTTGATGTGTCCAGTTCTGCACCCAAAAAGGTTATCCTTTGGGATGGTATCAGCCTTGACTTTTTTATATTGACTGTGTATCCCAGAGCTTGCAGTAGATAAATGACCCTTTTCAAGTCTTCTGCTAGCTTGTTTTTGTTGTCCGATTGCAACAGGCAGTCGTCCAAGGTAAGGGTAGATTTGGATTCCCTGAAGCCTGCAATGAGCAATTACTGATGCCAAGCATTTCGTGAACACTCTGGGCGCAGTAGATAAGCCAAAGGGCAATGCTGAGAATTGATAATGCTCTGATCCTGCAAGAAATCTGAGGTATCTTCTGCAATTTGGTTGTATGGGGACGTGCAGGTATGCCTCCCTGAGATCTAGAGTTACCAGCCAAGACTCCTTGCCCAACATGGGAAGAAGTTGCTGTAGGGTCAGCATTTTGAATTTTGGGACAATGAGGTATGTGTTTAAAGCGGACAGATCGAGAATAGGTCTCCATTGGTTTTCTTTTCTTGGTACCAGGAAGAGCCTGGAGTAAAATCCTTGTCCTTGCTCCATAGATGGTACCTTTTCTACAGCTCTCATCCTTAGTAAGTGAGTTATTTGTTTTAGAGCTTCTGCCTTTTGATTTGGAAGAAGGTTTGGCATTCCTCTCTTCTTTGGTAGAGTATGGAAGTGAAACCTGTAACCTTGGTCTATTGTCTGCAAAATCCACTTGTCTCCTATGATGTAATGCCAGTTTACTGAAAATAAGGCTAGTTTCCCGCCTAAGGGTGCTTCTAGTTGTTCCATGGTAGGCGGTGCCAGAGCCAAGTCACTGTGATTGTCCTGTAGTAGTGGTGGCGGCTGTATCTGTGGCTGTACCTCGCTGGTTGTTAGCCTGCCACTGACGTCCCCTGTAGGCACCTCTGGATTGACCTCTGCCTCTTGAGCGCCTATTCCTGCCTCTCTGAGCTCTGGAGGTGTCTGGAAAGGACCAATTCTTGGAGGGCCAATTCCTGCTAAACCTTGGAGGTTGGACCTGTAAGAAATCTTTGACTGTCTGGACCGATTTTGCCTTCTCTTCCATCTTCTTCAGCACCTGTTGTGCAGGAGAGCCAAACAAATTGATCTTGTCCATGGGAGCATCTAGTAGCTTTGATTTGACATGGTCTGGTAAGGCCTGCTCTTTTAACCATGCATGTCTTCTGATCACTGTGCCAGTCATGGCTGATCTAAAGGAAGCCTCCAGTGCATCATAGCCACATTTTAAGGAATGATTACTGACCTGCTGAATGTTATGTACCATTTCCTGAACAGATTTTTTGTCTAATGGTTCATCTGAGGACAGCTGTTTAGTTAATTGGTCTAACATAAATTCTTGATACTGGATCATGTGGAATTGACAGTTCAAGGCCCTAGCTGAAAGAGTAGCAGAAGTGTAAACTTTTTTACCCCATCTCTCTAAGGCCCTGGATTCTCTTTCAGAGGGGAGGGGGTTTTTGGCAGAGGTAGCTGCTACCGCATTAGGTCCCTGGGAGATAGTTTCGGGATCTGCAAAAGGAGCCTTATACAAATGATAATGTGTGTCCGGGACCCTGTAGTACCTATCGGGCTTAGCAGGGGCCGGAGGAAGTGAATCAGGAGCAGTACAAGCATCATTAAATGCATCATCCACAACAGTCAGAACTGGAGGGATGGCTAAAGGCCTATGCTGTGGTAAATGCAGAAAGGTTCTAAGCCTTTTTCTAGAGTCTGAAAAATCCTGGCCCTGCCACTGAAATTGTTCCCTCACAGCATGCAAGGTTTCCCCAAAGGAAAATTCCTCAGGTGGAGAGGCAGAAGGAATGGACTCTTCAGCATCAGAGTCTTCATAAGGGGAGAAAGGACCCTCTGGAGGGTTTGAATTATCTGAATCATCAGAGGAGTCATCTGTAGAAACTGGCTCAGGGGGCTCTGCTCTAGGCCTCTTCTCTGGAGGTGGGTGAGAAGCCCTGTCTGGGTGAGGTTGGGATCCCCGGATCAAAGAAATGAGATCCTCTGCTAGACTAAGCATTTGTGAACTAGAGCTAGGCCTGTGAGAGGGGGTCTTAGCAGGCACAGTTTTGGTAGATTTAGCTGCTTTAGCCCTGGCAAAGGCCTTAATCGACATGGTTGCAGGTGGCCTAGCAGCTCCACGTGCAGGGGTTGAAATATCCAAGGGGATAGTATCAGATAAATCCTGGGAACCTGCAAGAGCAGGTGGGATTTCAGTAGCCGATTCCACCAGGTTGGATGAGGCCTCGGTAGGAGGTAAGCTTTCGGCTGAAGGAAGAACCGCGAGCTCGGTTTCAGCCGAAACCGAGACACTCCCGGTTGGCTTAACCGCGGTTTCGGCCGAAACCGCGGACCGCGAGTGTCGGTCCTTTTCCTTGCGCTTTTTAGATATTTGCGTAGTCGGAAGATCCGACGGCATAATGTAAGCAAAAGTGGAGCGGAAAAACTCCTCAGCAAATTCCGACCGACGTCTAAGCGTCCGTCGGTTAAAAGAAGCACAGGCTAGACAAGCTGCTACGTCGTGGTCTGGGCCTAAACAAGGTAAGCAGTAAGAGTGGAAATCTTTATGAGGTATTTGTTTCCCACAAGTTATTCACTTTTTCTGACATCGGCTGAGGCAAGAAAGAGTCCCCAACGGGGTACTTAGCTTTTTAGAAGTCTTCGGTAGTAGTAGAAGTATTCGGTAGTAGTAATCTCTGGTTCTGACCGACCGGCACTTGCGAACAGCTTCTGCTTCGGGTGCCACGCGGCAAGAAAGACTAAGGAAAATGGCGTCGGCTGATGCATTTATACCCGAAGAACTGCAGCTGTGACGTCGGGTGAAGTGCGACCCCAGCCGAGGCCAGACCCAGACTTTGGAATCCGGCCGACCGAAGGGCTGCCTGACGACAGGACAACCCATTTGTAAGGACTGCAGATGCATCCTTGAAGGACATCTTCAGGGGAGCCTTCGGAAGAGGAGGAGACACCCAAGGTGGGTAACCTACACTTTGGATCTCTGCTGTCAAGTGTAGGAGGATGGCCAGAGACCGTAACAGGCACTATAGAGGGAGGAGCCGCAGAACTTAACCTTGGAGTGGACACTGGGTCCAGCACACTCCTCATCACCTTGAAGGCTCCCCTATCAGATACCAAAGGTAGCCCTGGCTCCGAAGAGACCAGAACTGCCCCCGGTACCGACAGAGAAGGCTCCGAGAATGATGTCGGGGCCGAACTAACCAGAGCTGAAGCTCCGAGAGGGAGAGCAGGGTCGGACAAGGGTCCGATGCCACTCGCCCCCTCGGAGCAGACAATGGAGTCTCGGCGCCCGGACCTCTCCACGGATGGAACCAATGAAGAGGTCGGAGCCGACGACACCAGAGCCGAAGGAAGTATCGGCTCCGACGTGGGCAAGGTCACGGTTCAGACAAACTCCGGCTCTGAACTCGAGAGATGAGTCGGAGGAGGAATGGATAGCTGTATCGAAGGAGCCACAGTCTGGTGAGATGGGCTCTGGAGCATTTGGGCCAGCACCTGAGATTTTATGAGTCTACTGACCACCCTCTCGATGTCGTGGTCGGAGAGCCTGGATGACTTTGATGAATGAGTCCTATGACTCTGCTCCGATAGGAGAGGGGACCTCGGAGCCGATCTGATGGACTCTAGCGAAGGGGACCTAGAGCGCTTGCGCGCTGGGGTCGGCTCCGATGATGGTTTCGGAGCGGAAACCACTTTGCTCGCTTCGGAGCCAGACAGAACCGAGGTCGGAGCCATCTCTATAACGCCAGCCCTCGGCTCAGAAGCTGGAACGGAGGGTTTGGCAGTTTTTGACGACTTCCCCGAGCCAGACTTGGATGGGGAGTTATCAGGCTTTAACAAGCCCCTTAGGATGAGCTTGTTACGCCTTTCCTGCAGGACTCTTGAACTAAATCCGTGACAAATGGAACAAGAGTCCTGCAGGTGTAAAGGCCCCAAGCAATAGACACAAGAAGTGTGACCGTCTGTCAGAGACATTTTCTGACAGCACGAGTCACACTTCTTGAATCCCGAAACCTTAGGGTCCTTTGACATCCTGACAAAAAATAAAAAGGAACACAGTCAGTCCACACACACACACTTATTTAAGATAAGGGGAACTGACTAAAAACCCACACACACACTGAAAGGGGTGGGGGAAAACTAAGGAAAAGCCCGTAGGCCCAAGA
Source organism: Protopterus annectens (assembly GCF_019279795.1). NCBI lineage: Eukaryota > Metazoa > Chordata > Ceratodontiformes > Protopteridae > Protopterus > Protopterus annectens. Next base: position 1,060,467,341 of record NC_056746.1, on the reverse strand, counting down.
TAAAAAACTAACTAAAGGGGAAAAAGGGCTACCGAAAGGGTAAGGCAGTTAGAAGGGACCTAAGAAGGGTAACTAACTGGAAAAAAAAACTACTGAGACTGAATATATATATGAAAAAAGCACTTACTGACCAGAGCCGGTAAAAACAGACTACCTCGCAGTGAAGCGGCAAACGAGATCTGGGGAGTTAGCGCATGATATTGTGGGATATAGGGCTGCCTCAAGCCAGTAAAAATAGCTCTCAAGCTATAGTATAGGCAGAGTCGGAGCTGAGGATCGGCTACGAACCCATCCAGCAAGAATGACAACTTATCATCTGTCTTTATGAAAAAACAGATAATGGAGGTTTGGAAGATAAGGCCTGAATTTCTGATATTCTTCTTGCAGATGTAATGGCCATTAGGAAGATGGTCTTCCAAGACAGCAATTTTATATTGCATGTTGCTGCAAGTTCAAACAATGCTGAAAGATAAGACTAACGAAATTTAGGTCCCATGGAGGAGATGGATCTTTGTGAGGTGGCCTTAGTAATAGGGTCACCTTTAAGTAGACTTTGCCAAGTTCATGGGAAATCAGTGTTACCTTTTCCAATGTGAAAATCAGAGATAGCTGCTAACTGCACTTTAACTGTAGAGGTAGCTACCCCATAATCAAACAGGAATCAAAAAGTTCTAGAATGGAGTGAATAAGTGCTGAGAAGGATCTAAATCATGCTGTTGAACCCAGATTATAAACCTCTTCCATTTGCTCCTAGAAAGTATTTGAGTGGATAGCTTATGGGAGGATAGCAAATATGATGGACTGGGAAGGACAGCATAGACTGTCTGACTATCAATGAAATTGGAGGAACCGAGCTGTCAGCTTTATGTTGGAAAGACTGGAAAGTACAGTTGTGTACACTTACCATAAATGTAGATGTTATCGAGTGTATTCACTGTTGCAGTCATCACCTGTGGGTTATCCCTGCTGTGTTAGCCCTTGGCCGGCCCGAATACCAGAGTCAATGTTTTTCTGCGTCGGCTGCTGTCACTTGCTACCTGATGTCAGGTCGTCAGTGTTATAAAGGAAGGCAACCAACGCCATTAACATCAGTTTTTCTTGCCCTAACCAGTCAGAGGCCCAGGTAAATATAGTAAAGGTGGCCCTGGTGGCTAAAAGCCATCGTTAGAAACTTATGTCTCTTAAAAGTATGAAGACACAAGGGTGGAGGAGGGTGGGAAACCAGGACTGCAACAGTGAATACACTTGAACATCTACATTTATGGTATGTGTACACAACTGTACTATGTTCTTAGTGTTTCAGTGCTGCAGTCACCACCTGTGAGAGGATTCCCAAAGCTGAGGAGAAGGGTGGTAGAATTTAGTACGAGGCCTAGGAAAGGGTCAGCATGCCCTGCAGAGGCAAACCCTGCTCTAGACTTAGAAAATAGAGATAGGTGGTAATACGTGGTAAAGGTATGGCCAGAAGTCCAGGTGGCAGCTTCCAGGATGTCCCTGGGTGGGAACTTCTCTGAGGAATGCTGTGGAAGTAGAGGCTGCCCTAGTGGAATGGGTTCAGATAGACTTGGGGGGGGGGGTTCCCATGTAATCTACAGCAGAAATGGATACAGTGCGATATCCATTTGGAAATGGGTTTGTTTGGAAATGGGGCTTCCCCTCTGCCCCTGGGGCAAAGCTGCCAAGTAGTTGGTCTGTTTCCCCTGAAGGATTTAATACGGTCCAGATAATATCTCGGTTGTCTGTGCACATCTAGTGAGTGCAGTATTCTTTCCCCCTTGTTTTTCGGGTTAGGAAAGAAGGTGGGTAGATGTATGGCCTGGTTGAGGGTTACATTAGATACCACCTTGGGCATAAAGGAGGGATTAGTCCTCAGGGAGTCCATTTCTGCATGGAAGATGAAGAAGGGCTCAATGGCTATCAGTGCCTGAAGTTCTGAAACCTTTCTGGCTGAGGTGATAGCTAGGAGAAAGGCAGTCTTCCAGGAGAGGTATCTTAGTTCTGCTAAAGAAGCAGGTTTGAAGGGTGGTAAAGTTAGTTTTTCCAAAACATAATTCAGGTCCCAGGCTGGAGTGGGTGGCCTTCAGAGAGGCCTGATATTAGAAGCCCCTCTGAGGAATTGTTTAATCAAATGATGGAAGAGAACAGGGGCTGTTCTTATCAAAATGAGCTGAAATGGCTCAGGTGTGGATTTTAATAAAGGAGGAGGAGGGGCCACTATTAAGTAACTCCACTAGGTAGTCCAGGATAACAGAGATGGAAGGTTGTGAGGTACTGCCCCCTCTGGACTGGCTCCAGGAGCAGAATTTTTTCCATTTTCCTGCATAGGATTTTCTGGTGCTGGGCCTTCTGCCCTCTGTGATAATGTCTAGGAGCTGTTTGCTTAACAGGAGACCCTTGTTTGCCTTTAGAGTATTAGCCATGCTGATAGTTTGAGAGTCTGCAGCACTCCACCCCCTACCCGAATTAAGAGGTCTGAGATCAGGGGAAGCTGCTGGGAGGCTGTAAGGGCAGGCTGCACAGTAAGGGGTACCAACGTTGTCTGGGTCAATCTGGAGCAATGAGGATGGCCTTTGGTCTCTCCTCCCTTATTTTGATCAGTACCTTGGGAGTAAGAGGCAGGGGAGGGAATGCGTACACAGAGAGGATGTTCCAGGGGAAGGTCAAGGCATCCACCTTCCACGCTAGGTGGTGATACCCACTGGTACAGAATTTTTTCAGCTGACTGTTGAGGGGATCCACCTCCAGAATCCCCAACGTCTGAGTAATTTGTAAAAAGTTTTCTCTGTGGAGCTGCCATTCATGGGGATCCAGTAAGTTCCTGCCAAGTGGTCTGCCAGGGTGGTGATGATCCCTGGTGGGTATTGGGCTATCAGGTGCAGCCCCATGGAAGTCAGCGAGAGGTTCATGGCTAGCCTACACAGAGGGAAAGATTGCCCCCCCCGTTCATTGATGTACCACAATACTGTGGTGGTGTCCATTTTGATAAGGAGAACCCCTGGCTTGAGATGGGGTTTGAAGGATGTCAGAGACTTTTGTACTGCTGACATTTCCTTCTGGTTAATGTGCAAGGGCAGGTGCTGGGCATCCCAAAAACCTTGGGTGCACCTGCCTTCTATGTGAGCACCCCAAGCTATGTCTGAGGTGTCGGTGGCAATGGTCTGCCCGGTTGGTCGGTGGGTGAAGGAAAGCCCCCTGTTCTGGGCACAGGCCCTTGACCACCAGAGAAACCCAGCCCTTATACAGGGAATCAGAGGGTGAGAGGTCTCTAGAGGTTGAGAATGCAGACACCAAAGGTTCTTTAGGTACCACTGAATTTTTCTCATGTGAAGCCTGGCCAGAGGAATTAGAAGGATACAAGATGCCATGTACCACAAGGCTTGCAGGAACTTCCTTGCAGTGAGGTGACTTCTGGAAGCCAGCTGTGTAAAATAGAGGCAGGAAGCTCTGCTTTTCTGGGGATAGGAAGGCCATTTGGGATTCTGTGTCCAACAGTGCTCCCAAGAAAATGATCTTCCTGGAGGGTGTTTTTCTTGATTTCTTCTCATTGATGGTGTACCCTAAGGAGGTTAGGAGGGTTTTGACAAACAGGAGGTCCTTGAGGAGCTTTTCTTTGCAATCTGCCTGAATGAGGCAGTCATCCAGATAAGGGTAAATTTGTATATTTTTCTGTCTGCAAAATGCTATGGTCGAGGCTAAGCATTTGGTGAATGCCCTGGGAGTAGTAGATAAGCCAAAGAGTAGCTCAGAGAACTGAAAGTGCTGTGAGCCTGCTCTGAAGCAAAGACATTTCCTGCAGGGCTCCCTTATGGGGATGTAGAGGTAGGCATCTTTTAGATCCGGGGTAACTAACCAGGAGTTTTTTTGTCAGCATAGGCAGCAGCTGCTGCAAAGTTAGTATTGTGAATTTGGGGACCACCAGGAAGGTGTTCAGAAGGCACAGATCCAAGATGGGGCGCCAAGTGCCCTCATTTCTGGGAGCAAGGAATAGTCTGGAATAAAAGCCTTTGCCTGTTTGATCTGAGGGGACAGGTTCTACTGCCCCTTGGGATATGAGAGTTTGGACTTGTTTCAATGCCTCTGCACACCGATTTGGAGGCAAGTCTGGATACCCACTTGGAATTGGGAGTTCGTTGAAGGTGAATTTGTATCTCTGAAAAATTATCTTTAAGACCCATTGATCCTTGGTTACAGCAAGCCAATTTTCTTTGCAGAGGGAGAGCTTTCCTCCTAGTTTTTGGCGAGTGGAAAGAGGGCAGTGGGGAAGGAGGGAGTCATTGAGAGTTTTTGCCATAGAAGGATGGCTTAGAACTCCCTGCCTTTGGCACGGAAATGGTCCACTATTTGGTTCTCTGTTTTCCCTGGGATAGGAGTCTAGGGGGCTTACCTTGTCCCTGTCTGCTAGCTGCAGGAAAAGACCATTGTTTTGAGGGAAAATTCCTGCTGAACCTAGGAGTTTGTACCTGAAGGAAGTATTTTACTGTTTGCATAGATTGTGCTTGGTCTTCCATCTTTTTAAGCACCTCTTCTGCTTTTTCTCCAAACAAGCAGTCCTTATCCAAGGGTGCATCAAGTAATTTAGAATTGACATGATCAGGGAGAGGTTGTTCCTTCAACCATGCATGTCTCCTAATAACAGATCCTGACACTGTTGCCCTGCAAGAGGCTTCTAGGACGTCATATCCACAGTGTAATGAGTGTTTAGCCAACTTGGCAAGTAGAGTGCTGTAAATCTAACTCTTTCAAATTGGCACAGTTGGGAAAGGTTGAAATCTTGTTTTAATAGTTCCAAAGTGTGTTGTTCATATTTTAACATGTGGAACTGACAATTGGGTGCTCCGATAGCCAAGGTTGCAGAGGTGTATACTTTTTTACCCCATCTGTCCAGAGCTCTGGAGTCGTTGTCAGAAGGAATAGGATTATTTTCAGAACTAGCCTTAGTTCCTTTTGGTCCCTATGTAATGACCTTTGGGTCTGCAGCAGGATTTCTGTACATGTATTTGTGAGAATCCAGTACTCTGTAATCCCTGTCAGGTCTTCTGGGAGCAGGTGGGAGGGCATCAGGAGTTGAGCTGGATTCATGGTAGACATCATCAACCACCTCTAAGATTGGAGTGATGGCCAAGGGTCTCTGCTGAGGCAGGTCTAGAAACTCTTAAGTCTTTTCTTAGACTGAGGAAAGTCCTGTGATTACCAGTGGAAATGGTCCCCGAGTGTGAGAAGGGTTTCCCCAAAGGAAATATGTTCTGCTGGGGGAGGCAGAAGGAATGGATTCCTCTGCATCAGAATCCTCATAAGCAGTCAGAGGTTTTTGTTCCTCTTCAAAGTCTGAATAATCAGACTCCTCAGAATCCAAGTATTTCAGGAGAAAGGTCTTTTTCTTTTAGGAGAGGCCTGACTACCCCCAATAAGGATGACAACATCCACTGACATTTTAAGCATTTGAGCTTGGGGGGGTAGAGCAAGGTTAAAATGGTGGCTAGATTGCCTCTAGGCCAAAGAGTATCCAACAGTCAGAGAAATGGTGGTCGGAAAAGACGTCGTGTTTTGTCTAGATTCAGTAGGAAGAAAAACCTCCTCGGAAGCCAGTGCCGGATTCGCAGCACCAGACCCAACCAAGGCAGAGACAACCAAAGGCTCGAAGACTATTTCTGTGGCATACCGGACTCGGAAAGGGTCTCAGTTGAGGCCTGCGAAGGTGCTGAATCGGGCATTAGGGGCTGCGAAGGCACCTCACTGAATTCCGGTGAACTGATGACCTGCTCAGTGGTAGAGTTGTCGGAAGGCGTAGCCTTGTGTGTTCTGTCTCTATCTTTATCCTTACATGCTTCCTCAAAGTCTTCGGAATGTTGGCTGACGGATGCCATTTTGGAAAAAAAATATCTGGCTACGATAAGAGCTTTACGACGAATGGTTCTCACGTTAAATAGTGCACAGAACTGGCAACAGGGGGCATTGTGGTCTGGGCCTAAACAAGTGATGCAGTATAAATGGAAGTCTCTGAGTGATATTTGCTTTCCACAAGCGAAAATTGTTAACTTTTTCGAACATTGGTTAGTGCAAGAAAAAAGGATCCCAAACGGGGTAGTTAGCTTTAGACATTTTCAGCTGTAATTCAACTTCTGGTAGCGACCGACTAGCACACTTGCGAACTGCTTCTGCTAGAATGTCTCTGGGTAGGAAGTCCTCTGAGAAAGGCTGCAGAAGTAGATGCAGCCCTGGTGGAAGGAGTCCTGATCCCCTTGGGGATAGGTTTACCATGGTGCATAAAGCAGAAACGAATATAATGGCTTATCCATTTGGAAATAGTCTGCTTTGAAATAGCCTTTCCCTCTGCCCCTGCAGCAAATTCCACCAATAGTTGTTCAGATTTTCTTAGAGATTTCGTCCTAAGTAGAATCTAGGTTGTCTGTGTACGTCCAATGAATACAGAATCCGCTCACCCTTGTTCTGTGGATTGGGAAAGAAAGTTGGCAGATGAATGGTCTGATTAAGAGCCACACTGGATACCACCTTAGGCATGAAAGACGGATTGGTCCTGACAGCCACCCTGTCCAGATGAAAAATAGTGAAAGGCTCCACTGCCGTAAGAGCCTGCAATTCTGAAATCCTTCTAGCCGAAGTGACTGCAAAAAGGAAAGCATTTTTCTAGGAGAGAAATTTTAGGTCTGCAGTAGCAGCTGGCTCAAAAGGAGGGAAAGTTTTTCCAAAACAAAATTGAGGTACCATGGAGTTGGTGCCCTCCTGGGAGGTCTTAAATTTTTGGCCCATCAGATACTGCTTTGGAAAAGGATGAGAAAAGAGGGGAGGGTTCTGTGTTGTAATGAGCTGAATTGGCAGAGGCATGGATTTTTATGGAAGAAAAAGATAGGCCCTTGTGAAGCATCTCAGTTAAGTATTGCAGAATCTGAGGAATATTGGGCATTGCTGTGCTTATTCCTTGTGACTGGTTCCAGGCACAGAATTCTTTCCCATTTGTCAGCATAAGATTTTCTATTACTAGACCTTCTAGCCTCCAAAATGGCATCCATCACTGGTTTGCTGAGGGATGCCAAGGGTGAAATTAGCTGATTATCCACGCTGAAAGATTCAAAGTTTGGAGAGGAGTGTACAGAATTTGGTAGTTTTGCTGAGACAGTAGGTAAGGTGTCTGAGGCAGGTGCCACGGAGGAAGGTGTGACACATTGCGCAGGAGTGGGTACCAGTGTTGGTGAGGCCAGTCTGGAGCAATCAAAATCAATTTTGGTATGTCCTGTTTGACTTTTAGTAGAACTTTGGAGAGCAGGGGAAAAGCATAGACTGATAGGTTTTTCCAGCTGAATGATAGAGCATTCACCTTCCAAGCTTTTTTGGGTCGAATTCTTGTGCAGAATTTGTCCAACTGATAGTTCTGGGATGAGGCAAAAAGATCTATGTCTGAGTTACCCCATATGCATGTCAACATGTTGAAAAAGTACAGTTGTGTACACTTACCATTAATGTAGATGTTTAATGTATTCACTGTTGCAGTCATTACATTTGGGTAATCTGACAGATTGCCCTCAGTCAGCCTGAATAACAAAGTCTTGGGTACTGCATCGGTTGGTGTCTCCTCTTCCATGACGTCAGGGGTATAAAACATACAGCCGAAGCCATTTTATTCAGTTTTTCTTGCCCCAGATTTCAGGTGCCCTCCCAAATGGGGAGCAAAAAAAAAAGATATATATATATGTATATATGTATGTATATATACATATAAACAGAAATGTATGGAAATGCACTTTTAGCAACAAACATTACCCTCATCTAAAAGCAAAAATGCCACAAAGGCTTTAGTATATAGTGAAGGAAAGAAAAGGTATAGAAAAGGGGGATGGTGTGTGGGTAACAAGGACTGCATCAGTGAATACACTCAAACATCTACATTTATGGTAAGTGTACACAACTGTACTATGTTCTTCACGTTTCACTGTTGCAGTCATTACATTTGGGTAGAATCCCAAAGCTATGGATGGGAGGATGGAACTAAACAGCATTAGGAGCGGCTATAAGGCCATGCAGAACTGCAGTGGCAAAGCCTGCCCTGGACTTGGAGAAGAAAGGCAAATAACGCTTTGTGAAGGTATGAATAGCTCCAAGTAGCAACCTCTAGAATGTCTCTGCTTGGAACCCCTCTGAGAAAGGCTGCTGAGGTAGAGGCAGCCCTGGTGGAATGTGACCTGATCCCCTTGGGCACAGGTTTACCATGGTGCAAGTAGCAGAAATGAATGCAGTGGCTTATCCACTTAGAAATAGTCTGCTTTGATATAGCCTTCCTCTCTGACCCTGCAGCAAATGCTACCAGTAGCTGCTCAGACTTTCTTAGAGATTCGGTCCTGTTTAAGTAGAATCTTAGTTGTCGGTGTACGTCCAATGAATGCAGAATCTGCTCCCCCTTGTTCCACGGATTTGGATAAATTTTGGCAGGTGAATTGTCTGGTTAAGGGCCACACTGGAAACCACTTTAGACATAAAAGAAGGATTGGTCCTGAGGGACACCCTGTCCAGGTAAAATGTAATAAAAGCCTCCACAGCCATGAGAGCCTGTAGTTCTGAAACCCTTCTTGCTGAAGTGACTGCCATGAGAAAAGCTGTTTTCCAAGATAGAAAATTTATATCCGCAGTAGCTGCTGGTTCAAAAGGAGGCAGGATGAGTTTTTCCAGCACAAAATTGAGGTCCCATGCAGGAGTTGGTGATCTTCTGGGAGGCCTTAACTTTTTGGCCCCTCTAAGATACTGTTTAAGCAGAGGATGAGAAAAGAGGGGAGACTCTGTGTTGTAATGAGCCAAGATGGCAGAGGCATGGATGTTTATTGAAGAAAAAGATAGGCCCTTGTCAAGCATCCCAGTCAAATATTGTAAAATCTGAGGAATATTGGGCTTTGCTGTGTCTGTTCCTTGTGCTTGGTTCCAAGCACAGAACCTCTTCCATTTATCAGCATAAGATTTTCTAGTACTAGGCCTTCTGGCGTCCAAAATGACATCCATCACAGATTTACTGAGAGGTGGTGTTTGAAAAATTAAATGATCAGCCATGCTGCAAGATTCAGAGTTTGGAGCTGAGTGTGCAGAATTTGATAGTTCTGCTGAGACAGTAGATGAGGTACTTGAGGCAAGTACCAAGGAGGAAGTTGAGACATATTCCTTAGAAGTGGGTACCAGTGCTGGCGTGGCCAGTCCGGAGCAACTAGGATCATTTTTGTTTTTTCCTGTCTGACTTTTAGTAAGACCTTGGAGAGAAGAGGCAGAGGGGGAAAGGCATAGACTAATAGGTTTTTCCAGCTGAAGGATAGGACATCCACTTTCTATGCTTTTTTGTGATGAGTTCTTGTGCAGAATTTGTCCAACTGATAATTTTGGGGAGAGGCAAATAGATCTATGTCTGGGCTCCCCCATTTCTGTGTTAGCATGCTGAAAATTTGTGGCTCCAGTTTCCATTTGTGCGAGTCCATAAGATTTCTGCTTAGGTTGTCTGCGAGAGTATTTTGGTTTCCTGGCAGGAATTGAGTTTGAAGATGTATTTGTTAAGTCAAGGCTGTGTTCCACAATGCCATGGCTATTCTGCAAAGGGGGTAGGAATGTGTACCCCCCCTGCTTGTTTATGTACCACAAAGTACAGTTTTGTACCTACCATAAGTGTAGATGTTAGAGTGTTCACCCTGCTGCAGTCATCACACTTGGGTTATCCTGCCATCAGGCGGTCCCGCAGTCGGCCAGAGTTCCAAAGTCTTGGTCCGGTGTCGGTTGATGTCGCTTCCTCCCCGACGTCAGTGCGCCAGGGGTATACAAGAGGCATCCAATGCCATTTTCTTCAGTTTTTCTTGCCCCAAATGTCAGGTGCCCCCAATAGGTAGACAATACTTATTGCTATATAAAAATATACAAGTAAAAATAAAACAATACTTTCAGTCACAAGCAAATGCACCACAGAGGTTGTATAGGATAGAAAGGTATGGATAAGTCCATCTAGTTCAGAGGGGATGAAGGGAGGGTAACCTGGACTGCAGCAGGGTGAACACTCTAACATCTACATTTATGGTAGGTACAAAACTGTACTATGTTCATCGTGTTACCCTGCTGCAGTCATCACACTTGAGCTGAATCCCAAAGCTAAGGATGGGCGGTGGAGTTAAACTGGGTTAGAAGAAGCTAGTAGGCCCTGCAAAACTGCAGTGGCAAAGCCAGCTCTAGTCTTAGAATATAGAGGTAAGTGATGGTGTTTGGAGAAGGTGTGCACTGAACTCCAAGTTGCAGCTTCCAGAATATCCTTGGTTGGCAGCCCCCTGAAAAAGGCTGCTGATGTAGCTGTAACCCTGGTGGAATGGGGCCTAATGCTAGCAGGTACTGGTTTCCCATGATGTGTGTATGCAATGTCCTAGCCATTTTGAAATGGTCTGTTTTGAGATAGCTTTTCCTTGTGATCCTGCAGCATAGGCTACAAAGAGCTGGTCAGAGTTTCTGAAAGCCTTAGTTTTATCCAAGTAGTAACATAATTGTCTGTGAATGTCCAAAGAGTGCAGGAGTCTTTCTCCTTTGTTCTGGGGATTTGGAAAAAGGGTGGGCAAATGAATGTTTGGTTTAGGGCCACACTGGATACCACCCTTGGCATAAAGGAAGGGTTAGTTCACAGAGATAATCTGTCTTGATGAAAAATGAGGAAAGGCTCCACTGCCATTAGTGCCTGTAGCTCTAAGACTCTTATAGCTGAAGTTATTGTTAGCAGCAGGACAGTTTTCCATGAAAGAAACTTTAACTCCGCTGAGAAAGCTGGTTCAAAGGGCAGCAGTGTAAGTTTTTCCAGAACAAAGTTGAGATCCCAAGTAGGTGTTGGTGCTCTCCTGGGCGGTCTTATGTTCTTAGCCCCTCTGAGGTACTGTCTTAGGAGTGGATGTGAAAATAAAGGAGGATCCGTGTTGTAATGAGCTGAAATTGCTGAGGCTTGGATATTAATAGATGAAAAGGAAAGTCCTTTGTGCAACATCTCAGTTAAATATTGTAGAATCTGAGGAATGTTTGGATCAAGGGGATTTTCGCCTTTAGCCTGGTTCCAGGCGCAAAATCTTTTCCATTTGTCTGAATAGGTTTTCCTGGTGCTGGGCCTCCTGGCCTCCAGAATGACATCCATAACAGCTTTGGATAGAGGTGTTGGTTGATTGTTTAGGTAATTTGCCATGCAGCCAGGTTTAAAGTCTTGAGCTGGCTGTGTAGAATTTGATTGTCTCGCTGGGTGAGCAGGTGAGGAATTTGTGGTAAAGTCCATGGTTGTCTGTGGGCCATGTTCTTTAGAATTGAATACCAGTGCTGGCGTGGGCAGTCTGGTGCAATGAGGATCATTTGTGGCCTCTCTAATCTGACTTTCAGCAGCACCTTTGCTAGAAGAGGCAGTGGAGGAAAGGCATACACTGTTAAATGTTTTCCAACTGAATGAGAGGGCGTCCACTTTCCAAGCTTGTGGGTGTAATGTCCTTGTACAAAATGTTTGAAGTTGGTAGTTTTGGGGGTTGGCAAACATATCTATGTCTGGGCGTCCCCATTTTTGAATTATCATTGCAAATACTTGTGGATCCAGTTTCCACTTGTGGGGATCCATGATGTTTCTGCTTAGGTCGTCTGCCAATGTGTTTTTCTTTCCTGGCAGGAATTGTGCTTGTAGTTGAACTTGGTAAGACAGTGCTGTGTTCCACAAGGTCAGTGCTTGCCTGCATAGAGGGTAGGAATGTGTGCCCCCTTGCTTGTTGATGTACCACATTACTGTGGTATTGTCAGTCTTTATTATTAGTTGTCCTGGGTGTAAGAGGTCCTTGAAAGCTGTTAAGGCATGTACTGCTAGCATTTCCTTTTGCTTGATATGCAGATGCCTTTGATCTGTAGTCCATTTGCCCTGAATGCACGGTCCTGCCATGTGTGCTCCCCAGGCATAGTCCGATGCATCTGTTGTCATAGCTTGCCTGGCTGTGGATAATGTGAAAGGCTGACCCTTGTTGAGGTGACATGCCTGTGCCCACCATAGAAACTCCTGTTGAAGGTAGGGAATGAGTGGTATTGTTTCCAAGCTGTGGCTGTGCTGAGTCCATACACTTTTCAAATTTCCTCATATGCAGTTTTGCAAATGGTATTAGTAGTATGCAAGATGACAATGAATCCCAAGGCCTGCAAAATTTTTATTGCAGGGAGTTGGGTCTTTGTTGCCATTATTTTGAAGTACTGAGTCAGCTGTTGTTGCTTGTCTGGCGTGAGATAAGCCATCTGGTCCGTTGTATTCAAGCTGGCACCCAGGAATATTATGTTTTGTGAGGGCACTAGTTTTGATTTCTTTTTGTTTACTGTGTACCCTAGGCAACTTAGAAGGTGTTTGACAAATGCCAGATGTTTTAAAAGAATGTCCTTGCTTTCTGCTTGAATAAGGCAGTCTTCCAAGTTGGGTATATCTGAATTCCTCTTTGTCTGCAGTATGCAATTACTGGTGCCAGGCATTTTGTGAAGACCCTGGGCGCAGTAGATAAGCCAAAGGGCAGTGCAGAGAATAGATAATGGGTTCAACCTGCAATGAAGCGGAGGTATTTTCTGCAATTTTGTCTGATAGGGACATGCAGGTATGCATCCTTGAGATCCAACGTGACTAGCCAAGCCTTCTTGCCCAGCATGGGAAGAAGCTGCTGTAGTGTTAGCATCTTGAATTTTGGTACTTGCAGATAGGTATTCAGAATTGAAAGGTCCAGAATGGGTCTCCATGCTTTGTCCTTTCTGGGGACTAGAAAGAGTCGAGTAAAATCCTTGTCCTTGCTCCTGTGTAGGTACCTGTTGAATGTCTCTCATGTCCATGAGAGTTGTAATTTGTTTTTGTGCCTCTGCCCATTGATTTGGTGGCAGGTTTGGCATTCCTTTTATCCTTGGCAAGGAATGAAAATGTAATCTGTATCCTTGTGAGATAATGTTTAGGACCCATTTGTCTTTTGTGATGATGTGCCAGTTGTCTGCAAAAAGTGCTAATTTTCCTCCCAAGGGAGCTGCCAAGAGAGATTTGCTTAGTAGTTGGAGGGTTGAGTCATTGTGTTTGTCTTCTGCTAGCTTGGGGCCTGTCTTCACCTCCTTTCTGGGTTGTGGTACCCCATTGGCGAGGTTTGTAAAGGCCTTGTGACTGACCTCTGCCCCTTGGGCGTCTGTATTTGCCCCTCTGTGGTCTGTCGGAAGCTGGAAAGGACCAGTATTTTGTTGGCCAATTTCTGCTGAAACGAGGGGGTTGTACCTGTAAAAATCCTTGACCGTCTGCATAGACTTTGCCTTATCCTCCATTTTCTTTAAAACCTCTTCTGCTTTGACACCAAATAAGACATCCTGCTGTAAAGGTGCATCCAATAATTTTGCTTTAGCATGATCAGGTAGGGTTTGTTCTTTTAACCAAGCATGTCTGCGTATGACGGACCCAGTAACAGCTGCTCTACAGGAAGCTTCCAATGAATCAAATCCACATTGTAAAGTATGTTTGCCCACCTGTTCAGCTGCAAGCAACAGATCCTGCATTTCCTTGAATTCAGCCTGTTCAGAATTTGTGCTCAGTTTTTGTTTTAATTGAGACATTAGGAATTGCTGATATTTCAGCATGTGAAACTGACAATTTAATGGCTCTCATAGCCAGAGTAGCTGAGGTGTAGATCTTCTTTCCCCATCTATCTGAAGCTCTGGAATCCCTAACAGAGGGTACAGGATTTTTAGCCATAGAAACTTTAGCATCTTTGGGACCCTGGGAAATTGTTTCTGGGTCAGACAGAGGGCTTTTATAAAGGAATTTGTGTGTGTCAGTTACTCTATAGTATCTGTCTGGTATGGCTGGAGCAGGAGGTAGGGAGTCTGGATTCAGACAAGACTCCAAGTAAACATCATCCACAATATCTAAAACTGGAGGGATAGCAAGTGGTCTGTGCTGGGGTAGTAAAAGAAACTCTTGGAGCCTTTTCTTAGAATCAGAGTAGTCCTGGCCTTCCCAGTGGAAATGTTCCCTCATGGTATGTAAAGTTTCCCCAAAGGAGTAGTCTTCAGGGGGAGATGCTGAGGGAAGAGAGTCTTCAGCATCAGAAGCTTCATAAGGGGGAAAAGCGTAATCCTGTTCCTCAGAAGAATCTGAGGAAATAGAAACCTGGTCAGAGGAAGCACAGTCCTCCTCTTGTCGTGGCCTTTTATCAGGAGGGGGATGGGAACCACTGATTAGGGAAATTAAATCTTCAGCCATCTTAAGCATCTGTTTCTTAGGCATGGGGCCTTGAACAGGAGACTGATGTACAGTCTTTTATAATTTTAATGGAGTTTTTAGCTTAGCATAAGATTTAATGGTGAGTGTAGTCAGTCTGAATACACCTTCTGAAACCAAAGGCGTTTCTACTGCACCGGGATTACCTTCTGCTCCGGTGTCAGAAGGGCCTAATGAAGATGGTTGCGAAAGCCTAGTACACTCCGCCTGAGAATCCGAAGATGTCTGGGGTTCCATTTCTGCGGTAGTCAGGGACTGCGTAGGTGCCTCACTGAAAACCAGAGAACCGGCGACAGGCCCAGCAGAATGCCTCTGAGTCTGGCTTGGTTCTAGGCTGCCTGTCCTTATCCTTGCGCTTTTAATGCATGCCAGTCGTCGGCTGCTCCGACGCCATGATATAATTAAATTTCCTACCAAAGTAATGTGCGAAGTCAAAACGACGTTTATTAGTTCGTTTATTAAACCTAGCACAAAACCGACAACCTGTGACGTCGTGGTCTGGGCCTAGGCAAGGAATACAATAAGAATGGAAGTCCTTATGAGGTATTTGCTTCCCACAAGAAATGCAATTGTTAACTTTTTCTGACATCGGACTGAGGCAAGAAAAGGTTCCCCAATGGGTACTTAGCTTTATTGAAGACTTCGGATTGAAATTCGATTTGAAAATCTCAGGTGTCGGCTGACCGGCACTTGCGAACTGCTTCTGCTTCAGCCACCACGCGGTAAGAAAGACCGAAGGAAATGGCGTCGGGTGCCTCATATACCCCTGGCACACTGACGTCAGGGAGGAAGCGACAGCAACAGATGCTGGACCAAGACTTTGGAACTCTGGCCGACTGTGGGACCACCTGACGGTAGGATAACCCAAGTGTGATGACTGCAGCAGGGTAACACCATGAACATCCGTGGTGTTGAGCGTCTATCAGTAGTTGTCCTGGATTAAGTAAGTCCTTGAAGGCTGTCAGAGCATTCTGAACAGCTAGCATCTCTCTCTGGTTGATATGGAGATGCATTTGTATTGGGCTCCATTTGCCCTGAATGCATCTCCCTGCCAGGTGCCCACCCCCCAAGCATAGTCTGATGAGTCTGTAATTAAGGTTTGGGTGGCAGGTGGTAGTGTGAATGACAGTGCCTTGTTTTGGTGACATGTCTCTGCCCAACAACTTCTGTTGTAGGCAGGGGATGAGAGGAATCTGTTGTAGGCAGGGGATGAGAGGAATCATTGCTTCCAGACTGTGACAATGTTGACTCCATAAACTTTTTAGATACCATTAAAGTTGCCTCATATGCAGTCTCGCATATGGAATTAGTAAAATGCAGGATGCCATGAACCCCAAAGCCTGCAGAATTTGTCTTGCAGTTAACTGGGTTTTTGTTGCCATTTGTTTGAAGTATGTCAGTTGCCTTTGTCTGGTGTAAGGTAAGCCATCTGGGCAGTTGTATTCAAGCTTGCACCCAGGAATGTAATTTGAGAGGGTACTAGTTGGGATTTCTTTTCGTTTACTGTGTACCCTAGGCATGTTAGAAGCCTTTTTACAAATGCCAGATGTTGAAGAATAATGTCCTTGTTCTCTGCTTGAATGAGACAGTCGTCCAGATAAGGATAAATTTGTATGCTTGTATGCTTCTTCGTCTGCAGAATGCAATTATTGGTGCCAGGCACTTTGTAAAGATCCTGGGTGCAGTAGATAAGCCAAAGGGCAATGCAGAGAATTGGTAATGCAAAAAAAAGTACAGTTTTGTACCTACCATAAATGTAGATGTTCGAGGATCCACATTGCTGCAGTCCTAACTATTGGGTAGTCCGCTGTCCAGTCGGCCCGAATACCAAAGTATATGGCTGACGTCGGTCAGGGCGCATTAGACTGACGTCAGTACGTCAGGGTACTAATGCGCATGACCGACGTCATATCCTCAGTCTTTTCTTGCCCCAGATGTCAGAAGACCCTAAAAAGACAAGGCCCAATATACCTGCACCAAAAATATGTACAATATATACAAAACTATCAGCATATAACCTCACCTACACAACCACCCCTAAACACAGACGGGAAGGTGGGAGCTAAATTGGACTGCAGCAATGTGGATCCTCGAACATCTACATTTATGGTAGGTACAAAACTGTACTATGTTCTTCATTCCACATTGCTGCAGTCCTAACTATTGGGTAGAATCCCAAAGCAGAGGTAAGGGAGGCTGGCAAATCATAAAGAAGCAGGAGCTGACAACATGCCTTGCAAAATAGCTGTGGCAAAACCAGCCCTAGACTTAGAGTAGAGAGGAAGGTGATAATGCTTAGAGAAAGTATGCACTGAACTCCAAGTAGCTGCCTCCAAAATATCCTTAGTTGCCACCCCTTAGAAATGCTGTTGAAGTGGCAGTAGCCCTAGTGGAATGAGGCCTAATCCCAGCTGGAATCTCCTTGCCATGATGGGAATAACAAAATGCAATGCAAAACCCAATCCACCTAGAAATAGTTTGTTTTGACACAGGCTTGCCCTCATGAACTCAAAGCAAAAGAAACAAACAACTGCTGAGACTGCCTAAAATCCTTAGTCCTGCTTAAATAATAACGCAATTGCCTGTGTACATCTAAAGTGTGCAAAATCTTTTCCCCTTTATTTTGGGGATCTGCATAAAAAGTAGGCAAATGAATAGTTTGGTTTAAAGCCACACTAGAAACCACTTTAGGCATAAAGGAAGGATTAGTACGTAATGATACCCTATCCTTATGGAAAATCAAAAAAGGCTCTACTGCCATAAGGGCCTGCAACTCAGATACCCTTCTTGCAGAAGTAATAGCCAACAGAAAAGCAGTCTTCCATGACAAGTATTTCAATTCAGCAGTAGCCGCAGGCTCAAAAGGTTGTAGAGTAAGTTTTTCCAACACAAAATTGAGATCCCAAGCAGGAGTAGGAGCTCTACGTGGAGGTCTTATATTCTTTGCCCCTCTAAGAAACTGCTTGAACAAAGGATGCGAAAACAATGGTGGGTCACAATCATAGTGAGCTGAAATTGCTGCAGCATGAATCTTAATGGAAGAGAAGGACAAACTTTTGTCCAATAACTCAGTAAGATATTGAAGAGCCACACTCAAATTAGGCTCAGAAATCTCCAAATTCTTTGCTGTACTCCAAAATAAAAATCTCTTCCATTTTTCTGTACACTTTCCTTGTACTAGGTCTTCTAGCTTCCATAATCACATTTAAAACTTGTTGAGGAAGTTGAGACCTGCTGTGTTTCAACACAGAATATGCCAGGCTGTTAGATGAAGAGAGTGAAGCTTGACATTGAGCAGATGACCGTCCTTCTGAGATAACAGATGTGGAATCAAAGGTAAGGGCCATGGAGGCTTCCTTACCAGACTCCTTAGTAGTGGGTACCAGTGTTGCCGAGGCCAATCTGGAGCTATTAAAATCATCCTTGGCTTGTCTTGTCTGACCTTTAAGAGCACCTTTGGAAGAAGAGGCAGAGGTGGAAAGACATATACATGAAGATTTTTCCAACTGAAAGAAAGAGCATCCACTTTCCAAGCTGTGTGATGAAACCCCTTTGTGCAAAACTGTGGCAGCTGGTGGTTTAGTGGAGAAGCGAACAGATCTATGTCTGGAGTTCCCCATGACACTGTCAATTTCTGAAATACATGAAGATCCAGTTTCCACTCGTGGGGATCCATGATTTGTCTGCTTAACACATCTGCTAAGGAGTTCTGTGCTCCCGGCAGAAACCTTGCCTGAAGAGTTAGTTGCAAGCTGAGCAGTCTCCCATAAAATCATTGCTTGCCTGCATAGAGGATAAGAATGTGTTCCCCCTTGTTTGTTGATGTACCACATGACAGTTGTGTTGTCTGTTAGAATCAACACCTGCCCTGGAAGAAGTAACTCCTTGAAAGCCATTAATGCAAACTGGACTGCTAACATCTCCTTCATGTTGATATGTAGATGCTGTAGTCTGGCAGGCCACTTGTCTTGTATCCACTTTCCATTTAGATGAGCTCCCAAGCAATGTCCGAGGCATCTGTCGTTAAAATCTGACTCGCCTCTGGCCGGGTCACAGAGAGTCCCTTGTTTAGGTGACATTCCTGAGCCCACCACAAAAATTCTGTTTGAAGGCAAGGTATTATTTGAATGACAGTGTCCAAATCCTGGCAGTGCTGTGTCCATACATTTTGAGATACCATTGCAGCTTCCTCATATGCAGTTTGGCATTGGGAAGCACCAGAATACAAGATGCCATGAACCCTAATGCTTGAAGGACTGTCCTTGCAGTCAGCACGGACTGATGAGATAGTTGATGGAAGTAAAGGGATAGACTCTTTTGTTTGTCCGGGGTTAAAAAGGCCATCTGGGCTGCTGTATTCAGTCTCACACCCAGAAAGCACATGTCTTGAGAGGGTACTAGACTGGACTTTATTTCATTCACAGAATACCCTAGGCATCTTAGCACTGCTATCACATATTCCAGATGCTGTAGAAGGTCTTTCTTTTCTTGAGCCAGAATCAGGCAGTCGTCCAAGTAAGGATAGATTTGAATTCCTTGTAGCCTGAAGTAAGCTATCACTGGAGCCAGAACCTTTGTGAATACTCTGGGCAGTAGATAAGCCAAAGGGCAATGCAGAGAACTGATAATGAGAATTTCCAGCTCGAAACGCAGATACTTCCTGCAACTCAGTCTTATAGGCACATGAAGGTAAGCTTCCTTGAGATCTAAAGTTACCATCCAGTGATCTTTGCCCAGCAGAGGTAAAAGCTGTTGTAACGTCAACATCTTGAACTTGGGAATGTCCAGATAAGTGTTGAGGATAGATAAATCCAAAATTGGTCTCCACGTGTTCCCCTTCTTTGGTACTAGGAACAGGCGAGAATAAAATCCTAGGCCCCTTTCTGATACAGGGACTGGCTGAATGGCCCCTATTTGGAGTAACAGAGAAATTTGCTTGTGAGCCTCTTTCCTTTGTGGAGGAGGAACGTCTGGCATGCCTTTGAAAGGGGGCAATGTATGGAAATAAAACCTGTAACCGTGGTGAATGATATCCAACACCCATTTGTCTTGAGTAATTAAATCCCAATTTTCTTTGAAAAGAGACAGTCTTCCTCCCAAAGGAGCTGCCAGACGAGAATCTACTGGCAGCTGAAAAGGCAGGTCATTGGGTCTGTTTACGAAAGGACTGACCCCTGCCCTCACCAGAAGTCGGAGCAGGTGAACTCCCTGTTCTAGGCCTAAAAGAACCTTGAGCTCTGCCCCTACCACGACTAGACCTACCCCTAGACTGGGAATCATAAGCAGGATATGTCCATCCCTTAGTAGGCCAATTTCTACTAAACTTTGGAGGCTGCACCTGCAAAAATCTTTAACAGTTTGCATAGACTTAGCTTTGTCCTCCATTTTCTTTAAAACTGCTTCCACAGGCGAACCAAACAACACATCAGACTGTAAAGGAGCATCCAAAATCCTTGTCTTAACATGCTCAGCTAAATTCTGATCCCTCAACCAGGCATGCCTGCGAAGAACAGAACTAGTGGCAGCCACCCTCGAGGAGGCCTGTACAGCATCAAAACCACATTGCAAAGAATGCTTACCCACTTGTTCAGATACATGAACTAAATCCAGCAACTCTTTACACTCAATACCTTCCGCCAAAGCATCCACCTTAGATTTCAATTGTGAAAGGAGATAATTTTGATATTTTAGCATGTGAAACTGACAATTCAACGCCCTCATGGCTAAAGTGGAAGAAGTATACACTTTCTTACCCCATCTATCCAAAGCCCTTGCCTCTATCAGTGGGAACAGGGTTTTTAACAACAGAGGCCTTAACACCTTTAGGTCCCTGAGAAACAGTTTCCGGGTCTGCCCTAGGACTCTTAAAAAGATACTTATGAGCTTCAGGCACCCTATAGTACCTATCAGGTTTAACAGGAGCAGGAGGCAAAGAATCAGGGTTCAAGGAAGCCTCTGCAAAAACATCTTCCACCACATTTAACACAGGAGGTATAGCTAAGGGCCTATGCTGGGGTAAAAACAAGAATTCCCTAAGCCTTTTCCTGGAATCAGAGTAATCTTGGCCTTCCCATTTAAAGTGCTCCCTCATGGAATGCAGAGTCTCTGAAAATGAGAAATCCTCAGGAGGAGAAGCTGTAGGAGTGGAATCATCCACATCAGAATCAGAGTAAGGAGGATACTCCTGCAAATCTTCCGCAGAAGACTCAGAAGCCTCTGAACACTGTTCAAAACTCTCAAACTCAGGTTCCACCCTAGGCCTCTTATCAGGAGGGGGCATAGAACCTCTAATCAGAGTAATCAAATCTTCTGCCATTTTAAGCATATGTTTCTTAGGCACAGAACCTGAAGTGCTAGGAGAAGCCCCCACTGAAGCCAAACTTGGCCTACCTCTCAAAGAAGGTTTGGAAACAGAAGGAGAGGCTCTAACCACCTTGGGAAGAGAGGGAAGAACAGTTACCTGAGAAGGCCCCTCAGCCTGGCCTACCTCCTGAGAAGGCACATCCTGTAACAGTAAAGTCTCTGCCTGAGACTCCAAGGAAACTCCTGGCAAAACCTCTGGCTCCACTGAGCCTTCTAAAGAACCGACGTCCGGGACTGCCGGTTCATCAACCCTAGGCTTCGCTGCTTTGTCCTTGCGCTTTTTGGACGAAGCGGGCCGGAGCATCCGACGGCATTTTATAATTACAACGCTTCCCAAACACTAACCTGGCACAGTCTAACCTTCTCTTAATAGTGCGTTTGTTAAATCTAGCACAAGAGCGGCATCCAACAACGCCGTGCTCAGGCCCTAAACAAGGTATACACAAGGTATGGTAATCCCTATGAGGTATCTGTTTCCCACAAGAAATACAGTTATTCACTTTTTCTGACATCCGGTTAAATACTGAGGCAAGAAAAACCAAAATGTTCCCAACGGGTACTTAGCCAACTTTGATTCGGTCTGAAACTCCGACTTCAGAAAATTTCAGAACGCCAACCTGCACTCGCAAAACTGCTTCTGCATCGGACCATGCGGCAAAAAAGACTGAGGATATGACGTCGGTCATGCGCATTAGTACCCTGACGTACTGACGTCAGTCTAATGCGCCCTGACCGACGTCAGCCATATACTTTGGTATTCGGGCCGACTGGACAGCGGACTACCCAATAGTTAGGACTGCAGCAATGTGGAATGAAGAACATCTGCCTTGAAGCAGAGTCATCTTCTGCAGGATTCCCTTATTGGGATATGCAAGCATGCCTCTTTTAAGTCTAGAGTTACAAACCAAGCGTTCCTGCCCAGCAAAGGCAGTAGCTGTTGCAAAGTCAGCACTTTGAATTTTGGAATGTCCAGGAACGTGTTCAAAATCGATAAGTCCAGTATTGGATGCCAAGAATGGTCTTTTCTGGGTAACAGGAAAAGTCTTGAATAAAAACCTTGTCCTTTTTCCTGTTCGGGTACTGGCTGAATAGCCCCCATATCCATGAGGGACATAACTTGTTTCTCAGCCTCTGCCCACTGATTTTGTGGCAGATCTGGCCATCCGTTTGGAATTGGCAATGTATAGAAATTAAATCTGTACCCTTGGGATACTATGTTTAATACCCACTTGTCCTGGGTAATTAACTGCCAATTTTGAGCATGACGCGCTAGTTTTCCCCCCAATGGGGGCTGCCAAAAGATAACTGCTTGGTGATGGTAGAGGAAAGTCATTGAGACTGCTTACTGTAGGGTTGTGCTTCATTTCCTCCAGATTTGGAGGTGGAGGCACCCCACTGCTCTGACCTGCAAGAACCCTGTGATTGGTATCTGGAGCCTTTTGAGCACCTGGATTTGCCTTGAGTGGCTCTGCTGGACACAGGAAAGGACCAATTTTTTGTAGGCCAGTGCCTACTGAACCTAGGTGGCTGCACTTGCAAGAAATCTTTTAAAGTTTGCATATATTTAGCTTTGTCTTCCATTTTCTTTAAAACCTCTTCTGCCTTATTAACAGAGTATCATGGTGCAAGGGGGTATCCAACAATTTAGCTTTAACATGATCAGGCAGGTTTTGCTCCTTGAGCCAGGCATGCATTCTAATCACAGATCCAGTAACTGCGGCCCTGCAAGAGGCCTCCATGGAATCAAAATCGCATTGCAAAGTATGCTTTCCAACCTGTTCTGCTGAATGCAATAATTCTTGTAACTCTATTTTCCACACAATCAGAAATCAACATCATTTTCTGTTACAGTAAGCCCATAACATGCTGTTGATATTTAAGCATATGAAACTGGCAGTTTAAGGCCCTGACTGCCAAGGTTGCAGATGTATAAACCTTCTTTTCCCATCTATCCAGCGCCCTGGAATCTTTATCAGAGAGGGTAGGATTTTTGGCTGTATAGGCCTTTACACCCTTGAGATCCTGTGAAATAGTCTCAGGATCAGCAACAGGATTTTTGTATATAAATTTGTGGGCGTCAGGAACCCTGTAATATGTCTGGTTTACTAGGAGCCAGATGTAGGGAATCAGGAGCCATGCTTGATTCCGAAAACACATCAACAATGTCTAATACAGGAGGAATTGCCAAAGGCCTATGCTGAGGAAAAAGGAAATCCCTAAGCCACTTTTTTTTGATTCAGAGAAGTCCTGACTCTCCCAGTGAACATGTTTCCTTAAAGTATGCAAAGTCTCTCCAAAAGAGTAATCCCTCAGCAGGAGATGCAGATGGGATGGATTCCTCTGCATCAGAATCCTCATAGGGTGGAATAGAAAATTCTGGATCAGAAGAGGAATCAGAAGAAATGGAAACCTGATCTGAAGATTCATAATCAGTGCCTTGCCTAGGCCTCTTAGCAGGTGGGGGGGGGGGTTAGGAACCCTTGATCAAGGTAATTAAGTCCTCAGCCATTTTGGTCATCTGTTTTTTAGGCATAGGGGCCTGAGCACACGGCTCATGCATCAGTTTTTTAGACATAGAAGATGTTTTTGACCTTGTTTTTGAGGTTGGTGTCAGTTTAATATAAAAATGTTGAGGCCTGAAAACACCCTCAGAAGCCGGTGCCTGCTCAGGGGCTCTGGACCCATCCAAGGAAAAGACATCCGTGGGTTCAATACTCTGAGAATCTTGCGGCATACCGGACTCTGAATGGGTCTCGGTAGAGGCCTGCGACTCAAAAGTAGCGGGCATCAGGGGCTGCGAAAGCACCTCACCGAGTACCGGCGACTGGCTTAGGAGAAGCTTCGTTGGTTTTGGACCTCGACGGTCTGTCTCTTTCTTTGCATTTTTTGTGAACTCCGTTAGTTGGATTGCTAACCGATGAAATTTCAGGACAATTAAGCCTTGATCCAAAATATTCAGAAGCAAAAATATACAGACGCTTAATAGTGCATTGGTTAAATCTAGCACAAACCGACAGCAAGGCACGTTATGAACAGGGCCTCGGCAAGGAATACACTACAAGTGAAAATCTTTATGAGGTATTTGCTTCCCGCAAGTAATGCAATTATTAACTTTTACTGACATCGGTAAGGAGCAAGAAAAAGTTTCCCCAATGGGGTACTTGGCTTTAGTTTGAAGACTTCAGTTCTGAAACTCGAATGCGAAAATTTCAGGAGTCGGCCGACCAGCACTTGCCAACTGCTTCTGCTTCGGGCACCACGAGGCAAGAAAGATTGAATAAAATGGCGTCGGCTGCATGCTTTATACCCCACCGATCTGATGTCATGGAAGACGAGACAGCAACCGATGCAGGATCCAAGACTTTGTTATTCAGGCCTACTGATGGCAACCTGCCAGCAGACTACCCAAATGTAATGACTGCAACAGTGAAACACGAAGAGCATCTTGTGGGTCCAGTTTCCTTTCTTGTGGGTCAATAAGATTTCTGCTTAGTTCGTCTGCCAGAGTATTTAGCTTCCCTGGCAGGAACTGAGCTTGTTGTAGCTGATAGGTCAAGGCCATGTTCCACAATGCCATGGCTAGTCTGCAAAGGGGGTAAGAATGTGGACCCCTCTGCTTGTTTATGTACCACATAACTGTGGAGTTGTCTATCATTAGTTGTCCTGGATGAAGGTAGTCCTTGAAGGCTGTCAGAGCATTTTGTACAGCTAGCATCTTTTTCTGATTGATAAGTAGGTGCATTTGATTTTGGTTCCATTTGCCCTGAATGCACTTCACTGCCAGATGAGCCCCACCCCAAGCATATTCTGATGAGTCTGTTGTTAGGATTGGATCGGCAGGGGGTGGAGTGAATAGCAGTCCCTTGTTCTGGTGGCAGGCCTCTGCCCACGATAGGAACTCTAGTTGCAGGCAAGGTATAATACGAAATAGAAGTTATGTTCTTACCATAACGTTCCATGTTAGTTGTCTTCTTCTCGCCTTCTTCTTGCTGGATGGGTTCGGAGCCGACCTCGGCTCCGACTCGGCCACTCTAAAAGCTAGAGAGTTGGTTCCACCGGCTCGAGGCTCCCCTTATATCCCACAATGCTAGGCGAGAGTTACCTCAGATCTCGTTTGTAAGCTAACCCCAGCTTATAATAGTAACAAAATGACTATAAACAGAGTCCACCTCTAACAGGGAGAAAGAAGGGTGACCTACATCCTGATTCAGGAAATATGCAAAGCAGCATATGCCTAAGAAAAGAGGTGGTAGAAAGAGAGGTCACAATCACAACTCCTCTAGGTCTGTCCAGGCCAGGGGGAAGGAGGGTGGGACGAAGAAGGGCGAGAAGAAGACAACTAACATGGAACGTTATGGTAAGAACATAACTTCTATATGTTAAGTTGTCTATCTCGCTTCATTCTTGCTGGATGGGACCGTCCCTAGCACCTTGTCCCGGTGGCCTAACGGAACAGACTCCTGAGAACAGTGGAACCAAAGTTAGCTCTATGTCTAGAAGCTAAATCCAACTTGTAATGAGAAATGAAAGTGTGAGGAGTAGCCCAAGTAGCCGCTGCACAAATGGTGTCAATAGGCAGTCTGTCTTGGAAGGCTAAAGAAGTAGCCAAAGCTCTGGTGGAATGGGCCTTAGGTTTATTAGGCAGCTTTTGGTGTCTAATTTCATATACAAGGGAAATCAAAGATGTTAGCCATCTGGATAATGATACCTTTGAAACTGAAAGTCCCTTTCTGCCTTCCGCATAGGAGACAAACAGCTGGTCAGATTTTCTGAATTGCTTTGTTCTATCCAAATAGTACCTCAATTGACGATGAACATCCAGGCAGTGTAATTTTTGTTCAGACCTATTGGAATATTCTGGAAAAAGACAGGGAGGTCAATGCTTTGATTTAGATTTGACGTCGAGACTACCTTAGGCAAAAGGACGGGTTGTTCGTAAGATACCCTGTCCTTATGAAACAATAGATAAGGAGGTCGACAACTGAGTGCTTGAAGCTCTGAAACTCTTCTAGCTGAGGTAATGGCTACCAGAAAGAGAGTCTTCCATGATAGCAATTTTAAAGAACAGGAGACTGCAGGTTCGAAAGGGAAAGAATCAAAGAAGTAAGAACTAAATTTAGGTCCCAAGGAGAAGGAGGATTTCTTATAGGAGGTCTGAGAAGAAAAACTCCTTTCAAAAAAGCTTTGCAAAGCTTGTGGGACATTAAGGCAGATTCAGAAATACCCACATGAAAGTTAGAAATAGCTGCCAATTGAACTTTAAGAGTAGAGGGAGATGAACCTGCATGGAAGAGTTCAGCTAGAAAATCGAGGACCATTTGGATGGAAGCAGTGAAAGGATCTATGTCCCTTCCTTGAGCCCAATATGTGAAGCGTTTCCACTTACTCAAATAAATCTTCCGAGTGGAAGATTTATGGGAAGCTATCAAAATATCTCGAACGGAGTGAGATAATTGAGGAAGCCTGGCTACGGTTGGAACTGGAGGAACCAAGCAGTGAGGTTCAGAGAGGGGAGGGAGCGATGTAACTGACCCGACTGATGGATCAAAAGATCTGGAACTAGGTCCAGATGCCACGGTCGCTCCAATAGAAATTGATGTAGAAAGGGGAACCACACCTGTCAAGGCCAGTAAGGAGCAATGAGGATCAATGAGGCCTTCTGGGCGATAGCTTTCTGTATCACTTGAGAGATTAGTGGGAAGGAGGAAATGCATACAGAAGTCCCCGGGGCCAAACTTGGACTAGAGCGTCTCTGCTGGGTTGGCCTGGTAAAGGGAATAGAGTGAAATATTCTCTGCACTTGCTGTTTTGGGGAGTAGCAAAAAGATCGCAGCAAGGCTGACCCCACTTGAGGAAAATTTCTCTCACAACAGAGTCTTTCAGAGACCACTCGTGAGGCATGAGGATAGCTCTGCTCAACTTGTCCGCAATTTGATTGGACTTCCCGGGGATGTGCGTTGCTATCAGAAATCGCTGAGAAGAAATCGCCCATTGCCACAATCTGAGTGCTTCTCGACACAGGGGGTATGACCTGGTTCCGCCTTGTTTGTTGATGTACCACACTACAGACATATTGTCTGTCTGGATTGCAATTGTTCCCAAGGGAAGAGAGTCTTGAAGGGCTTGCAACGCTAAAAGCACTGCTCTCATCTCCAGAACATTTATGTGCAAGTGGCATTCGTTTGGTTGCCATGTGCCCTGGACCGTCCTGCCCTGATAATGCCCCCCCCCACCCAATCAGGGAGGCATCCGTTGTCAGAGTAGCAACCGGAGGGGGTGGAACAAAAGGTCTTCCCAACAAGAGCTGAGGGGAAGACATCCACCACATGAGATGATTTCTGCACGCTTGCGTGATCATAGATCATAATGGTGTGGGACATTGGAAGTTGTTGGTATGACCATTGTGTAAAGAGCATCCATTGAAGGATCCGCATGTGGAATCTGGCTAATGGAAGCAGAGGTATGGCAGCCGCCATAATTCCCAACACTTTCAGAACTAACCTGGCTT
This sequence comes from Protopterus annectens, assembly GCF_019279795.1. NCBI lineage: Eukaryota > Metazoa > Chordata > Ceratodontiformes > Protopteridae > Protopterus > Protopterus annectens. Next base: position 1,060,440,210 of record NC_056746.1, on the reverse strand, counting down.
TGATTCTGTTGTTGCTGAAAAGGAGTGAGACCAGTTTGTGAATGTCTGTTATTCTCTGATGTGTTAGTCTCGCAGACATGTCTACTGTGTCTAGATTTGCGCCTATGAAGGTAATAGTACAACAAGGCGACAAAACAGACTTTTCGCAATTTATTGAAATGCCTAACTTTTGACAAATGCGAAAAGTGTAATCCCTGGCCATCAGAAGGAGATGCTTGGTGGGAGCTGTGAGGAGCCAGTCGTCCAAATATGGAAACACCTGGAATCCTTGTCGTCTCAGGTGAGAAGCTACCACTGCCATGCATTTGGTAAACACCCGGGGGGAAGTGGTGAGACCAAAGGGCAGGGCCCTGAACTGAAAATGACTGGTTCCCAGCCTGAAGCGGAGGAATCTTCTGGAGCGTCTGTTTAATTTTTTGTGATAGTACGCATCCTGAAGGTCTATAGAGCACATCCAGTTTCCTTTTCCCAATAGGGGAAGGATGGATTGCAGCGTGACCATCCGAAATCTTGTTTTCTTGACTGATCTGTTCAAGATACTGAGATCCAAAATTGGTCTCCAGTCCCCTGTTTTCTTTGGAACTAAAAGAACCTTGAGTAGATTCGGATCCTTGCTGGTCTGCTGGAACTGGCTGAATTGCTCTTTTGCAAGCAGTTTTGAAATTTCCAAAACCGCTAGATCCCTTTGAGCGGTGGAACATCTGGAAGGGATTTTTGATTGGTTTGGAATGCGAAGAAAGGGGATAGAATAGCCTTGAAATGACGGGCTGTACCCATTTGTCTTGAGTCAGGGATAGCCAGGCTTCTGGGTACAGTGACAATCTTCCCCCGACTGCCTCCGAAGGTGGGCAGCCGGGCAACACCTCAGGGATGCTGAAAGGGCTTATCAGAGAAAGCTTCCCGATTGCCCTGGTTCTGCGGAGCCCCCTGCCTCGAGGCGGCGTCTACCATTGTTATTCCGCCTCTGCCTCTGGCAGGAAGCGACTTTGTGCGTCAGGCGAAGTCCCTTGAGATTGCTTACGGAACCACATTTTTCCACCCTTCTGGCCTTTGGGGTAAGGTCTAGAAGGAGTAGAAAAACGGACTCCAACGGAGTCTTGCCATCAGTCTCGCACCTAGTCAAGGTTTCTTTCACTTGAGGACCAAAGAGAGATGATCCATCAAACGGGGAGTTAGTGAAAGACGTCTTGAAGGGGTCCGCAAAATTGCATAACCGCATCCAGGCATGCCTACGTAAGGCCACACCTGTCCCTGCGGCCCTACTCGCTCCATCAGCCGCATAAGAAAGGAGGCGCATGGAGGAGTTGGTTATGGAGTTAAGGGTAGCCAGCTGAGTGTTCATCTTATCTTGAAACCCCGCAGCTGTAGGGTCCTTCAACATGTCACTCGCTTCTTTGATCAAGTCCCTTTGAAGGCAGTGAAATGGCAGAGGTAGTTCAGCTTAACGCATAGTAAATGTCGCTGGCGAGAACATCCGCTTCCGTACCTGTCCATGGACCTAGATTCCTTGTTAGGTGGATGGACAGGTACTGAAGGATCAGCTAGTTCCTTCTTAGTGGCAGCAGCTACCACCATAGCATCCACAGAAACTCCTTTTGTCAAGAACTGCTTGTCTGCTGGTGCCGTTATGAATTTGGAGGGTCTCCTGGGAGTGGGGTCCACTGAATCAGGAGCCGTCCATGCCTTTTAGCAACCACCTGCATGAGGAGGTCAAGGGGACACCCAGGAGGTGGAAGGGCGAGAGCCAAGCGCCTCAAGATACACAGATTCATCCTCCGAAGGGTTAAGGGCTGGCCAATTTCCCTCTGCTTCAGGATCTCTAGAATGTCTGCAAAAGAGACATCTTCAGAAGGGGAACGGGGGAACCCTCGGAATCATCTAAATCTGTGTCAGATGTGATGGACTCAGGTGAGTCAATGTGTTTCCTCTTACACTTCCTCTTCCGAGGGGGCTCTTCTGCCAAATCAGGAGAGGCCTCGGAAGAGGATGAAATCCCCACAGGGGGTTCCTGAGGAGCTGGCTCTCTGCAGTCCGGGATGAGGGAGTGAGTCGACTTGACCTGAGGCACCGTAGAGGGAGGGGCGGACGGAGCCGACTGTGGAGTGGCGCCCGGCTCTAACACACTCCGCATGCCTTCGATCGCAGCCCTGTCAGGCAAAGCCAGAGGTCCCCGCTCCGAGAAGCTGAGAACCTCCCTCGGCACCGACAGTGATGGCTCCGAGGCTGATGTCGGAGCCGAACTCACCAGCGCCGAAGCTCCGAAAGGAAGAGCGGGGTCGGACAAGGGTCCGATGCCACTCACCCCCTCGGAGCTGACGAGGGAAGTCCGGCGCCGAGAATCCTTGAAAGAAGAAATCGGAGCCGACGACACCTGTATCGGCTCGGCGCTACCACAGTCTCGGTTCAACGCCCGGCTCCGAGCTCAGGAGTCGGAGGAGGAATATATTGATGGACAGGGGCAGGCATCGACTGATGAGTCGGGCTCTGAAGCATTTGGGCCAGTGCCTTGGACTTAAGAAGTCGACTCACTACCCTCTGGAGGTCATGATCTGACAGCCTCGATGACCTAGAGGAGTGAGATTTATGGCTCCGTTCAGACAGCAAAGGAGATGCTGGAGCGAATGAGCGGAGCCAAGGGATGGTGACCTGGATCTCTTCCTAGATGTCGGCTCCGAAGGTCTGGTCGAGCCGACAAGGAATTCTATTACCTCGGCTCCAGCCGAGTCGAGGAACCACAGAAGCTGTAGACTCATCGGCTCCAGCCGGAGCCGATGCAGACATAGGTTTTGCAGCTTTAGGTCTCGGCTCAGTAGCTGGAGCCGAAGACCTAGAAGCCTTAGAGGGCTTCCCAGAGACAGAAAGGGAATCCTCAGGCTTAAGTAGACCCCTTAGGATCAACTTATTTTTTCTTTCCTGCAGGACCCTGGGGCTGAAGCCGTGGCATACAGCACAGGAGTCCTGCAGGTGCAAACCAGGCAGTAGACACAAGAAGTGTGACTGTCTGTCAGAGACATTTTCTGACAGCACGCATCACACTTCTTGAAGCCTGAGACCTTTGTGTCTTTAGACATCCTAAACAAAAAGTGTAATCACACACACTCAAACAGACACACTGATTACACTAATCTACTTTTAAAACTCAAAAATAACAATTAACTAAAGTTTTAAGAGTAACACACACACACCACTAGGGGATGGAGAAAGGCCAGAAGGCCCGAGAGAGAACTTTAAAAGTTCTTGTGGGATGAAAATGGGATTTTCGGAAAACAGGGGTAGAAATCCACTACACTAAGGGAAATATAATTAAACTCAAAAATATAGGGTTTTAAGTGTTCTAATTTTACCAAAATTACACTTACCAACAAGCCGGTAGAAAAACCAACACCTCGATGCTGTAGCGGCAAACGAGATCTGAGGTAACTCTCGCCTAGCATTGTGGGATATAAGGGGAGCCTCGAGCCGGTGGAACCAACTCTCGAGCTTTTAGAGTGGCCGAGTCGGAGCCGAGGTCGGCTCCGAACCCATCCAGCATGAATGAAGGCGAGATGGACAACTTAACATTCATTGTTTCCAGGCTGTGACAATATTAACTACATAAACTTTTTAAGTACCACTGAAGTTTCCTCATATGCAGTCTTGCATATGGAATTAGAAGAATGCAGGAAGCCATGAACCACAAGGCCTGCAGAATTTGTCTTGTAGACAGCAGGGTTTTTGTAGCCACCTGTTTGAAGTAAGTCATCAATTGAATTTGCTTTTCTGGTGTAAGGTAAATAATCTGGGCAGTTGTATTCAAGCTTGCACCCAGGAATGTAATTTTTTTGAGAGGGTACCAGTTGTGATTGCTTTTCATTTATGGTGTACCCTAGACAAGTTAGAACCCTTTTTAGAAACGCCAGATGCTTTAGAAGAATGTCCTTGTTTTCTGCCTGAATTACACAATCATCCAGGTATTGATATATTTAAATATTTCCTTGCCTGCAAAATGCAATTACTGGTGACAAGCACTTTGTGAAGACCCTGGGCGCAGTAGATAAGCCAAAGGGCAGTGTAGAGAACTGGTAATTCAAGTAGCCTGCTTTGAAGCGGAGGTATCTTCTGCAAGATTCCCTGATTGGGATATGCAGGTAAGCCTCTTAAGTCTAGAGTTACCAACCAGGCATCTTTGCCTAGCATAGATAGTAACTGTTGAAAAGTCAGCATCTTGAATTTTGGAATGTCCAGAAATGTAGAGTGGACAAGTCCAGAATTGGACGCCATGATTTGTCTTTTCTGGGCAACAGGAAAAGTCTTGAATAGAAACCTTGTACCTTTTCCTCTTCTGGTACTGGTTGAATAGCCCCCATTTTTATGAGGAATAGAACTTGTTGCTGGGGGCAGATCTGGTTATCCGTTTGGGATGGGCAATGTGTGGAAGTGATCTGTATCCTTGGGATACTATATTTAAAATCCATTTGTCCTGGGTAATAAGTTGCCAGTTTCATGCATGAAGTGCTAGTTTTCCCACCAAAGGGGTGGCTAAGAGGCAAGTGCTTTGTGATTGTAGAGGGAAGTCATTGAGACTGTCTACCATAGGGAGGCGCCTTGTTTCTTCCTGATTTGGAGGTGGAGGTACCCCACTGTTTTGTTCTAAAAGTTAGTTTTGACTGAAACCTGTAGCCTTTGGAATGTCTTGATTGGACTTGAGCGGCTCTCGGGGGGACTGGAAAGGACCAGTCCTTAGTAGGCCAGTGCCTACTAAATCTTGGAGGTTGCACTTGTAAGAAATCTTTCACAGTTTGCATAGATTTAGCTTTATCTTCCATCTTTTTTAACACTTCAGCCTTATTACCAAAGAGACAGTCCTGTTGTAAAGGAGCATCCAACAATTTTGCTTGAACATGGTCAGGCAGAGTTTGCTCTTTGAGCCAAGCATGCCTTCTTAGCACAGATCCAGTTACAGCAGCCCTACAAGAGGCCTCCAAGGAATCAAAACCACATTGCAAAGTAAGTTTTCCAACTAGTTCAGCTGAACGCAATAAATCCTGCAATTCTTTATTTTCCGCGCAGAGATTACCATCATTTTCTGTTTAAGTACTCCCATGATATGCTGTTGATATTTAAGCATACGAAAATAGACAGTTTAAAGCCCTGACTGCCAAGGTTGCAGACGTGTAAACCTTCTTACTTCATCTATGCAGCGCCCTGGAATATCAGAAGGGTAGGATTTTTGGCAGTGGAGGCCTTAATGGCCTTGGGACCCTGAAAAATGGTTTCAGGATCAGCAATAGGGTTTTTGAAAAGGAATTTGTGGGAGTCAGGAACCCTGTAGTATCTGTCCGACTTACAAGGAGCCAGAGAATCAGGAGTCGTACTGGATTCTGAAAAATCATCAACAATTTCTAGAACAGGAGGTATAGCCAAAGGCCTATGCTGAGGAAGTAGAAGAAAATCCCTAAGTCTCTTTTTAGATTCAGAGATATCCTGACTTTCCCAGTGGAAATGTTCCCTTAAGGCATGTAAGTTTGCCCAATGAAAAATCCTCAGGGGGAGAGGCAGAAGGAATGGAATCCTCTGCATCAGAATCCTCATAAGTAGGAACAGACAAATCCTGTTCATTAGAAGAGTCAGAAGAAATAGAATCCTGTTCAGAAGATACATAATCAATGTCTTGCCTAGGCCTCTTAGTTAGGAGGAGGGGGTTGGCTACTCCTGATCAGAGTAAATAAATCTTCAGCCATTTTGTTCATTTGTTTTTTAGGCATAGGGGCCTGCACATGGCCCAAGTGTCATTTTTTTTAAACATAGATTTAGATTTTGGCCTTAGTTTTGAAGATGGCATTGGTCTAATATACAAATCGGTAGGCCTGAAAACACCCTCAGAAGCCGGTGCCTGCACAGCGGCTCTGGGCCCATCTAAGGTAGAGACATCTGCGGGTTCCATAATTGAAGTATCTCGCTGTATACCGGACTCCGAATGGGTCTGTGTAGAGGCCTGCAAATCAGTAGCAGCGGGTATCAGGGGCTGCAAAAGCACCTCATTGAGTACCAGTGAACCGGCGACTAGCATAGGAGAAGCGTAGTCTGTTTTGGACCTCAACGGTCTGTCTGTCTTTTTCTTTGCCTTTTTTAGGTATTCCGGTAGTCTGATTGCAAACCGACATTTCTGGATAAATAAATCTTGAGCCAAAATATTTAGAAGCAAAAATATACAGACGTTTAATCGTGCGTTGATTAAATTTAGCACAAAACTGACAGCAAGGCACGTTGTGGTCAGGCTCTAGGCAAGGAATACAGTACAAATGAAAATCCTTATAAGGTATTTGCTTCCCACAAGTAATGCAATTATTAACGTTTACTGACATCGGTAAAGAGCAAGAAAAAGTTTCCCCAATGGGGTACTTAGCTTTTAGTTGAAGACTTCGGTTCTGAAACTCGAAGAGAAAAATTTCAGGAGTCTGCCAACCGGCACTTGCGAACTGCTTCTGCTTTGGGCACCGCGCGGCAAGAAAGACTGATGTAATGGCGGCGGCTACATGTTTTATACCCCTGATGACCTGACGTCATGGAAGAAGGGGCAGCAGCCAACGCAGGACCCAAGACTTTGTTAATCAGGCCGACTGAGGGCAAACTGCCAGCAGATTACCTAAATGTAATGACTGACACAGTGAAACACGAAGAACATCTACATTTATGGTAAGTGTCAGGGAGGAGGAATTTAGATAGCATTAGGACGAGCTATAAGGCCCTGCAAGACTGCAGTGGAAAAGCCAGCTCTGGCTTTAGAGAAAATTGGCAGATTGTAATGCTTGGTAAAAGTATGTACACAACTCCAGATAGCAGCTTTTAGGATATCCCTGGTAGGAACACCTCTGAGGAAGGCTGCAGAGGTAGATGCAGCCCTGGTTGAGTGGGGTCTGATCCCCTGTGGGACAGGTTTTCCATGGTACTTGTAGCAGAAATGAATGCAATGGCCTATCCATTTGGAAATGGTTTGCTTTGAAATAGCCTTCCTCTCTGCCCTTTTAGCAAATGCCACCAGCAGTTGGTCAGATTTCCTTTGAAGTTTAGTCCTGTCCAAGTAGAATCCAAGTTGTCTGTGCACATCTAAGAAGTGCAGTATCAGATCCCCTTTGTTCTGTGGACTAGGAAAGAAGGTTGGAAAATGAATGGACTGATTAAGGGCCACACTGAATACCACCTTGGGCATGAAGGAGGGATTGGTCCTGAGGGACACCCTTTCCGCATGAAAGACGATGAAAGGCTCCACTGCCATGAGGGCCTGTAATTCAGACACCCTTCTTGCTGAAGTGATTGCTAAAAGGAAAGCTGTTTTCCAAGAAAGAAATTTTAACTCTGCAGTAGCAGCTGGCTCGAAAGGAGGAAGAGTGAGTTTCCCCAATACAAAATTAAGGTCGCATGCTGGAGTTGGAGGTCTCCTGGGTGGTCGTAGATTTTTGGCCCCTCTGAGGAACTGCTTGAGCAGTGGATGAGAGAAGAGAGGAGGTCCTGTGTTATAATGATCTGAAATGGCTGAGGCGTGAATCTTAATGGAGGACAGGCCCTTGTGAAACATCTCAGTTAAGTATTGTAAAATCTGACGTAAATTGGGCACTGCTGTGCTCATCCCTTGAGACTGGTTCCAAGCACAGAATCTTTTCCATTTTTCAGCATAAGATTTTCTAGTACTAGGCCTCCTTGTCTCTAAAATGATATCCATCACTGGTTTACTGAGGGACGGTAAAGGAGAGATTAGGTAGATTAGGTAATTAGCCAGGCTGCTAGGTTCAGCGTTTGAAGCGGAAGGTGCAGAATCTGGTTCTCCTGCTGACAATATAGGGTAGGAGTCTGTGGCAGGTGCCATGGGGCCAACAGTGACACACCGTGTAAGAGGGGGTACCAGTATTGGAATGGCAAGTCTGGTGCAATCAAAATCGTCCTTGGTTTGTCTTGCTTGATCTTTAGTAGTACTTTGGAGGGCAGAGGAGGAAATGCATAAACTGTTTTTTTCCAGCTGAAGGACAGAGCATCCACTTTCCAAGCTTGTTTATGGGGAGTCCTTGTGCAAAATGTGTCCAATTGATAGTTCTGGGGGGAAACAAACAGGTCTATATCTGGGCTCCATTTGCTTGTCAACATGTTGAAAATCCTTGGTTCCAGTTTCCACTCATGTGGGTCCATGAGGTTTCTGCTTAGTTTGTCTGACAGTGTATTTAGTTTTCCTGGCAGGAATTGAGCTTGTAGATGCACTTGGTAGCTCACGGCTGTGTTCCACAATGCCATGGCTAGACTGCAGAGGGGATAAGAATGTGTACCCCCCGCTGCTTGTTTATGTATCACATAACAGTGGTGTTGTCAGTCTTTACCACTAATTGTCCTGGAAGAATGGGGTCCTTGAAGGCCATCAGAGCATTCTGTACAGCTAACATTTCTTTTTGATTGATATGCAGGTGCATCTGACTTGGGTTCCATTTTCCGTGATGCACTTCCCTGTCAGGTGAGCCCCCCCCCCCCAACACATAGTCTGATGCGTCTTTTAGGGTTTGGGCGGCAGGGGGTAGTGTGAATGGCGGTCCCTTGTTTTGGTGGCAGGCCTCTGCCCACCAAAGAAACTCTAGTCAGAGGCAAGGTATGATTTGAATCATTGCTTTTAGATCCCGAGAATGTTGACACCATAGGCTTTTTAGATACCACTGTAGTTTCCTCATATGCAGTCTTGAATATGAAATTAGAAGAATGCAGGAGGCCATGAACCCCAAGGCTTGCAGTATTTGTCTTGCAGACAGCAGGGTTTTTGTGGCCACTTGTTTGAAGTAGGATGTCAAATTAATTTGTTTCTCTGGTGCGATGAAAGCCATCTGGGAAGTTGTATTCAAGTTTGCTCCCAGGAGTATAATTTGTTGACAGGGTACCAGGTGTGATTTATTTTCATTTATGGTGTACCCCAGATAAGTTAGCACCCTTTGTACAAAGGCCAGATGAGTCAGAAGTATGTCCTGGCTTTCTGCCTGAATTAGACAATCGTCCAGGTATGGGTATATTTGAATATTTCTTTGCCTGCAAAATGCAATGACTGGAGCTAGGCACTTCGTGAATACATTGGGCGCAGTAGATAAGCCAAAGGGCAGTTCAGAGAACTGAGTGTGTGCAGCCTGCTTTGAAGCATAGGTATCTTCTGCAAGATTCCCTGATTGGGATGTGCAGGTATGCTTCCTTTAAATCTAGTGTTGCCAACCAGGCGTCTTTGCCTAGCATAGGGAGCAACTGGTAATGAGTCAGCATCTTGAATTTTGGAATCACCCAAAAGGTGTTTAGAGTAGACAGGTCCAGGATAGGACGCCATGAACTGTCTTTTCTGGGTACCATGAAAAGTCTCGAGTAGAAACCTTGTCCCTTTACCTCTTCTGGTACCAGTTGAATAGCCCCCCCCCCCATGCTTAAGAGAGAAAGTACTCGCTTTTGGGCCTCTGCCCACTGATTTGGGGGTAGGTCCGGCCACCCGCTTGGTGTTGGCAACGTGTGGAAATGAAATCTGTATCCTTGGGACACTATATTTAAAACCCATTTGTCCTAGGTAATGAGTTCCCAATTCTTTGCATGAAGAGCAATCTTTCCATCCAAAGGGGCAGTCAGTTAAGAAGTGCTTGGAAATTTTAAAAGGAAGTCATCAGTGAAACAGTTTACCATGGGGGGGGTGTCTTAATACTCCCAGATTTGGAAGTAGAGGCCTCCCACTGCTTAGTCCTGTGTGTCTCCTGGGACTGAAACCTGGGGTTTTTGCTGTGTCTGGGTTTGGCTACAGAAGACCTGGAAGGGGCTGGAAAGGACCAATTCTTAGAGGGCCTGTGCCTACTAAATCTAGGAGGTTGAACTTGTAAGAAATCTAACAGTTTGCATAGATTTAGCTTTATCTTCCATCTTTTTAAGAACTTCCTCAGCCTTGTTGCCAAACAGACAATCCTGATTTAAGGGAACATCTAACAATTTAGCTTTAACATGGTCAGGCAAAGATTGCTCCTTAAGCCAAGCATGCCTTCTGAGCCCAGACCCAGTAACAGCAGCCCTGCAAGAGGCCTCTAATGAATCAAAACCACACTGCAAAGTATGTTTTCCAACTTGTTAAGCAGAATGCATTAAATCCTGTAATTCTTTATTTTCCACACAGTTAGGAATCAACATAATTTTCTGTTTAAACAGTCCAATAACATGCTGCTGATACTTAACATATGAAACTGGCATTTTAAAGCCCTAATGGCCAAGGTTGCAGAAGTATAAACCTTTTTACCCCATCTATCCAGCGCCCTGGAATCTCTATCAGAAGGGGTAGGATTTTTAGCAGTATAAGCCTTAATGCCCTTGGGTCCCTGTGAAATAGGCTCTGGATCTGCAATAGGATTTTTAAAAAGGAATTTGTGGGACTCAGAGACCCTGTAGTATCTGTCAGGTTTTCTGGGAGCAGGAGGCAAGGAATCAGGGGCCAAACTAGAGTTCCGAAAAAGCAACAATGTCTAGTACAGGAGGAATAGCTAAAGGCCTATGCTGAGGTAGGAGAAGGAAATCCCTAAGCCTCTTTTTTGAATCAGAAAAATACTGGCTTTCCCAGTGGAAATGCTCCCTTAGAGTATGCAAGGCTTCCCCAAAAGAAAAATCCTCAGGAGGGGAAGCAGAGGGAATGGAGTCCTCTGCATCAAAATCTTCATAAGTAGATAAGGGCAAATCCAGATCATCAGAAGAATCAGAAAAAACAAAATCCTGATCAGATGATTTATGATCATCTTCAGTCCTAGGCCTCTTAGAAGGGGGGGCTACCCCTGATTAGAGTTATTAGATCTTCAGCCATTCTTATAATTTGTTTTTAGGCAGAGAGGCCTGAAAATGTGGTCTGGGCGTGTTTTTTTTGGCATGGTTCGAGATTTAGACCCAAGTAATGAAGGAGGCGTCTGCTTAGTATGCAAGTTCGTAGGCCTGAATACACCCTCAGAAGCTGGTGCTTGCAAAGCAGCTCCGGACCCATCCAAGCAGGTTCCATAGTTGAAGCATCCTGCGGCATACCAGACTCAGAATGGGTCTCAATAGAGGCCTGCGAATCAGAAGTAGCGGGTATTAGGGAAAGCGAAAGTGCCTCACAGAGTACCGGCTAACTGGCGACTGGCTTAAAAGTGTCGTCGGCAGTTCTGGACCTCGGCGGCCTGTCTCTGTCTTTATCTTTGTGTTTTTTTGGAATTCCGGTAGTCGGATGTCTAACCGACATTTCTGGATAATTAAACAGAGAACCGAAATATTGAGGCACGAAAATATACAGACGACGGATAGTGCTCTGATTAAATAAAGCACAAAACCGACGGCAAGGTACATCGTGGTCAGGGCCTAGGCAAGGAATACCGTAAGAATGAAAATCTTTTTGAGGTATTTGCTTTCCACAAGTAATGCAATTAGTAACTTTTACTGACATCGGTAAGGAGCAAGAAAGTTTCCCGAACGGGGTACTTAGCTTTAGTTGAAGACTTCGGTTCTGAAACTCGAAAATGAAAATTTCAGGAGTCGGCCAACCGACACTTGCGAACTGCTTCTGCTTCGGGCACCACACAGCAAGAAAGACTGATGTAATGGCGTCGGCTGCATGTTTTATACCTCTGACGATCTGACGTCATGGAAGAAGGGACAGCAACCGACGCAGGACCCAAGACTTTGTTAATCAGGGCGAATGAGGTCTACCTGCAAGCAGATAACCCAAATGTAATGACTGCAACAGTGAAACACAAATCATCCCTAAGCCTCTTTTTAGAATCAGAGAAATCCTGACTTTCCCAACGAAAATGCTCTCTGAGAATACAAGGTTTCACCAAAAGAGAAATTATCTGGGGGAGAAGCAGATGAAAAAGAGTCCTCAGCATCAGAATCCTCACAGGTAGATAAGGGTAAATCCTGGTTACCAGAGGAAACAAAAAATTCAGAATCCTGGTCAGAAGTATCATAAGCAAACTCAGTCCTAGTACTCTTACAGGGGGAAGGCTGGCTTCCCCTGATTAAAGTAATAAGGTCTTCAGAAATTCTTATTTGTTTTTTAGGCATAGAGGCCGGACCATGTGATCTGGGCGTCAGTTTTCTAAGCATGGTTCGAGTTTTAGGCCTTGAAGAAGGCGTCTGTTTAATATGCAAGTCAGTAGAGGCCTGAATACACCCTCAGAATAACATCCTCAGAAGCCGGTGCCTGCACTGCAGCTCCGGACCCATCCAAGGTAGAGACATCCGCAGGTTCCACAGTTGAAGCATCTCATGGCATACCAGACTCCAAATGGGTCTCAGTAAAGGCCTTCGAATCTGAAGTAACGGGCATCAGGGGCTGCGAAAGCACCTCCCTGAGTACCGGCGAACTGGCGACTGGCTTAGGAGAAGCGTCAGCAGCTTTGGACCTAGGCGGCCTGTCTTTATCTTTACGTTTTTTTAGAATGTCGGTAGTCGGATGGCTTACCGAAGACGTATCAGGATAACTGAACAGAGCACCAAAATATTTAGAAGCGAAAATATACAGACAGATAGTTTGTGGTTTAAATAAGGCACAAAACTGACAGCAAGGTATGTCGTGGTCAGGGCCTAGGCAAGGAATACAGTATGAATGAAAATCTTTATAAGGTATTTTCTTTCCACAAGTAATGCAATTATTTACTTTTACTGACATCGGTTTAGAGCAAGAAAAAGTTTCCCCAACGGGGTACTTGGCTTTTAGTTGAAGACTTCGGTTCTCAAACCTGAAAACGAAAATTTCAGGAGTCTGCCGTCCGGCACTTGAACTGCTTCGGGCACCCCCATGGCAAGAAAGACTGATGTAATGGCATAGGCTGCATGTTTTATACCCCTGACAACCTGACGTCACGGAAGAAGGGACAGCAACCGACGCAGGACCCAAGACTCAAGACTTTGTTAATCAGGCTGACTGAGGTTTACTGCAAGCAGATAACCCAAATGTGATGACTGCAACAGTGAAACAAGAAGAACATCTAGATTTGTTGAGGTCAAAATGGGGCAATGAGGATTACTGTTCTCTTTAACCTGTTTGCTTTCTGAAGAAAATTGGGGACCAAGGGGACCGGAAGGCCAATAGTGTATGACAGTATCCCTTGGGGATTCCCTGCGGGGGAGATTAGGGCAAAGTAGTTGCTGCATTTGTTGTTTAGAGGGATAGAGGTCACAGCAAGGCTCCTCATGGATATGCTAGAACCCACCACTCTACTCATTCCCTCGGCTGCAAGCGTGATGAGCCTCATGGAAGAATTAGCTACAGAATTTAGGGTTGCCAGTTGGGAAGCAACGTTTTCTTGGACTCCTTCAGCTATGGGTCTCTCAAGGGAATCTGATAACTCCTTGATCAGACCTCTTTGTAACCTGATGAGGTGGGAAAGGTAATTCAGTGATCATAAGGCAAAAGTCGCTTAAGAAAAGACTCTCTTCCTGCATCTATCCATCGTCCAGGAATACTTATTAGGAGGACGTATAGTAAAAACTATCCTCTGATAGTTCCTTTTTAGTAGCTGCTGCCATGACCATGGCATCTACTGCAACCCCTTGTGTCCAAAACTTGTCAGCTGGAGCAGTGATTATCTTGATTGGTCTCCAGGGGATTGGGCTCAATGGAATCTGGGAAATCCCATGCTTACCAAGAGATCAAGTCACTGAGCTCATCAGCGGACGGAGTCACCAACAAGTTAAGACTGTCGGGATCCGAAGGCCGCCAAATACACCAACTCCTCAGGCGAAGGATTACTGGTCTGCCAGCCACTTCTCTGTTTTACAATCTCCAAGATGTCCCCAAATGAAACATCCTCAGGAGGCGACGTAGGGATCCTTCTCCCTCATCAAGGTCCATGTCTTCTGTGGCGGACTCCTTGGTGGAGTCCAAATGCTTCCTCTTGCATGACCTCCTTCGAGGAACCTCTACTCTCTGGGGAAGTATCAGAAGAGGCAGGGGTATCCCAACAGGTACCTTGGGGCCTAAGGTCCTGCTGTACCTGTTGAATGTCTTGGTCTGTAAGTGTATGCAGGGAGTGTAGATGAGGATCCAGGGGTGGCGGGTGACTTCCTAGTTGCAATGGCAGCTACAGCCCTCTCCAGAGCCCCAAAGGCTGACTGCTCCTGAGTGGAGGGAGAGTCTGGCTCAGACAAGCTATGCCTGCTGGACGGATTCCTCTCCAGCTCTGAAGACAGCTCGCCCTGGGTAGAAGCCACCACTAAGCTTACCTGTGCAGAAGCCCCAAGGTGCGCAAACTGCTCAGAAGGTCTAGGACATGAATGCACCCATGATAAGAACGCTCCGCCTCCAAAAAGGGAGTAAGAGCTCTGAGCAAACATTTAGTCTAAAAAAAAAGGAAACCCTCAGATCCGGCTCCAAAAAAGGGATGAAGAGCTCTGAGCAAAGGTTTAATCTGAATAAAAACGGGGAAATCCAAAAGGGAAATCCTCGGATCCAAGCTGGAAGACACCGGGCATATCAGATCAGATAACTCCGAGCCTTGTCCTAAAGTCAGAGGACGAATCAGAGGGGGAGATGGACAGCTTGTGGACCATTTGGGTTGAAGCCGAGGAGTACCTACTAATGCCTTGCGCCCACAAAATTTTCCAGACCACCCATTCCATGTCTTTTTCCATAAGACTTCTGGTAGAACTGGAAGAGGATGCAGAAGTAAACTTTGCCCTGCTCAGAAAAGGAGACTGTACTCTCAAAGGCACAGGGTCTATAGATGGGTACAGAGTCCTTGGCAGGCAGACAATGGGTTTAAAGGGACTGCAAGTTGGATACAACTGCAACAGCTCCGGCCTATTGTTACCAGATAGATTCAAACCTGAATATGACAAAGTGCTCAGCTCCAAAACGTTTTAGGTCTCTGCTCTAAGGAATCTGTTGGGGCCAAGAAAAGTCTCTTCTTCCCTCTATCTGAACTTTTGGAGGAAGAAGCAGGGTTGCAGTGAGACTATTTAGATTTAGCCACAGATTTGGGGTCACTACCAGAAATGGCTTCACCAAAGGGTAATGACAAAGTACAGTTTTGTACCTACCATAAATGTAGATGTCCGAACTGGATAGCATCTGCAGTCATAACAAATGGGTTGTCCTGTCGTCAGGCAGCCCTTCGGTCGGCCGGATTCCAAAGTCTGGGTCCGGCTTCGGCTGATGTCGCACTTCACCCGACGTCATCTCTGCTGGTCTTCGGGTATAAAGGCATCAGCCGACGCCATTTTCCTCAGTGTTTCTTGCCCCAGATGCCAATTGCCCTCTTGGAAAGCTAAATTTTGGATAAATGCCAATGTTTCCAAAATAGTAGAAGGCAAACACAAAAAATAAACATGTATGTACATATATACAAACAAATACACCATAAGAGACTCCCCCCCCCCCAGCTAGCTATTAGGAGGGTAAATACCCTAGGAGTACCGCAGAGGGGAAGGAGGGAGGGTAATCCTGACTGCAGATGCTATCCAGTTCGGACATCTACATTTATGGTAGGTACAAAACTGTACTATGTCCTTCATGGATGCATCTGCAGTCATAACAAATGGGTAGAATACCATAGCCAAACTAGGGGAGGAGGAATAATACTTATAGTGTAGTCAGGATCCCTTGCAGTACAGCAGTGGCAAACCCTGCTCGGGATCTAGAATATAGAGGTAAATTATAATGCTTGGCAAATGTATGCACGGAGGTCCAAGTAGCCGCCTCAATAATGTCCTTGGTTGCCACTCCTCTTAAGAAAGCTGTGGTAGTGGCTGTAGCCCTTGTAGAATGAGGTCTTATGTTCTGTGGAATTGGTTTTCCATGGTAGGAGTAACAGAATCTTATGCAATTTCCTATCCATTTGGAGATTGTCTGTTTGGAAATTGCTTTTCCTTCCCTTCCTGTTGCATAGGCTACAAAGAGCTGGTCAGTTTTTCTGTTACCTTTGGTTCTGTCCAGGTAGTAGCGTAACTGTCTATGTACATCCAAGGTATGCATTATTCTTTCACCTCTGTTTTGTGGATTGGGAAAGAAGGTAGGTAGGTGGATTGCCTGGTTTAAAGACACTCTGGATACCACCTTAGGCATAAATGTAGGATTAGTTCTCATGGACACCCTATCTTGATGGAAGATTAGGAAGGGTTGCACTGCCATTAAGGCCTGTAGTTCGAAACCCTCCTTGCTGAAGTAATAGCCAGTAGGAAAGCAGTTTTCCATGACAGGTGTTGTAGATCTGCTGTTGCTGCTGGTTCAAACGGAGGGAGTGTCAACTTTTCTAGTACAAAATTCAAGTCCCATGCTGGTAATGGTGGTTTCCTAGGAGGTTTTACATTCTTGATCCCTCTGAGGAACTGCCTGAGTACAGGATGTGAAAAGACAGGAGGATCAAAGCTGTATTCTGCTGAAATAGCTGATGCATGTATCTTGATGGAGGAATAGGACAGGCCTGTATGTAGAAGCTCTGCCAAGTACTCCAGAATGTTAGCAATATCTATGTTCGACACATCTTTTCCTCTTTCAGTATTCCAAATGACGAACCTTTTCCATTTTCCTGCATAGTTCCTTCTTGTTGAAGGTCTGCGGGCTTCAAGGATAATGTCTTTAACCCTTTGTGAAAGGTCTGGGTTAGTTACTGCTATGTGATGTTCCAGGCAGTCAGTTGCAAGGTTTTTAGGTTTGGATGTACGATGTTGTAGTTGTTCTGAGTTAACATCAGAGGCATCAGGGGTATTGACCACATTTTCTCCCGAGACATGCTCCTCAGCAATGGGTACCAGTGTTGTCTTGGCCACTTCGGCGCTATCAGAATTATCCTTGGACGTTCCTCTTTGATTTTCAGTAGTACCTTGTGCATCAAGGGAAGAGGTGGAAATGCATATGCTGTCAGGCCTTTCCAGCTGAAGGATAGAGAGCCCACCTTCCATGCAAGTGGGTGGAATGTCCTTGTGCAGAATTTTTTGAGCTGGTGATTTTGTGGGGAAGCGAATAGAACTATTTGTGGCATTCCCCATTTCTTTGTGATGGCCTTGAAGATGTCCGGGTGTAGCATCCATTCGTGAGCATCCGAGGTGGTTCTGCTTAAAATGTCTGCTAGGGTGTTCTCTTTTCCCGGTACAAATATTGCCTGTAACTGGATGTTGTAGCTGAGAGCCAGATTCCAAAGGTCCAAAGTCATTCTGCATAGGGGTAAGAATGAGTGCCTCCCTGTTTGTTGATGTACCACATGACTGTGGTGTTGTCTGTCCTTATCATCAAATGGCCTTCTTTGAGGAATGGTCTGAATTTTAGGATTGCCAGTTTTACTGCCAGCATTTCTTTTTGGTTTATGTGCAGGTGCAGCTGGTCCTGAGTCCACAGTCCTTGTACGCATTTGTCCATCATGTGTCCCCCCATCCTAGGTCTGAGGCATCCGTTGTGATGGTTTGGTTTGCTCGAAAGTTGTGGAAGGGTAAGCTTGGGTTTGACTGGCATGCCCGAGCCCACCATAGGAACTCCTGTTTTAAGCATGGGATTAGTGGTATTTCTGTTTCTAAGCTGTGCCTGTGTTGAGACCATAAATTCTTTAGGTACCACTGTAACTTTCTCATATGCAGTCTGGCATGTGGGACCAAGATTATGCATGATGCCATGAAGCCCAAGGCCTGCAGAACTTTTCTTGCTGTTAGTTTGTTCTGCTTTGTTAATGCCAAGAAGTAAAGAGGGAGTTCTTTTTGTTTTTCTGCAGTTAGGAATGCCATCTGTTTTACTGTGTCCAATTCTGCGCCCAAGAAAGTTCTTGTCTGGGATGGTGTCAGCCTTGACTTTTGTAAATTGACTGTGTATCCCAGGGCTTGAAGCAAGTAAATGACCCTTTGTAAATCTGTTGTCAACTTGCTTTTGTTGCCCGCTTGTAACAGGCAGTCGTCCAGGTATGGATAAATTTGGATTCCCTGTACTCTGCAGTGAGCGATTACTGATGCCAGGCATTTTGTAAATACTCTGGGCGCAGTAGATAAGCCAAAGGGCAATGCTGAGAATTGATAATGCTCTGATCCTGCAAGAAATCTGAGGTATCTTCTGCAATTTGGTCGAATGGGGACGTGCAGGTATGCCTCCTTGAGATCTAGAGTTACCAGCCAACACTCCTTGCCCAGCATGGGAAGAAGTTGCTGTAGGGTCAGCATTTTGAATTTTGGGACAATGATGTATGTATTTAAGGTGGACAGGTCGAGAATTGGTCTCCAACTTTTTCCTTTCTTGGCACTAGGAAGAGTCTGGAGTAGAATCCTTTGCCCTGTTCTGTTATTGGTACCCTTTCCACAGCTCTCATCTTTATTAATTCCGCTATCTGATGCAGGGCTTCTATTTTTTTGATTTGGGGGCAGGTTTGGCATTCCTCTTTTACTGGTAAAGTGTGGAAGTGGAACCGTAGCCTTGGTCTATGGTTTGCAAAATCCACTTGTCTTTGTAATATAGTGCCAATTTTTCGAGAATAAGGCTAACTTTCCGCCTAATGGTGCTGCTATTTGCTCCCTGGTAGGCGGAGTCAGAGCCAAGTCACTGTGATTGTCCTGTTGCAGTGGCAGTGGTTGTGTCTGTGCCTCGGTTATTGCCTTGCCACTGTCGCCCTCTGTAGGCACCTCCTCTGGATTGATTTCTGTCCCTCGAGCGTCTGTTCCTGCCCCTTTGTGATCTTGTGGAGTCAGGAAAGGACCAATTTTTGGCAGGCCAGTTCCTGCTAAACCTTGGGGCTGAACCTGTAGGAAATCTTTAACTGTTTGTACAGATTTTGCCTTCTCTTCCATTTTCTTCATTACCTGCTGGGCAGGTTCCCAAATAGACTGGCCTTATCCATAGGAGCATCCAATAGCTTAGCTTTAACATGATCCGGCAAGACCTGTTCTTTCAACCATGCATGCCTTCTTATAACTGTGCCAGTCATGGCTGATCTAAATGAAGCCTCCAGTGCATCATAGCCACATTTTAAAGAATGGTTACTAACCTGTTGGATGTTATTCACCATTTCTAATACATATTTCTTATCTAAAGATTCATCAGAGGACAGCTTTTTAATTAACTGATCAAGCATAAACTCTTGGTATTGGATCATGTGAAACTGACAGTTTAAAGCTCTAGCTGAGAGAGTAGCAGAAGTGTAGACTTTTTTCCCCCATCTCTCTAAGGACCTGGATTCCCTTTCAGAGGGAATAGGGTTTTTTGCTGTGGTCTTGGCTACTGCCTTAGGCCCCTGGGATATAGTTTCGGGGTCTGCAAGTGGGGCCTTGTATAGGTGGTGATGAGTGTCTGGCACCCTGTAAAATCTATCTGGTTTGGCAGGGGCTGGAGGTAAAGAATCAGGTGCAGTGCAGACATCATTAAATGCATTGTCCACAACAGATAGGACAGGAGGTATAGCTAAGGGCCTATGTTGTGGTAAGTGCAGAAAAGTCCTAAGCCTTTTTCTTGAATCTGAGAAATCTTGTCCCTGCCATTGGAATTGTTCTCTCATGGCATGTAAGGTTTCCCCAAAGGAGAATTTCTCTGGTGGAGAGGCAGCTGGAATGGATTCGTCAGCATCTGAATCTTCATAATTGGAAAAAGGAGCCTCTGGCTGCTCTGTAATGTCTGAGTCATCCGCAGAATCATCAGAGGACACAGGCTCGGGGGGCTCTGCTCTAGGTCTCTTTTCTGGGGGCTGAGAGGCCTGTCTGGGTGAGATTGGGATCCCCTAATTAAGGATATTAAATCTTCTGCCAGAGTAAGCATTTGTGAACTAGAAGTGGGCCTGAGTGAGGGTGGTTTAACAGGCACTGATTTAGCTGATTTGGCTGCTTTAGCCCTGGCAAAGGCCTTAATAGACATGGCTGCAGGAGGCCTAGCAGCACCACATGCTGGGGTAGAAATATCCAAGGGGATGGTGTCTGATAGATCAGTAGGAACCACAGTTGTAGGCAAAATTTCTGAGGCTAGTTCAGGTAAGGTAGCAGGAGCCTCAGTAGTAGTCATGGATTCGGCTGTAGATTGACCAGTTTTCTCGGTTTTGGCCGAAACCGAGACACTCGCGGCTTGCTTAACCGTGGTTTCGGCCGAAACCGCGGACCGCGAGTGTCGGTCTTTTTCTTTGCGTTTTTTAACAATTTGGGTAGTCGGAGGATCCGACGGCATAATGTACGCAAAATCTGAGCCGAAAAACTGTTCAGCAAACTCCGACCGACGCCTAAGCGTTTGTCGGTTGAAGGAAGCACAGGCCGAACAGGCTGCTACGTCGTGGTCTGGGCCTAAGCAAGGCAAACAGTAAGAGTGGAAATCTTTATGAGGTATTTGTTTCCCACAAGTTAAACAGTTATTGACTTTCTCTGACATCGGCTGAGGCAAGAAAGAGTCCCCAACGGGGTACTTAGCTTTTAGAAGTCTTCGAAGTAGTATTCGGTAGTAGTAATCTCTGGATCTGACCGACCGGCACTTGCGAACAGCTTCTGCTTCGGGCGCCACGCGGCAAGAAAGACTGAGGAAAATGGCGTCGGCTGATGCCTTTATACCCGAAGACCAGCAGAGATGACGTCGGGTGAAGTGCGACATCAGCCGAAGCCGGACCCAGACTTTGGAATCCGGCCGACCGAAGGGCTGCCTGACAGGACAACCCATTTGTTATGACTGCAGATGCATCCATGAAGGACATCATGCCACTCAAAATCAACCAGGGCCCTGTGGTTGAAAGAGTGGCAAATAGCACAGTCTTCCTGCAGATGGCGGGGGCTCAGGCAGTAGACACACAAGGTGTGCGAGTCAATGGAACTGTGACCACACTTGGAACTTTTTGAAGTCCACCATCTTATCCTGTTTCTCAGCCATCTGTAAGGATAAAAGATGGCAGAGATCACATGCACAGACACAGAAAGCAATCCTCACAAAGACAGGAAGGAAAAAAAAATACAGCAACAGAATTTTTTTTTTTTTTTTTTTTTTTTAAAGAGGACAGAAAAGACACGGAGGTTAAGGCAACTAATGATAGTAGTGAGGTTAGCGCAAAGGGTATACAAAACAGAAAAGAAAGTAACCTAATAAAAACGGTTACTGTTGAAAAGAGTCAGAGTAAAGGGGAAACTAATTGCACTGCTAATGGTTAACTAAATAGAAAGGATTTCAGAAAAACCTGTAAATATCACCTGACTGTCCAAGAGCAAAAGGTTTAGACCACATCTTCGTGAAGCAGCAAATGAGATCTGAGGCAACAGGGAGAGGTGTATTATGGGTAAGGGGAGGTGTCTAAGAGCTTTTTGGCTGCCACAAGCTTAGTAACGGCAGAGTTGGATCCAATGGATCAGATCCAAACCTTTGTGTGCGGATGAAAGGAAAATTGACAATATCAGATGAAGCACTTCTCTTCAAAAAATGAGGTGGTAGAAGGCAATCTCCAATGGGGAACTTATCTGCCCATCCTTGTTAATGCACAAGCTGACTATTGATCATCCTAAGACCAAAAAGCAGTGCACTCCTCAGCTGCAAGAAAGCTATGAATTTTGTGCCTAAGCCATTAATTTTACCCTGGTCTTTTCAAGTTGTGCAGTTGCTATAGTACATGGAAGGTGCATTAATGCTTTGGAAAGTGGTCATCTCTCGTATGTTCATTGCAGGATGTCCTACATAACTTAGGCTGATACAACAGCGATCTTAAGATGAA
Organism: Protopterus annectens; assembly: GCF_019279795.1. NCBI lineage: Eukaryota > Metazoa > Chordata > Ceratodontiformes > Protopteridae > Protopterus > Protopterus annectens. The sequence goes on along the minus strand of NC_056746.1, from coordinate 1,060,418,584 downwards.
TATCTGGGGTCTCTCCACCACTCTGCAAAGAATGGGTTTGTTTAAGATGGGGCAACCTGACTGCTGGTAAGGAGACCGGTAAAAAGCATTTAAGGGGAAAAAAGGAAATGGTTCCATTACTCTAGGAAAGTCTAAAAGAATATCTAAAATAAGAAAGCTTTTTTTTTTGAAAGGGGGGCAAGCCCCCTGCACCTCCTCACACCCCCTCCATATTGTATATACCAACTCTGAGATTGCATCACACTAGGGAAAGGGCAAACTCCAAATCTCCAGAAATAACAGCAAACAGCAAAAAAGACAGTTCTACGTTCAATGAACATGGAATACTGTGAGCATTTGAAAAACAGAATGAGTTGTACATTTGCAAGGGGAAGTAATGTAATAAACTGTGATACTTGTCTCCAATTTTCAAATTCACAATCCTAGACCAATACAAAGTACAAGCAAAAGAAAAGGCTTGTATTATTTCAGCAATGTAAGGCAAAAACTTAACAGCAAAGATTATACATGTGCTCAGATTCCATTACAGTACTTAGCACAATTTTGAATTAACTACTACCAAGCAAGTAAACATTTCTCCTTCTACTGGTCCTGAAGCTCTTCAGAAAATTGCTATACAAAACGGTCCACTGCTGTTACTCTAATTACACCTACAACAAAATGTCTGAAGTTCTACACAGATGTCTACAAAAACACTTCCACACGTTTACCACAACCACCATTTTAAGCAAAATTCAATGAAAAAACTACAAGTGAAGTATTAACATCCACACAAAATAAAAAGACAGCTTCTAGTTTGGGGGCTTTTCTTTATTTAGAAGAGTCTACAATACAGCAGTTAAATGTGACTGGTCAATGTGGCATAGAACTATTATAACTGCTAAAATTTTAACTGTTATTTATACATATATATATATCTGTACAAACAAAACAAGATTTCAGATTGCTGCTTTCAAACGTGGATCAAAGCTATCAATACAAATAATGTAGTGCTTCTCCAGACAATCTGGGGGTGGGAGAAGGGTCAGACAAATCCCACAGTGCATTTCTCAGCAGCAGTAGCATTAAAAGAATGATCCACCAGCTTTGGACAAGACGGCTTGTCGCCATACTTTTACACTTAGTCTTAGAGCAATAACAGATAATGAGATGAAATGCATTAAATAAGTTAAATATGCATTTAACAACACTTCCTAACAGAAGTTTTATTCAACTTGAATGAACCACCAACATTGTGGCCTCGTCCCCTTCAAGGAGCAGCAATGCTGTTTTTTCCCCCTTGGAAGGTTAGGCACAAATTCTCCCTTAAAATTTATTCCTACTCCATTACATTTTTTGCCATTACAGGTTTCGGCCTTCTGATCACTTTTCTAGCTTCTACTTTCTAGAACTTGGTATTGGTAATATGCACAGTTAGAGGCATGAACAATGACTTATACAAGCTGCGCAGCATAGTAGATTAATATACTTCGCACAGTACCTTTCTGCCATGTCCTGGCACAGGACACCAATAAAAGGGTCAACAGTCCCAGCAGTCTAGGAGTCGATTCATTTAAAAGAGGTAATTAAGTAATGTGCATCGAGGTCTAAAAGTGATTAAAATGACATTAAAGTATGCCTTGTATGATTCTCCCAACATCTGATAAGACCATTCTCCGATGATCATTAAACAATCTCCTTGTACTTCTATAAACTTTAGGTTACTTGCATTTGTGCAGGGGCAATAAAAAGGCAAGATCTGGGAGATGCTGAACATTAAACTTTGTTGTATGAATAAACTCTACCCATGGTATGGCAGCTGCATTAATTCGGGTATCATTCCCTAGCCACACCTCTCCTACAATACAAGTTTCCCTATTATGACACCAATGATGAAGAAGAGAACTGCCAGAGCGAGTAATCGAGGGGTGAGACCTTCTTCCTTGACAACAGTAGCTGAAGTCGGTGCAGGACTGCTCGTGTGAGGCATCTTTCTCATTCTGACTCCATCTTCTTCCTTCAGTAAAGAAAGTCAAAAACAGTTACATACAGTCAAAAAAAACAAAGACATTCCTACTAAATGCAAGTAGAGAGGACAGATCAAGTGTTAAAAATCAAAATCTGAAGAAAAAAAGTTTGCAACTGTTCAAATTCCTTGCAGTGTTAGAACCCAAACATGGCCAGTTCTGTGGTGTAGAAGGATAGAACCCTGACTACGACCTGGCTGATCTAGGTTTGACCAACAGTCCACATGCATGAGAACCTGGCTAAAAGCAGACATGAATGATGAACCAAGCTCTGGCTCTCCTGTCTTTGGGGTGAATGGCCAAGAGGCACATGCCCAGATTGTAAAATCCATGTTAAACTCCTTAATGGGGACATTATTGCTTATTGCAAACTTGTTTCTCTTTTAAATTATCTTTCTTTCTTTTTGTTTTTGTAATTTCTGATTTTTAGCTATTATCTTAGAGTAGTAAATTTTTTTTATGTAATGTACTTAGTATATAGTGGAGCTTTTCTCCTCGGGCCTCTGCTGAAAATGGACATGTATCCAGCCAGACTAGCCCGGTCAACAAATGTAAAATAAAATAAAAAATAAAATAAAATAAAATAAATTACAGTTGCATCTCACCATAATTGTGGATGTTCAAATAGATCAGTGGTGCAGTATTGCCTCTTGGGTCTTCGTGCCATGAAGAAGCCTGCAACCTGCTCGATTTCCAGAGTCTTTGCAGCATCCCTAGCCAACAGACATCTGGACAACAGGACATAAGAAGGGCATCCAGTCATCTTCAGGTCATTCTAAGCAATGAACGGAACAAGTCTAACACCCGAGGAGAGCATGACCTCCCCAGTTGTCTTATCTTACATTAGGAGAAAAAAAAAACACAGGAGGCAGAGATGGGATTAGAGATAAGAGGACTATCTGCGGGAAAAATCCTCTACCTCCTCCACAGAGGGGCTAGAGGGAGGGAACGGGATGTATTGCAACATTAATTTACTCAAACATCTACAGTTATAGCAAATACGACAAACCTGTACTACCATTCTTCATAGTCAGTGTTTCAGTACTGATACTTGAGAGGCCTCCCAAAGCTAAAAGTTGGGTGGTGGATCATCTGTACGACATTAGGAAATAAGATTTTGCAGGGTGGCAAAGGTAAAACCTGTTCTAGCCCTGGAGACGTTGCCTAGGTTATAGCACTTTGTAAAGGTGTGCACAGAGTTCCAAGTGGCTACGTCTAGAATGGCCTGGGTGGGAAATCCTTTGAAGAAAGTAGTTCTAGTCACCTATGTCTGGTGGAGCAGGCTTTATTATGCCTAGTAACTCCTTTCCATGGTTTGAGTAATGGAACTTAATGCAGCTAGCTAGCTATTTAGAGACAGTTTAGAGAAAGGTTTGTCCTGTTTACCCTCTGTGAAAGCAGTCAGAAATTGCTATGCTCCATTACAGCTTTTTGCCCTGTTTAGATGGTACCTGATCTTCCTGAGCACATCCAGGGAGTGGAAGACTTGGTCAACCCTGTTCTGTGCATTTGGATAGAAAACTGGTAGGTGGAGACCCTGGTTTAAAGTACATTCCGATACCACCTTAGGCATAAAGAACAAGTTTGTTCACAGGGTGACTGTTCTTTACACACGACGGCTTGTAGCTCAAGCTCTCACAGCTGATGTATTGACTATAAGACAGGTGTGGTCTTCCAAGTGAGCATCTTTAGAGAGGCAGGGGCAGCAGATTCAAAAGGGGGCAAGTTTAGTTTTTCTGACACAATTTAGATCCTTTGCTGGAATGGGGTTCCTTCTTGGCGGTCTCAAGAAAAAAAAAAGTTATGTACCTACCATAACGTTCCATGTTAGTTGTCTTCATCTCGCTTTCCTTCTTGCTGGTTGGGATCAGAACCGATCCTCGGCTCCGACTCGGCCATCTTCAATAGCTCGAGAGCTGTTTACTGGCTCGAGGCTACCCCTTTATCCCATAATGCCTAGCGATAGCTACCCAGATCTCGTTTGAAATAGCTAACTCCAGACATAAGAGAATAAACCAGTCAAATAATTAGTTGACTATACCTGCCACATTCAATAAGACAATAGAGGAAAAACAAGAGAACAGACAGCCAGTGAAACAGAAACTCCTCTCAGTCCACTAGGACAGAGGGTGGGACGCAAGAAGGAAGGCGAGATGAAGACAACATAGAACGTTATGGTAGGTACATAACTTCTTTATGTCAAGTTGTCTATCTCGCCTTCGTTCTTACTGGTTGGGACAGCGTCCCTAGCACCTAATATCCTGGGTGGCTCAGTGGAACAGACTCTTCAGAACAGTGGAACCAAAGTCAGCTCTGCTCCTGGAGACCATATCCAACTTGTAATGAGAAATAAAGGTATGAGGGTTTGCCCACGTGGCAGCTGCACAGAAAGAATCCATGGGCAACCTAGACTGGAAGGCTACTGAGTTGGCCAAGGCCCTAGTAGAATGACCTTTCAGTTTAATAGGTAACTCTTTGTTCCTTGACTGATAAATGAAAGTAATAGTGTGCGACAACCATCTAGACAAGGTTACCTTGGAAACTGGGAGACCTTGTTTGTCCAAGGCATAAGAAAGGAATAGTTGGTCCGACTTCCTTATTTCCTTAGTTCTGTGCAGGTTAAAACGCAATTAATTGTCTATGAATGTCCAACTGGTGTAGTTTGTACTCTGCCTTGTTGGTATGATTAGGGAAAAACACAGGAAGATCTAGATTGGTTTAAATTATTTTCTGAGCAAACTTTGGGAAGAAACGAAGGATTAGTCTTCAGAGCAACCCTGTTCTTATGAAAAACCAAGTAGGGAGGACGAACACATAGCGCCTGAAGTTCAGAGATGCGTCTGGCTGAAGTAATAGCCACCAGAAAGTGTGTCTTCAAAGACAAACTTGATAGAGCAGGATGCTGCTGGTTCAAAAGGGTGCAGAATTAAGGAAGTTAGGACTAAATTAAGGTCCCAAGGAGGAGGGGGGATCTCTCACTGGAGGCCTAAGAAGAGTTGTCCCTCTCAAAAAAAGCTTTACAGAGCTTATGAGAATGTTAGAATTCGAAAAAACCAACATGAAAGTTACAAATGGCCGCCAATTGTACCCTGATCATAGCAGAAGCAGACCCGGAGTGAAACAGTTGTGCTAGGAATTCCAGAATTTCGTGGACAGGGGCTGAAAAGGGATCCACATTCCTAGCCTTTGCCCAACAAGAAAAACGTTTCCATTTGCTAGTATAAGTTTTCCTCGTTGTAGACTTGTGAGAAGAGACTATAATCTCACGGACTGCTGGGGAAATGCTGGGAAGCCTGGCTACGGTTGGAAGTGGAGCAACCAAGCTGTGAGCTGGACAGTTTTGAGGGACTGATGCAATCCACCTGAATGATGAACCAGGAGGTCTGGAATTGGGTCCAGAGTCTAGGGCTGATCGAGAAGGTAACGGTGCAGGAACAGGAACCATATCTGTTGAGGCCAGTAGGGGGCAATGAAGATCACTCTGCAACCTAACGATATTGCTTTCTGTATAAGTTTGGGTATCAGGGGGAAAGGAGGAAAGGCATAAAGAAGTCCCTGGGGCCAACCGTGGACTAGAGCACCCCTGGGTATGTGACTCGGAAGCGGAAGAAGGGAGAAGTAGTTGCTGCATTTGCTGTTGAAGGGGGGGTAGCGAAGAGATCACAGCAAGACTGTCCCCACTTGCGGAAAATAAGATTTGCAACTTCCTGATTCAGAGCCCACTCGTGAGGCATGAGGATAGCACTGCTGAGCCTGTCCGCTATGACGTTGGATCTCCCAGGGATGTGCGTCGCAATCAGAAAAACGTTGGGAGGAAATCGCCCTCTGCCAAAGTCTGAGTGCTTCTCGACACAGGGGGTAGGATCTGGTTAAGCCCTGCTTGTTGATGTACCACACCACTGACATGTTGTCCGTTTGAATAGCAATGGTCCCAGAAGGAAGAGAGTCTTGAAGGGCTTGCAACGCCAGGAGTACGGCTCTCATTTCCAGGACATTTATGTGCAGATGGTACTCATGAGGTTGCCAAGTGCCTTGGACTATCCTGCCCAGATAATGCCCCCCACCCTATCAGGGAGGCGTCTGTCGTCATTGTGGCTACCGGAGGGGGTTGTATGAAAGGTCTGCCCTGAGCAACTAGTGGGGAGACCATCCACCAAGAAAGATGTCTTTTGCATGCATCCATGATCACGAGAGTCATGGGTAGCTCTTGGAAAGACCACTGTGTAAAAAGAAGCCACTGAAGAATTCTCATATGAAAGCGCGCTAGTAGAATTAGAATAGCTGCTGCCATGGAACCCAGAGTTTAAAGGACGTACCTGACTTGGATATTTTTGCTCTGCATCAGAACCTGTACTTGCTGACTAACTTCAGACACCCTTTCTGGTGGTAGCCTTGCAAGCATATCCCTTGTGTCTAAGTCTGCTCCTATGTAAGTGATAGATTGACAGGGCAACAAGGCAGATTTTTCGAAATTTACTGTAATACCTAGCTGGGAGCAGATTGTGTAGTCCCGCACTTGTAGGAGTTGATGCCTGGTGGTAGCAGTAAGGAGCCAGTCGTCTAGATACGGAAACTCCTGGAATCCTTAACATCTCAGGAGAGCCGTGACCACCATCATACATTTGGTGAACACCCTGGGGGCTGTGGTGAGACCAAAGGGCAGAGCTCTGAACTGATAATGACTGGCCCCCAGCCGGAAGCGAAGATATCTCCTGGAGCACCTGTCCATCTTGAAATGGTAGTACGCGTCTTGAAGATCTATCGAGCACATCCAATTGTCCTGACCCAGAAAGGGTAGAATGGACTGTAGCGTGACCATCCGAAACTTTGTTCTTTGCACAGACCTGTTTAGTCTGCTGAGATCCAGAATTGGTCTTCAGTCCCCTGTCTTTTTTGGTACTAAAAAGAACTGAGTAAGTTCCGGATCCATGCTGGTCTGCCGGGACTTCCTGGATGACTTTTTTCTAGCAGTTTTGAAACTTCTATTACTGCTTGCACCTTCAGATTGGGTGGAACATCTGGAAGGGTCTTCCTCGACTGTAAAGGGGGTTGATGGAAGGGAATTTTGTAATCTCCGGATATAATGGACCGTACCCATTTGTCTTGTGTTAAACTTTGCCAGGCTTTTGGGTACAGTGAAAGTCTTCCCCCGACTGCCTCCAGAGGTGAGCAGCCGGGCAACCCTTCAGGGATGCTGGAAGGGCTTATCAGAGAAGGATTCTCTGTTGCCCTGGTTCTGTGGACCCCCTCCGCCATGAGGGCGGCATCTATTATTATTGTTTTCTCCTCTGCCTCTGGAGGAATAATAACTACGTGTGTCAGGTAAGGCTCTCTGAGACTTACGGAACCACATCTTCCCACTCTTCTGACCCTTGGGGTAAGGTCTAGAGGGAGTGGAAAAACGGACTCCCACGGCAGAGAAAGTCTTGCCTTCTTGCTCACACCTAGTCAAAGTGTCCTTCACCTGTGGTCCAAAAAGAAAGGAACCATCAAAGGGAGTGTTGGTGAAGGACGATCAAAAGGGTTCCGCAAAGTTACACAGCCGCATCCATGTATGCCTCCTAAGGGCCACACCCATACCTGCGGCTCTACTCGCCCCATCGGCTGCATAGGAAATGAGCCTCATGGAGGAGTTAACAACAGAATTAAGCATCGCTAGCTGGGAAGTTAACTTGGCTTGTGCTCCCTCAGCTGTTAGATCTTGAAGGGTATCTCTGAGCTCTTTAAGGAGACCCCTTTGAAGTCGGGTAAAATGACAAAGGTAGTTCAGTGACCTTATAGAGAAGGTCACTGAAGCAAACATTCGCTTCCCGTATCTGTCCATCATCCTAGACTCCTTGTTAAGGGGGTAAACAGACGAAGAGGTCTCCGCTAACTCTTTTTTGGTGGCTGCTGCTTCCACCATGGCATCAACAGGAACACCTTTTGAAAGGAATTGCTTATCCTGGGGTGCTGTAATGAATTTACCAGGTCTCCTCGGAGTTTGTTCCACTGTATCTGGGGCTGACCAAGCCTTTCGAGCATCCACTGTCGTAAGTGGATCGAAAGGCGGAGACACCCAGGAGGTGGAAGGTTGGGAACCGAAAGCATCCAGAAATACAGACTTATCCTCAGTAGGGGCTAGGGGATTTCAGTTCCCCCTCTGCTTAAGCATTTCTAGGATGTCCGAGAAGGAAACATCTTCAGAGGGGGATCTCTGGGACCCTTCCGAATCATCTAAGTCTGTATCAGAAGTGAAAGACTCAGGGGAGTCAATGTGCTTCCTCTTACACTTTTTCTTCCGAGGGGGCTCCTCTGAGTGATCAGGAGAGGCCTCAGAAGAGAAGGAAACACCCAATGGGTGTGTTCTAGAGCATCGGTTCCCTACACTTAGGGTCTGGAGGAGGAGCAGAGGTTGGCACAGGCACTACAGGGGACAGAGCCGGTGGGGCTGAAAGTGGAGCTGACTCAGAGGACAGCACACTCCGCATGACATCGAAGGCGTCCCTGCTCTGATGCAGAGAAAGCTCCGGTTCCGAAGAAATAGGAATCTTTCTCTGCACTGAGGGGGATGACTCCGAGGCCAATGGTGGAGCAGAGCTCACCTGTGCCGAAGCTCCGAGAGGGTGAACGGGGTCGGACAAGGGTCCGATGCCACTCGCCCCCTCGGAACTGACGAGGGAGCCCCGGTGCCCAGATCCCTCGATGGAAGGTTCCACAGAGGGAATCGGAGCAGACGTCGGAACCGAAGGAGATAGAGTTATCGGAGCCGACTGTTCCACTACTAGAACCCCAATGAACTCCGGCTCCGAACTCATTGGAATCAGAGGAGGAACATCAAGAGAAGTGGATGGAGCCGATACCTGTTGAGTAGGGCTGGACAACAATTTAGCTAGTGCCTGCGACTTGCAACCTACTGACCACTCTCTCCACATCATGATCAGACAGCCTAGAGGATCGAGAGGAGTGAGAGGATCGGTGACTACTCTCGCTCTGAAGTAAAGGAGACCGATGAGCCGAATGCACCGACTCTAGGGAAGGGGACCTCAGCCTCTTGGGGCTCCACGACGGCTCCGAAGCCTCTGATGGAGCCGATGGGGAGATTGTCTTGTCGGTGCTAGCCGGAACAGACGTAGAAGGTAAATCCTGAACCGAAGACGGCTCCGAACTTAGAGCAGACGGCTTAGTGGATTTAGGGGATTTCACTGGCTATGAGCTCTTGGCCGGTGAATCCTGGGGTTTTAAAAGACCCCTAAGAATCAACTTATTCTTACGCTCCTGCAGGACTCTTGGACTAAAGGCATGGCAAATAAAACAAGAGTCCTGCAGGTGCACAGCACCTAAACAATAGACGCAAGAAGTGTGCCCATCTGTCAGAGACATTTTCTGACAGCATGAGTCACACTTTTTAAACCCAGACACCCTAGATTCCTTTGACATACTTTACTGTAGAAGGAAACCAACCAATTATGACATTAAAAAGGAGCAATATTTAGTCTACAAGAACAAAAAACACACCTACTAGAAACCTTCGAGAGGAAAGGCAGAGGGGGAAATGCATAAACTGCGAGTCTTTCCCAGGTAAAGGACAGGGCATTCACTTTCTAAGCTTGATTGTGGGAAGTCCTTGTGCAGAATTTGTCCAACTGGTAGTTCTGAGGGGAGGCAAACTGGAGTCCCCCATTTGTTCCTCAAGAGGTTAAATATTTTTGGTTCCAGTTTCCATTCATGTGGGTCCATGAGATTTCTGCTTGCGTCGTCTGTCAGTCAATTTAGCTTGCCTGGCAGGAATTGAGCTTGCAGGTGCACTTGGTAGCTCAAGGCTGTGTTCCACAGGGCCATGGCTAGTCTGCATACAGGGTACGAGTGGGTTCCCCCCCCCGCATGTTTATGTACCATATAACTGTGGTGTTGTCTGTCTTTACCAGTAATTGTCTTGGAAGAATGCGGTCTTTGAAGGCTGTCAGGGAATTCTGTACATCTAACATTTCTTTTTGGTTGATATGCAGGTGCATCTGTCTCGGGTTCCATTTGCCCTGAATGCACTGCTCTACCAAGTGAGCCCCCCATACATAGTCTGATGCGTCTGTTGTTAGGGTTTGGGCGGCAGGGGCTAGAGTGAAAGGGAGCCCCTTGTTGTGGTAGCAGGCCTCTGCCCACCAAAGGAATTCTGTCTTTAGACAAGGAATGATAGGAATCATTGATTCCAGGTCCTGAGAAGGTTGACACCATAGGCTTTTTAGATACCATTGTAGTTTCCTCATATGCAGTCTTGCATATGGAATTAGTATAATGCAAGAGGCCATGAACCCCAAGGCTTGCAGAATTTTCTTTGCAGATAGCTGGGTCTTCTTGCTCCTAGGAATATAATCTGTTGGCAGGGTACTAGGTAAGATTTCTTTTCGTTTATGGTGTACCCCAGAGAGGTTAGAAGTTTCTTTACGAATGCCAGATGTTTTAATAGCAAGTCCTGGCTTTCTGCCTGAATCAGACAATCGTCCAAGTATGGGTATATTTGAATTTTTCTCTGCCTGTAAAATGCAATGGCTGGAGCTAGACACTTTGTGAATACCCTGGGCGCAGTAGATAAGCCAAAGGGAAGTGCGCAGAACTGATGGTGCATAGAGCCTGCTCTGAAGCGTAGGTATTTCCTGCAAGATTCCCTTATTGGAATGTGCAGGTAAGCTTCCTTTAAGTCTAAGGTTGTTAACCAGATATATTTGCCTAGCATAGGAAGCAGCTGTTGAAGTGTTAGCATTCTGAATTTTGGGATTACCAAAAAGGTGTTTAGAATAGAGAGGTCCAGGATAGGACACCAGGAGCTGTCTTTTCTGGATACCAGGAAACGTCTTGAATAAAACCATGTCCCCTTTCTTCTGCTGGGACAGGTTGAATAGCCCTAATACTTAGAAGAGAGAGAAAGTACAGTTTTGTACCTACCATAAATGTAGATGTCCGATAGGAATGCATCTGCAGTCCTTACAAATGGGTTGTCCTGTCGTCAGGCAGCCCTTCGGTCGGCCGGATTCCAAAGTCTGGGTCTGGCCTCGGCTGGTGTCGCACTTCACCCGACGTCATAGCTGCAGTTATTCGGGTATAAAGGCATCAGCCGACGCCATTTTCCTCCGTGTTTCTTGCCCCAGATGCCAGGTGCCCTCTTGGAAGGCTAAATTTGGATAAATGCCAATGATTCCAAATAGTAGAGAGCAAACACAAAAAATAAGCATGTATGTACATATATACAAACAAATACACCATAATAGATTCCCCCAGCTAGCTATAAGATGGGCAAATACCCTAGGAGCACCACAGAGGGGAAGGCGGGTGGGTAATCCTGACTGCAGATGCGTTCCTATGGGACATCTACATTTATGGTAGGTACAAAACTGTACTATGTCCTTCAAGGATGCATCTGCAGTCCTTACAAATGGGTAGAATACCATAGCCAAACTGGGGGAGGTGGACAAATAAAGTTATGGTGTAGTTAGGATCCCTTGCAAAACAGCAGTGGCAAAGCCTGCTCGGGATCTAGAGTATAAAGGTAAATTATAATGCTTGGCAAATGTATGCACGGAGCTCCAAGTAGCAGCTTCTAAAATGTCCTTGGTAGCCACTCCTCGTAAGAAGGCTGTGGTAGTGGCTGTTGCCCTTGTAGAGTGAGGCCTGATGTTCTCTGGAGTTTTCTTTCCGTGGTAGGAGTAACAAAATCTAATGCAATTTCCTATCCACTTGGAGATTGTCTGTTTTGAAATTGCTTTTCCTTCCCTTCCTGTTGCATATGCTACCAGTAGCTGGTCAGTTTTCCTATTGCCCTTGGTCCTGTCCAGGTAATAGCGTAATTGTCTATGTACATCCAAGGTATGCAGCAGTCTTTCTCCCCTGTTCTGTGGGTTAGGGAAGAATGTAGGTAGGTGGATAGCCTGATTTAAAGAAACTCTGGAAACCACCTTAGGCATAAAGGAAGGATTTGTTCTCATGGACACTATCTTGATGGAAGATCAGAAAGGGTTGCACTGCCATTAATGCCTGAAGTTCAGATACCCTTCTTGCTGAAGTTATTGCCAGCAGGAAAGCAGTCTTCCATGATAAGTATTGCAATTCTGCTGTTGCTGCTGGTTCGAAAGGAGGAAGTGTCAATTTTTCTAGCACAAAGTTAAAGTCCCATGCTGGTAATGGTGGCTTCCTAGGAGGCTTTACATTTTTAATTCCTCTCAGAAACTGTCTGAGCAGAGGATGTGAGAAGACAGGAGGATCCAAGTCGTATTCTGCTGAAATAGCTGATGCATGAATCTTGATGGAGGAATAGGACAGGCCTGTGTGGAAGAGCTCTGCCAAGTATTCCAGAATGTTGGCTATGTTTACCAGTGACACATCTTCTCCTTTTTCAGTACTCCAAATGAGATATCTTTTTCATTTTGCTGAATAATTTTTTCTTGTTGAGGGTCTGCGAGCCTCAAGGATAATGTCTTTAACCCATTGGGATAAATTTGGGTTAATTGGTCTTATGCAATGTTCCAGGCAGTCAGCTGCAGAGTTTTCAGATTTGGATGCAGATTGTTGTAGTTGTTCTGTGTTAACAGCAAGGGAACCAGGGGTAGTGGCCATATTTGTTCCCGAGACATGCTCCTCAGTAATGGGTACCAATGTTGCCTTGACCAGTCTGGAGCTATCAGAATGATCCTTGGACGGTCCTCTTTGATCTTCAATAGCACTTTGTGCATCAAAGGAAGTGGTGGAAATGCATATGCTGTTAGGTTTTTCCAACTGAAGGATAGGGAGTCCACCTTCCAAGCAAGTGGGCAGTACGTCCTTGTGCAGAATTTCTTTAGTTGGTGATTGCGTGGGGATGTAAATAAGTCTATTTCTGGGAGTCCCCATTTTCTTGTAATGGTTTTGAAGATGTCCGGATGCAGCATCCATTCGTGGGCATCCGTGGTAGTCCTGCTTAAAATGTCTGCTAGGATGTTTTCTTTTCCTGGTACAAAAATTGCTTTTAACTGTATGTTGTAGCTCAGGGCCACATTCCAGAGATCCAGTGCCATCCGGCAAAGAGGATACGAGTGTGTGCCTCCCTGTTTGTTGATGTACCACATAACTGTGGTGTTGTCTGTCCTTACCATCAATAGACCTTGCTGAAGGAATGGCCTGAATGCCTGAATTGCCAGTTTTATTGCCAGCATTTCCTTTAGATTTATGTGTAGGTGCAGCTGGTTTTGAGACCATAAGCCTTGTATGCACTTGCCCAGCATGTGTGCCCCCCAACCAAGGTCTGAGGCGTCTGTCGTGATGGTTTGGCTTGGTTGAGTACTGTGAAATGGCAATCCTGTGTTTGATTGACAAGCCTGAGCCCACCATAGGAATTCTTGCTTCAGGCATGGAATAATGGGAATCTGGGTTTCCAAGCTGTGCTTGTGTTGAGACCATAAATTCCTTAGGTACCACTGTAGTTTTCTCATATGCAGTCTGGCATGAGGAACCAAAATTATGCAGGATGCCATGTAGCCCAAGGCTTGCAGAACTTTTCTTGCTGTCAGATGGTTCTGTTTTGTTAAGGCCAAGAAGTAGAGTGGTAGCTGTTCCTGTTTTTCTACTGTTAGGAATGCCATTTGCCTTGATGTGTCCAACTCTGCACCCAAAAAGGTTATTCTCTGGGATGGTATCAGTCTTGACTTTTTCAAATTGACTGTGTATCCCAGGGCTTGTAGCAGATAAATGACCCTTTGTAAATCTTCTGCTAGCTTGCTTTCGTTGTCCGCTTGTATCAGGCAGTCGTCCAGGTATGGGTAGATTTGGATTCCCTGAAGCCTGCAATGAGCAATTACTGATGCCAGGCATTTCGTGAACACTCTGGGCGCAGTAGATAAGCCAAAGGGCAATGCTGAGAATTGATAATGCTCTGATCCTGCAAGAAATCTGAGGTATCTTCTGCAGTTTGGTCGTATGGGGACGTGTAGGTATGCCTCCTTGAGATCTAGAGTCACCAGGCAAGACTCCTTGCCCAGCATGGGAAGAAGCTGCTGTAGGGTCAGCATTTTGAATTTTGGAACAATGAGGAATGTGTTTAAAGCGAACAAGTCGAGAATAGGTCTCCATTTGCCTTTTTTTCTTGGTACCAGGAAGAGTCTTGAGTAAAATCCCTTCCCTTGCTCCATAGATGGTACCTTTTCTACAGCTCTCATCCTTAATAATTGGGATATTTGTTTTAGTGCTTCTGTCTTTTGATTTGGAGGTAGGTTTGGCATTCCTCTCTTCCCTGGTAGAGTATGGAAGTGAAACCTGTAACCTTGGTCTATTATCTGTAAAATCCACTTGTCTCTTGTGATGTAATGCCAGTTTGTCGTAAATAAGGCTAGCCTCCCGCCTAAGGGTGCTTGTAGTTGTTCCCTGGTAGGCGGTGCCAGAGCCAAGTCACTGTGATTGACCTGTAGTTGTGGTGGTGGCTGTGACTGTGGCTGTGCCTCGCTGGTTGTTGCCCTGCCACTGACGTCCTCTGTAAGCACCCCTGGATTGGCTTCTGCCTCTTGAACACCTATTCCTGCCTCTCTGAGTTCTGGAGGAATCTGGAAAGGACCAATTCTTGGAGGGCCAATTCCTGCTAAACCTTGGAGGTTGGACCTGTAAGAAATCTTTTACTGTTTGGACAGATTTTGCCTTCTCTTCCATCTTCTTCAGTACTTGTTGTGCAGGAGAGCCAAACAAATTGATCTTATCCATAGGAGCATCTAATAGTTTTGATTTGACATGGTCTGGTAAGGCCTGTTCTTTTAGCCATGCATGCCTTCTGATGACTGTGCCCAGTCATGGCTGATCTAAAGGAAGCCTCCAGTGCATCATAGCCGCATTTTAGGGAATGGTTACTGACTTGTTGAATGTTATGTACCATTTCCTGCACATTTTTTGTCTACTGTTTCATCTGAGGACACTTTTTTGGTTAACTGATCTAGCAAAAATTCTTGATACTGCATCATGTGAAATTGGCAGTTCAAGGCCCTAGCTGAAAGAGTAGCAGAAGTGTAAACTTTTTTACCCCATCTCTCTAAGGATCTGGATTCCCTTTCAGAGGGGAGGGGGTTTTTGGCAGAAGTGGCTGCTACAGCCTTAGGTCCTTGGGAGATAGTCTCTGGATCTGCAAGGGGAGCCTTATACAAGTGGTAATGTGTGTCCGGGACCCTGTAGTATCTATCGGGCTTAACAGGGGCTGGAGGCAGAGAATCAGGAGCAGTACAAGCATCATTAAATGCATCATCTACAACAGAAAGAACTGGAGGTATGGCTAAAGGCCTATGTTGTGGTAAATGCAGAAAAGTTCTAAGCCTTTTTCTGGAATCTGAAAAATCCTGGCCCTGCCACTGAAATTGTTCCCTCATAGCATGCAGGGTTTCCCCAAAGGAAAATTCATCAGGCGGAGAGGCAGAAGGAATGGACTCCTCACCATCAGAGTCTTCATAAGGGGAGTAAGGGGCCTCTGGAGGGTCTGTATCATTTGAGTCATCAGAGGAATCATCTGTAGACACTGGCTCAGGGGGCTCTGCTCTAGGCCTCTTCTCTGGAGGCGGGTGAGAAGCCCTGTCTGGTTGAGGTTGGGATCCTCGGATTAAAGAAAAGAGATCCTCTGCTAAACTTAGCATTTGTGAACTAGAGCTAGGCCTGTGAGAGGGGGGCTTAGCAGGCACAGATTTAGTAGTTTTAGCTGCTTTAGCCCTGGCAAAGGCCTTAATGGACATGGCTGCAGGTGGCCTAGCAGCTCCACGTGCAGGGGTTGAAATATCCAAGGGAATAGTGTCTGATAATTCCTGAGAAACTGTAACAGTAGGTGGGATATCAGAAGCCGATTCCACGAGGGTAGAAGAGGCCTCGGCAGGAGGAAAGTTTTCGGCTGAAGGAGGAACCGCTTGCTCGGTTTCAGCCGAAACCGAGACACTCGCGGTTGGCTTAACCGTGGTTTCGGCCGAAACCACGGACCGAGTGTCGGTCCTTTTCCTGCGTTTTTAGATATTTGCGAAGTCGGAGGATCCGACGGCATAATATAAGCAAAATCGGAGCCGAAAAACTCCTCAGCAAACTCCGACCAACGTCTAAGCGTCCGCCGGTTAAAAGAAGCACAGGCTAAACAAGCTGCGACGTCATGGTCTGGGCCTAGACAAGGTAAGCAGTAAGAGTGGAAATCTTTATGAGGTATTTGTTTCCCACAAGTTAAACAGTTATTCACTTTCTGACATCGGCTGAGGCAAGAAAGAGTCCCCAACGGGGTACTTAGCTTTTTAGAAGTCTTCGAAGTAGTTTTCGGTAGTAGTAATCTCTGGTTCTGACCGACCGGCACTTGCGAACAGCTTCTGCTTCGGGCGCCACGCGGCAAGAAAGACTGAGGAAAATGGCGTCGGCTGATGCCTTTATACCCGAATAACTGCAGCTATGACGTCGGGTGAAGTGCGACACCAGCCGAGGCCAGACCCAGACTTTGGAATCCGGCCGACCGAAGGGCTGCCTGACGACAGGACAACCCATTTGTAAGGACTGCAGATGCATCCTTGAAGGACATCCTGCTGTTGGGCCTCTGATTTGGGGGTTGGTCTAGCCAACCGTTTGGGGTTGGTAGGGTGTGGAAGCAGAATCTTTATCCTTGGGAAACTACATTCAAAACCCATTTGTCTTGGGTTATGAGTTCCCAGTTTTTTGCATGCAGGGTGAGCTTTCCTCCTAAGGGAGCAGGCAGTTGAGCAGGTCTTGGAAGAGTTGGCCTGTCCTGCACGTTACCAAAAACCTGAGAGCATTCTTGGGGAAGACGGGTATTGTAGAAGGTCATGGTGCCATTTTTCCACGTGGGGGTGCCTTACTACTCCCTGCTTTGGAAGTGAGAGCCCCCCACTGCTTAGGCCTGTGCGTAGCCTGAGACTAACCTAGGTGTGCTGCTGTTCCTGGGTTTGGACTGAGAGGGCCTGGAAGAGACTGGAAAGGACCAATTCTTTAAAGGCCAATGCCTACTAAATCTGGGAGGCTGTAGTTGCAGGAAATCTTTAACACTTTGCATAGATTTAGCTTTTTCCTCCATCTTTTAGACAACTTCTGCTTTGTTGCCAAACAGGCGGTTTTGATTTAAGGGAGCATCCAGAAATTTAGCTTTAACATGATCTGACAAGTTTTGCTCCTTAAGCCAAGCATGCCTTCCAAGTACAGACCCAGTGATAGCAGCCCTGCAAGATGCTTCTAAAGAGTCAAAACCATATTGCAAAGTATGTTTACCAACTTGTTCTACAGAATGCATTAAATCCTGTAACTCTGTGTTCATCACAGTCAGGAATCAACATCATTTTCTGTTTAAGTAGTCCCATAATATGCTGCTGGTAATTTAACATATGAAACTGGCAATTTAAAGCCCTAATGGCCAAAGTAGCAGACGTGTATACCTTCTTACCCCATATGTCCAAGGCTCTAGAATCTCTATCAGAAGGGAGAGGATTTTTGGCAGCAGTAGCCTTAATGCCCTTTGGTCCTTGGGATATGGTCCCTGGATCCACAGGATTCCTGAAGAGGAACTTGCGAGAGTCGGGTACTTTGTAATACCAGTCAGGTTTTCTGGGAGCTGGAGGTAAAGTGTCTGGGAAAAGGCTAGATTTCAGGAAAGCATCATCTACAATGTCCAGAACAGCAGGGATAGCTAAAAGGCCTGTGTTAAGGAAGGCGTAAGAATTCCCTTAGACTCTTTTTGGAGTCAGAGTAATCCTGGCTTTCCAGCAGAAATGCTCCCTAAGAGTTTGCAAGGTTTCATGAAAAGAAAAATCTTCTGGAGGGGAAGCAGAGGGAATGGAATCCTCTGCATCAGAATCCTCATAGGTAGATGAGGCAAATCCTGGTAATCAGAAGAAACATCAGATTCCTGATCAGAAGATTCAGAAGGAAAAGTAGTTCTACGTCTCTTAGGGGGGAAGGCTGGCTTCCCCTAATTAAGGTAATAAGGTCTTCAGCCATTCTAAGCATTTCTTTTTTAGGCATATGGGCCTGACCATGCGGTTTGGAAGTCGGTTTTATAGGCGTGCTGTGAGTTTTAGGCCTGGATGAAGAAGATTGCATTGGTTCAACATGCAAGTCTGTAGGCCTGAGGACCCATCCACCGTAGAGACATCCGCAGGTTCCATAGTCGAAGAAGCATCTCGCGGGATACTGGACTCTGAATGGGTCTCAGTAGAGGCCTGCAAATCTGAAGTAGCGGATATCAGGTGGCTATGAAAGCACCTGAGTACTGGTGGACTGGCAACTAGCTTAACGGAAGCGTCGGCAGTTTTGGACCTATGCGCGTAGTCGGACGGCTTACCAAAGCCATTTCTGGATAGTTACACAGAGTATCAAAATAATTTGCTGCAAACATAGCCTGACGACGAATAGTTCGGGGGTTGAACAAGGCACAAAACCGACAGCGAGGAACGTTGTGGTCTGGGCCTAAGCAAGGAATACAGTACGAATGAAAATCTTTAAGAGGTATTTGCTTTCCACAGGTAAGAATATTGTTAACTTTTAATGACATCAGTTGCAGCAAGAAAAAAAAGATCTCCAATGGACTACTTCGCTTTTTTGAAGACTTCGGTTCTGAAACTCGAAAACGAAAATTTCAGGAGTCTCCCGACCGGCACTTGCGAACTGCTTCTGCTTCGGGCATCGCGAGGCAAGAAAGATTGATGTAATGGCGTCAGCTTCATGTTTTATACCAGACGACCTGCCGTCACGGAAGAAGAGACAGCATCCGAAGCAGGATTCCAAGACACTGGTATTCAGACCGGCTGAAGGCTACCTGCAGGCAGATAACCCAAATGTGAGGACTGCAACAGCGAAACACAAAGAACATCTTTCCTTTATAACCGTCTTGTCTGCTTCTGGCAAAATGAAATTTGCCCTGGGCTACACTGTACTGTGCTTTTCCTCTATAGGAGTTCCTTTGTCAGGCAGGGAAGGAGGGGCAGTAGGGTTTCCAGGGGCTGGGAGTGCCATTTCCAACAATTTTTCAGAAATGGTTGGAGTTTCCTCATGTGGAACTTTGCAAAAGGGATCATGAGAATATAGGATGCCATGTACTCAGTATCCTCAGGAATTCTCTTGCAGTGGTGAGCTGCTCTGGAGGCAGACCGGGCAGGTAGCCTATCAAGAAAGCAATCTATTCTTGGGGAAGGCAGGCTTTTTGCTGAACATAATCTATGAAGGTTCAGAGAAAGAGCATCCTTGTTTAAGGGGGAGTTTGGGATATTTGAAGACTTAAGGTGAGACCTAACTTCTGGAAACAGTCTATGGTGATGCATAAGGCATCTATGGTCTCTGAAGTGGATTTTCCGGACTAAGACAGTCATCTAGGCAGGGGTAAATAAGAACTCCTAGAGTTGTGCAATGTGCTATCAGAGGTGCTACACACTTTGTGAAAACTCTGGGAACAGCAGATGGGCCAAACAGTAAAGTACAGAAGTGGAAGTTAGACCCTGTTACTACAAATCATACGTGGTTTCTGTGACCATCTGCTTAAGGGGACATGCAGGCAAGCATTGTTCTGTACTACAGACAAGAAATCCCCAAAGCAACGAGAATGCAAGTTACAAGTAAATAATGAAATCCAACAAAGTCCCCAGTAGAAGGTAAATGCAGGTGAAATGTAAACAAATCACACTGAGATAGCTCAGAAAAATAAAGTACAGTTGTGTACATTTACCATAAATGTAGAAGTTAGAGTGTATTCACTGTTGCAGTCATTACATTTGGGTTATCTGCTTGCAGGTAGCCCTCAGTCGGTCTGATTATCGAAGTCTTGGGTCCTGTGTCAGTTGCTGTCTCATCTTCCATGATGTCAGGTAGTCAGGGATATAAAGCATGCAGCCGACGCCACTACATCAGTTTTTCTTGTCCCAGATGTCAGGTGCCCCCATAATGGGAAGCAATTATATACAAGGTTACACCTGCAACAATACACCAGAAAGCTTTAAGCATAGTAAGCAAGAATAGAGGTATAGTCAATAGAAGTCAGGGGGCTGGAGGGAGGGTAACCAGGACTGCAACAGTGAATACACTCTAACATCTACATTTATGGTAAGTGTACACAACTGTACTATGTTCTTCGTGTTTCACTGTTGCAGTCATTACATTTGGGTAGATTCCCAAAGCTAAGGAAGGGAGGAGGCAATTGGATAGCATTAGGACCAGCTATAAGGCCCTGCAAGACTGCAGTGGCAAAACCAACTATGGACTTTGAAAAAATTGGCAAGTGGCAATGTTTGGTGAAGGTATGTACAGAACTCCAGGTAGCAGCTTCTAGGATGTCCCTGGTAGGGACACATCTGAGAAAGGCTGTAGAGGTAGATGCAGCCCTGGCTGAATGTGGTCTTATCCCCTGTGGGGTAGGTTTTCCATGGTGCTTATAGCAGAAATTATTGCAATGGCCTATCCACTTAAAAATGGTTTGCTTTGAAATGGCCTTCCCCTCTGCCCCTGCAGCAAATGCAACCAGCAGCTGTTCAGACATCCTGAGAGGCTTAGTCCTGTCCAAGTAAACTCTAAGTTGTCTGTGCACGTCCAAGGAGTGCAGTATTCATTCCCCTTTGTTCTGTGGAATAGAAAAGAAGGTTGGCAAATGAATAGACTGATTAAGGACCACACTGGATACCACCTTGGGCATAAAGGAGGGATTGGTCCTGAGGGACACCCTGTCCACATGAAAGACGATGAAAGGCTCCACTGCCATGAGGACCTGTAATTCATACAACCTTCTTGCTGAAGTGATGGCTAGAAGGAAGGCTGTTTTCCAAGAAAGTAATTTCAACTCCATTTGCAGCTGGCTCAAAGGCAGGTAGAGTGAGCTTTTCCAATACAAAGTTAAGGTCCCATGCTGGAGTAGGGGCTCTCCTGAGTGGTCTTAAGTTTTTGGCCCCTCTGAGGAATTGCTTCAGCAGTGGATGAGAGAAGAGGGGTGGCTCTGTATTATAATGAGCTGAAATGGCCGAGACATACATTTTGATGGAAGAAAAAGAAAGGCCCTTGTGAAGCACCTCAGTTAAGTATTGAAGAATGTGTGTTAAATTGGGCACATTTGTGTCTATTCCCTGTGTTTCGCTCCAGGAACAGAATCTTTTCCATTTTTCAGCATATGATTTTCTAGTACTAGGCCTCCTTGCCTCCAGAATGACATCCATCACTTGCTTACTGAGGGATGGTAACGGAGAGAGAGAGAGCAGGTAATTAGCCAGGCTGCAAGGTTGAGGGTTTGAAGCTGTGGGTGCAGAATCTGGCCCTCCTGCTGGGACAGCAGGGCAGGGGTCTGAGGCATGTGCCATGGTTCCAGAAAGTACAGTTGTGTACACTTACCATAAATGTAGATATTTGAGTGTACTCACTGTTGCAGTCATTACATTTGGGTAATCTGCTGGCAGGTTGCCCTCAGTCGGCCTGAATAACAAAGTCTTGGGTCCTACGTCGGTTGCGGTATCCTCTTCCATGACGTCAGGTTGTCAGGGGTTTAAAACATGCAGCCGACACCATTTTAATCAGTTTTTCTTGCCCCAGATGTCAGCTGCCTCCCAAATGGGGGGCAAAAATATATATATAAAACTGTAAATATATAAATGCACTTTAGAAACATAAAATTTACCTTCAACTAAAAGCAAATACACCACAAAGGCTTTTGGAGTATAGTGAAGGAAAGAAAAGGTATAGAAAGGGGGCTGGCGAGTGGGTAATCCGGACTGCAACAGTGAATACACTCGAACATCTACATTTATGGTAAGTGTACACAACTGTACTATGTTCTTCGTGTTTCACTGCTGCAGTCATTACATTTGGGTAGAATCCCAAAGCTATGGATGGGAGGATGGAACTAAACAGCATTAGGAGCAGCTATAAGGCCCTGCAGGACTGCAGTGGCAAAGCCTGCCCTGGATTTATAAGAGAGAGGTAAATGATAATACTTTGTGAATGTATGAACTGAGCTCCAAGTAGCAGCTTCTAGAATGTCTCTGGTAGGGACCCCTCTGAGAAAAGCTGCTGAAGTAGAGGCAGCCCTGGTGGAATGGGATCTGATACCCTTGGGCACAGGTTTGCCATGGTGCAAGTAGCAGAAATTAATACAATGGCTTATCCATTTAGAAATAGTCTGCTTTGATATAGCCTTCGCCTCTGATACTGCAGCAAATGCCACCAGTAGTTGCTCAGATTTTCTTAGAGATTTTGTCCTGTTTAAGTAGAATCTTAGTTGTCTGTGTACATCCAATGAATGCAGAATCCACTCCCCCTTGTTCTGCAGATTTGGGAAGAAAGTTAGCAGGTGAATGTTCTGGTTAAGAGCCACACTGGATACCACCTTAGGCATAAAAGAAGGATTGGTTCTGAGGGCCACCATGTCCGGGTAAAAAATAATGAAAGGCTCCACTGCCATGAGAGCCTGTAGTTCTGAAACCCTTCTAGCTGAAGTGACTGCCAAAAGAAAGGCCGTCTTCCAAGAAAGAAATTTTATATCCGCAGTAGCTGCAGGTTCAAAAGGAGGTAGGGTGAGTTTTTCTAGCACAAAACTGAGGTCCCATGCAGGAGTTGGCACTCTCCTGGGAAGCCTTAAATTTTTGGCCCCTCTGAGGTGCTGTTTTAGCAGGGGATGAGAAAAGAGGGGAGGCTCTGTGTTGTAATGAGCCGAGATGGCAGAGGCATGGATTTTTATTGAAGAAAAAGATAGGCCCTTATTCAAGCATCTCAGTCAAGTATTGTAAAATCTGAGGAATATTGGGTTTGTTGTGTCTATTCCTTGTGCTTGGTTCCAAGCACAGAATCTCTTCCATTTATCAGCATAAGATTTTCTAGTACTAGGCCTTCTGGCTTCCAAAATGACATCCATCACAGGTTTACAGAGATGTGGTTGGTAAAATTAGTTGATTAGCCATGCTGCAAGATTCAGTTTGGAGCAGTGTGTGCAGAATTTGACAGTTGTGCTGAGACAATAGGTGAGGTGTCTGAGGCAAGTACCAAGGAGGAAGGTGTGACATGTATTCCTTAGAAGCGGGTACCAGTGTTGGCGAGACCAGTCCGGAGCAATTAGAATAATTTTTGTTTTTTCCTGTCTGACTTTTAGTAAGACCTTGGAGAGTAGTGGCAGAGGGGGAAAGGCATAAACTGATAGGTTTTTCCAGCTGAAGGACAGAGCATCCAATTTCCATGCTTTTTTGTGATGAGTTCTTGTGCAGAATTTGTCCAACTAATAGATCTAATTGCCTCTCCCCAAAACTATGTCCAGGCTTCCCCATTTTTGTGTTAACATGCTGAAGATTTCTGGATCCAGTTTCCATTCGTGCGGGTCCATAAGATTTCTGCTTTGGTCGTCTGTCAGAGTACTTTGCTTTCCTGGCAGGAATTGAGCTTGAAGATGCATTTGGTAACCCAAGGCTGTGTTCCACAAGGCCATGGCTAGTCTGCAAAAGGGGTAGGAGTGGGTACCCCCCCTGCTTGTTTATGTACCACATAACTGTGGTGTTGTCCATCTTTTATCAGTAGTTGTCCTGGATGAAGCAAGTCCTTGAAAGCTGTCAGAGCATTCTGAACAGCTAGCACTTCTTTCTGGTTGATATGTAGATGCATTTGGTTTGGGCTCCATTTGCCCTGAATGCATCTCCCTGCCAGGTGGGCCCCCCAAGCACAGTCTGATGTGCCTGTAGTTAGGGTTTGGGTGGCACGGGGTAGAATAAATGACAGTCCCTTGTTTTGGTGACATGTCTCTGCCCACCAAAGAAACTCCTGTTGCAGGCAGGGAATGAGAGGAATCATTGTTTCCAGGCTGTGACAATGTTGACTCCATAAGCTTTTTAGGTACCATTGAAGTTTCCTCATATGCAGTCTTGCATATGGAATTAGTAGAATACAGGATGCCATGAACCCCAAAGCCTGCAGAATTTTTCTTGCAGATAGCTGGGTTTTTGTTGCTATTTGTTTGAAGTATGCTGTCAATTGAATTTGCTTGGCTGGCTTGAGGTAAGCCATCTGGGCAGTTGTATTCAAGCTTGCACCCAGGAATGTAATTATTTAAGAAGGTACCAGTTGTGATTTCTTTTCGTTTATGGTGTACCCTAGGCATGCTAGAAGCCTTTTTACAAATGCCAGATGTTGAAGAAGAGTGTCCTTGTCCTCTGCCTGAATGAGACAATCGTCCAAATAAGGATAAATTTGAATGTTTCTTTGTCTGCAAAATGCAATTACTGGTGCCAGGCACTTTGTAAAGACCCTGGGCGCAGTAGATAAGCCAAAGGGCAGTGCAGAGAATTGGTAATGCATAAAGCCTGCTTTGAAGCAGAGGTATCTTCTGCAAGATTCCCTTATTGGGATATGCAGGTATGCCTCTTAAGTCTAGAGTTACCAACCAGGCATTCTTGCCTAGCATAGCAAGTAGCTGGTGCAAAGTCAGCATTTTGAATTTTGGAAAGTCCAGGAACGTGTTCAGAATTGATAAGTCCAGAATTGGACGCCATGATTTGTCTTTTCTGGGTACCAGGAAAAGTCTTCAATAAAATCCTTGTCCTTTTTCCTTTTCTGGTACTGGTTGAATAGCCCCCATATCCATGAGGGACATGACTTGTTTATGGGTGTCTGCCCACTGGTTTGGTGGCAGATCTGGCCATCTGTTTGGAATTGGCAATGTGCGGAAATGAAATCTGTACCCCTGAGATACTAATACCCAATTGTCCTGGGTAATTAAATGCCAATTTTGAGCATGAAGTGCTAGTTTTCTCCCCAAGGGTGCTGCCAAAAGTTAAGTGCTTGGAGATGGCAAAGGAAAGTCAGTGTGACTGCTTACTGTAGGGTTGTGCTTTGTTACCTCCAGATTTGGAGGTGGAGGCACCCCATTGCTTTGACCTGTAAGATCCCTGTGATTGATATCTGGAACCTTTGGAGCACCTGGGTTTGCCCTGAATGGCTCTGTTGGACAGAGGAAAGGGCCAATTCTTAGTAGGCCAGTGCCTACTGAACCTGGGTGGCTGCACTTGCAAGAAATCTTTTACAGTTTGTAGAGATTTATCTTTGTCTTCCATTTTCTTTAAAATCTCTTCTGCCTTATTACCAAACAGACTGTCATGCTGTAAAGGGGCATCCAACAATTTAGCTTTAACATGATGTGGCAGATTTTGCTCCTTGAGCCAGGCATGCCTTCTTATCACAGATCCAGTTACAGCGGCCCTGCAAGAGGCCTCCAAGGAATCAAAACCACATTGCAAAGTATGCTTTCCAACTTGTTCAGCTGAATGCAATAAGTCCTGTAACTCTATTTTCCACACAAATCAGAAATCAACATAATTTTCTGTTTCAGTAGGTCCATAACATGCTGTTGATATTTAAGCATATAACATTGGCAGTTTAAAGCCCCGATTGCCAGGGTTGCAGACATATAATTAGAAGTTATGTACTCACCATAACGTTCCATCTGAGTAGGTGACTTCATTCGGATGCAACCTGTGGGTATCGGATCCGACCTCGGATCCGAGCCGGCAATTCAAAAGCTTAGGCTCCGAGCTCCTAGCTCCTCCCTCTTACCCATAACCCCTTGCCAAGCCCTGACTGACCTCAGATTGAGTTTGCCTCAAAATACTGACAACAGTACACTAAAACAGCATAAATACTCGCTCTATAAAGGTCAGGGGGATGGTTGCATCCGAATGAAGTCACCTACTCAGATGGAACGTTATGGTGAGTACATAACTTCTAAATCTGAAGTAGGCAGACTTCATTCGTCTGCAACCTGTGGGACAGAGTCCCTAGCTACCTGAATCTTGGGCGGCCGTCATGGAAGGATGTTTGAGCACCGCTGAGCCAAAGGATGCTCTTCCTCTAGAAACAACATCCACCTTGTAATGAGAAATAAAAGTATGGCGAGGCCCAAGTAGCTGCCGCGCAGATATCATCCAATGACACACGGGACTTAAAGGCGGCTGACGTGGAAACTGCCCTAGTAGAATGAGCCGTAACCCTTTGAGGAGCAGGTCTACCTGAAGTGTCATATGCCTGCAGAATACAATTAGCAATCCACTTAGATAGTGTGACTTTAGATACTGCTTTACCCAGAGCAAATTTAGCAAAGGAGACGAACAGCTGATCTGATTTCCTGTGGCCAGCTGTTCTGTTAATATAAAAACGTAATTGTCTATGAACATCCAAGGAATGCAATTTGTATTCTCCTTTGTTTGAGTACTTGGGGAAAAAACACAGGTAAATTGATTGACTGGTTAATATTGGATTCAGAAGAGAACTATGGAAGAAAAGAAGGATTGGTCGTGAAGCACACAGAATCAGGGAAGAAAGAAAGGTAAGGCGTTGACACAGAGCCTGAAGCTCAGTCACTCTTCTGGCTGAAGTGATAGCTACCAGGAAGGCAGTCTTCCAGGAAAGGTACTTTAAATCAGTAGAAGCCAGGCTCGAAGGGAGGAGCAGTAAGGGCTTGCAGAACTAAAGACAAGTCCCAGGGTGGTACAACCTCCTTGACTGGAGGCCTCAACAAAAAAACTCCTTTGAGAAATGTTTTGCATAATTTCGCCGTCATAAGGGGAGCTGTGTCATGACCAATGTGATAATGCGAGATAGCTGCCAATTGTACCTTAATCGTGGAAGAACTAGCCCCTTGATGAAAGAGGTCTGTTAGAAAATCCAGCACCGCTGACATAGGTGTCGAGAAAGGATCCAAAGTTCTCTGTACTGCCCATATAGAGAATCTCTTCCATTTACTCCGATAAACCTGCCTGGTGGAAGGTTTATGAGCTGCCACTAAAATGGCCTTGACCGGTGATGAGATACCGGGAGTCCTAATTAAGGATGGAACTGGAGCAGCCAAGCTGTCAACTTCACGGTCCAGATTGGGAACTGACATTCCCAGAGGGTGGGAGATGAGATCGAAATTGGATCCAGAATCCAGGGTGGATTGATTTTGTGAGACCATACGAAGGGGAACCAAGGTTGTCGAGGCCAGAATGGGGCAATGAGAATCATTCTGCTCCCCAAACTGTTGGCTTTCTGCAGAAGCCTCTGCATCAGAGGAAGTGGAGGGTAGGCATAAAGGAGACCGGGAGGCCAAGCATGCACCAGAGCATCTCGGAACTCCTGGTGGGGAAGCAGAGCGAAGAAATTGTCGCATTTGGCGTTTGAGGGAGAGGCAAAAGATCGCAACAGGGTTGCCCCAAGCGGCAAAAATCTTCTTCGCTACTTGAGGATTGAGAGACCACTCGTGTGGAGAAAGGATGGTGCGACTGAGCTTGTCCGCAAGGATGTTGGACTTTCGGAATGTGCGTTGCTACCAGAAAGCGTTTGGTGGAAATTGCCCATTCCCAGACTCTCATGGCCTCTCGACAAAGGGGTAAGACCTGGTTCCTCCCTGTTTGTTGATATACCAGACTACCGACATGTTGTCTGTCTGAATCGCAATAGTCCCTGAAGGAAGAACGTGGTGAAGTGCTTGCAACGCTAGGAGCACCGCCCTCATTTCCAGGACATTTATATGCAATGACGTCTCTGTGGGATTCCACGTGCCTTGGACAATCTTTCCCAGAATGCCCCCACCGAGGCAAGAAGCGTCCGTGGTCACTGTGGCTCGGGAAATGCAGCGCAAAAAGGTCTCCCTGCCAGGGGCTCCGGAGAAAGAAGCCACCAAAGAAGGGAGTCCCTGCACGCTCTGCTGACCGCAATCGGAGCGTTTAGAGAAGAACAAAGAGGGGACCACTGAACCTGAAGGGTCCATTGAAGAACCCGCATGCGTAAACGGGCATGAATGAGAAGCGGAATAGCTGCCGCCATAGAATCTAGGGCCCTCAGGACCGAAGCTGCAGTTGGAGATGGTTGCAGGATCGCTGTCACATGACACTTCAGGCTGGCAATACGGTCTGGGGTGAGGAAGGCTCGCATTGATATGGTGTTTAGTCTTCCTCCTATGAAATCTATAACTTGTGTGGGGTTCAGAAAAGATTTCTCCCAGTTGATCGTGATGCCCAGCCTTGGTGCTAGTTGAAGAAAGTAATCCCTGGCTGAGCACAGAAGATGCCTTGATGATGCCATCAGGAGCCAGTCGTCCAGGTACGGAAAGACCTGTAATCCCTGGAGCCTCAGGTGGGCCGCTAGCACCTTGGTAAACACCCTGGGGGCTGAGGTGAGACCAAAGGGGAGGACCCTGAACTGATGATGACTGGCTCCCAGCCGGAAGCGAAGAAACCTCCTGGATCGTCTGTCCATCCGAATGTGGTAGTACGCGTCCTTGAGGTCTATGGAGCACATCCAGTCGTTCTCCCTCAAGAGGGGAAGTATAGATTGCAGGGTGACCATCCGGAACTTTTGCTTGGTTACTGACAGGTTCAGCTGGGAAAGGTCTAAGATTGGTCTTAAGTCCCCGTCTTCTTTGGCACCAAAAGAACCTGGAGTAAAACCCTAATCCGGTTTGATCTCGGGACGCAGCTGGATAGCTCTTTTTCTAGCAGCTGTTCGATTTCGATAGCGGCCGCCTCCCTTTGGTCGGGTGGAACATCTGGGCGGCTGCGAGATTTGGGAACCTTGAATAGCGGAATTGAATATCCTCTGGGTATGCCTCGAAGCGCCCAACTGTCTGTTGTTATGGAGTCCCAAGAAGTCAGGTGCCTCGAAACCGCCCCGACTGCCTCCAGAGACGGACAGCCGGGCAACCCTTCAGGGCTGCTGCGTGGGTCTATCAGAGAAAGGTTCTCTGGACCCAAAGTTGCCAGGAGCCCCCTGCCTCTAGCACGACGACCTCCCGTCCTCCTCTGCCACGGAAGGACTGGTTGTCCGGAGAAGGTTGGGACTGCTGCGACTTCCGGAACCACATCTTCTTCTGTCCCTTTTGGTTCTTAGAGAAGGACCTCTGGGGAGCTGAGAAGCGGACTCAGACGGCAGACAGCGTCTTCCCGTCCTTTTCACTCTGGACTAATGTCTCCCGCACAGTCTTGCCAAACAAGGCAGAACCATCGAAGGGGCATTCGCGAAGGTCGCCTTGAAGGGCTCTGCAAAATCACAATGGCGGAGCCAGGCCTGTCGCCTCATGACTAGGCCTGCTCCGCTGGCTCTAGCGGCTCCCTCAGTAGCATGAGAAAGCAGCCACATAGATGTATTGGAAACTGATCTGAGAGTGGCCATTCGGGTGGAGTAAACCTGTTTATCCTCACTCGAGATGGACTCCGGGAGATGCAGCGTATTCTTTAATCATATCCGCTGCATCCTAATGACATGTGCCATGTAGTTCAGCTCTCAAGGAGAAGGTTGCTGAACTAAAACTCGCTTCCCAATGCGATCCATCGAGCGGGACTCCTTGCCCGGAGGATGCATGGAGGGACTCTCCTGGGCCAATTCCCTCTTCGTGGCTGCAGCCATCATCATGGCATCTACTGGGGGACCCTTACTCCAGTGGGTACGGTCCGGCGGAGGAAAGAATGCGGTCCGGCGCTTAGGGATAGGCTCAATGGTGTCGGATCCTTCCAAGCCCTGATGGAAATAAGATCCACCAGGGGTCAGCAGGAGGGACACCCAAGAGGTAGAAGGGCCCCTCGAATGCCTCCAAGAACACAGACTCGTCCGAAGAAGCCTTGGGGCAGACCACCCCCTGATCCTTAACATCTCCATGATGTCTCCAAATGAGGCGTCCTCAGGGGTGACCTAGGGAGCCTTCCCTTCATCCAAGTCTGTGTCTTCAGTGACGGACTCAGGGAGTCCATGTGCCTCCTTTGCACTTACGCTTGAGGTACTTCATCGGGGCTGTCCGAGGAGTACTCTTCAGCAGTTGGATGTTCCAAGGGAACCACTTGGGACATCGAGGCGGGCTGTCCCTGGGACCGGCTGGTGGGGCCTGGCCCAACTGCAATGGAGTGCGGGATGGAGCCGTGGCAGGGACCGGGGTCCGGATGTCCTCGACAGTGCCCTTTCCACTACGCCGAAGCCGGGGAGCCAGCTTCTCTAAGCCCGAGCCGACCCCCACTCGGATCCGGCGCGGATCGGAGTCGGAGCAAACCGTCGGATCCGAGACCGTGTGCTCCGACCTGGGCGGAGCGAAGACACACCAGCTCCCTCGGATCCGAGGCTCGGCCCTGGCTCGAGGTCGGGTCCGTACCAGCACTCAAGGGATGGGACGGATCCGAGTGCGCCGACCCATCGGATCCGACCCACCCCGGATCCAAATCTGCCCGGCGCCGACAGCTCCGAACCCGTGGTATGGGTCGGAGAAGGAGCCAAGGGGCGAAAAAAGTCGGCCCTCCCGGATGGGGGCTAGGAGCACTCCCATTTGCATTTGGGCCTGGATGAATTTCCTCATCATCCGGTCCATATCAGCTTCACTCATTGAAAATGTTGACCTAGTGGAGGCCACGAGCGGACCTAGAGAGCCTCCGGAGACCTCCTAGAAGGGCTAGCCTCCTCCTCCTCGGGTCCAGGAGAGAACCGGGGAGTGGAGCCGAGGAGGAGGAAAGCTAGAAGGCACAGGGGAGGCCCGCTTAGATGGAGGAGCCGAACTGGAAGTTTCGCTCTTCGCTTGTGGTGCCTCTCCTGTGCCTCCTTCTGTCTTTCCCTAGAGGATTCCTTCCTCCGGCAACTTAGAGGGAGGTTGAGTCCCAGCCGGAGGGAGAACCCACAGCAACAGGTTGCTGAGTGGAAGGGCAGAGGCGGCGGTATCTGGAGGTAAAAGACCCGCCAGCACCAACCGACCTCCGCTCCCTCAAAGCCGGGGTTGAACCCTGCACAAATGGTACAACCAGATGACAGGTGTTCAACCCCAAGATTCTTGACCGAGTGTGGCCATCCGCTGGGGACAGCTTATGGCCACACTGCACATTTCGAGAACACAGCCTTATGGGCTTCAGACATCACAACCCTAAGGCCTAACACAAAACACACACAAACAAACTACGCAAAACCCGAGAAAATTAAATAAAAGAGAGAGGAAAGCCTAAACACACTCAACACTAACTATATCAAGAACGAAAATAAAGATTTTTAAAACTTTTTCTGTCAAAAAATAGTTTCTTATCTTCACCAACGCCAGGAGCTCTGGAAATCCGTAGCTACTTGAAAAGCGGCAAACGAAATCTGCTGTTGTCAGTATTTTGAGGCAAACTCAATCTGAGGTCAGTCAGGGCTTGGCAAGGGGTTATGGGTAAGAGGGAGGAGCTAGGAGCTCGGAGCCTAAGCTTTTGAATTGCCGGCTCGGATCCGAGGTCGGATCCGATACCCACAGGTTGCAGACGAATGAAGTCTGCCTACTTCAGATACCTTTTTACCCCATCTATCCAGCACCCCGAGGTCTCTATCTGAAGGGGTACAATTTTTGGCTGTGGATTCCTTAACACCCTTGGGACCCTGAGAAATCGTTGCAGGGTCAGTAGGAGGATTTTTGAAAAGAAATTTGTGGGAGTCAGGAAACCTGTAATATCTGTCTGGCTTACTAGGAGCCGGAGGCAGGAAATCAGGAACCATGCTGGATTCTGAGAAAACATTATCAACAATGTCTAAAACAGGAGGTATAGCCAAAGGCATATGCTGAGGAAGAAGAAAATCCCTAAGCCTCTTTTTGGATTCTGAAAAGTCCTGACTCTCCAAATGAAAATGTTCCCTTAAAGTATGCAAAGTCTCTCCAAATGAAAAATCCTCAGGAGGAGAAGCAGAAGGGATGGATTCCTCTGCATCAGAGTCCTCATAAGATGGAATAGAAAATTCCTGATCAGAAGAAATAGAAATCTGATCTGAAGATTCATTATCAGTGCGTTGCCTACGTCTCTTAGCAGGGGGGGGGGGGGGGGGTTGGGAACCCCTGATCAAGGTAATTAAATCCTCAGCCATTTTGATCATTTGGTTTTTAGGCATAAGGGCCTGAGCACGTGGCTCATGCATCCGTTTTGTAGACATAGAAGTAGGTTTTGGCCTTGTTTTTGATGATGGCGTCAGTTTAATATACAAACGTTGAGGCCTGAATACACCCTCAGAAGCCGGTGCCTGCTTAGCGGCTCTGGACCCATCCAAGGGAGAGACATCCACGGGTTCAATACTTTGAGAATCTCGCTGCATACTGGACTCCGAATGGGTCTCGGTAGAGGCCTGCGACTCAAAAGTAGCAGGCATCAGGGGCTGCAAAAGCGCCTCACTGAGTACCGGCGAACTGGCGAATAGCTTAGGAGAAGCTTCATTGTCGGTTTTGGACCACAACTGTCTGTCTTTCCTTGCATTTTTTGTGAATTCCAGTAGTCTGATTACTAACAGATGACATTTCAGGATCGTTAAATCTTGAACCAAAAGTATTTAGAAGCAAAAATGTACAGACGCTTAATAGTGCGTTGGTTAAATTTAGCAGAAAACCGACAGCAAGGCACGTTGTGATCAGGGCCTAAGCAAGGAATACAGTACAAATGAAAATCTTTGAGATATTTGCTTCCCACAAGTAATACAATTATTAACTTTTACTGACATCGATAAGGAGCAAGAAAAAGTTTCCCCAATGGGGTACCTAGCTTTAGTTTGAAGACATAGGTTCTGAAACTCGAAAATGAAAATTTCAGGAGTTGGCCGACCGGCACTTGCAAACTGTTTCTGCTTCGGGCACCACGCGGCAAGAAAGACGGACTAAAATGGCATCGGCTGCATGTTTTATACCCCTGACGTCATGGAAGAGGAGACCGCAACTGACACAGGACCCAAGACTTTGTTATTCAGGCTGACTGAGGGCAACCTGCCAGCAGATTACCCAAATGTAATGACTGCAACAGTGAAACACGAAGAACATGTGACACACTGCGCAAGAGGGGGCACCAGTGTCGGTGTGACCAGTCTGGTGCAATAAGTATTGTCCTTGGTTTGTCCTGTTTGATCTTTAGTAGCACTTTGGGGAGGAGAGGCAGAGGGGGAAAGGCATACACAGATAGGTTTTTCCAGGTGAAGGACAGGGCATCCACTTTCCACGCTCGTCTGTGGGGAGTCCTTGTGCAGAATTTGTCCAATTGGTAGTTCTGAGGGGAGGCAAACAGGTCTATTTCTGGGCTCCCCCAATTTGTTTCCCAAGATGTCGAATATCTTTGGTTCCAGTTTCCACTCGTGTGGGTCCATGAGATTTCTGCTTAGGTCGTCTGCCAGTGTACTTATCTTGCCTGGCAGGAATTGAGCTTGTAGGTGCACTTGGTAACTCAAGGCTGTGTTCCAGAGTCTCATGGCTAGTCTGCAGAGAGGGTATGAGTGGGTTCCTCCCTGCTTGTTTAGGTACCACATAACAGTGGCGCTGTCCGTCTTTACCAATAATTGTCCTGGAAAAATGTGGTCATTGAAGGCCGTCAGCATTCTGTACAGCTAACATTTCTTTTTGATTGATATGCAGGTGCATTTGTCTCTGGTTCCATTTGCCCAGAATGCACTGCCCTGCCAAGTGAGCCCCCATGCATAGTCTGATGCATCTGTTGTTAGGGTTTGGGCGGCAGGGGGTAGAGTGAATGGCAGTCCCTTGTTTTGGTGGCAGGCCTCTGCCCACCAAAGGAACCATCTTTAGACAAGGTATGTTAGGAATCATTGATTCGAGGTCCTGAGAATTTTGACATAATAGGCTTTTTAGATACCATTGTAGTTTCCTCATATGCAGTCTTGCATATGAAATTAATAGAATGCAAGAGGACATGAACCCCAGGGCTTGCAGATAGCTGTCTCTTTCTGGCTAGTAGTTTGAAGTAGGCTGTCAAATGAAATTGTTTCTCTGGCATGACGTAGGCCATCTGGAAAGTTGTATTCAAGTTTGCTCCCAGGAATACAATTTGTTGGCAGGGTACTAGATGTGATTTCTTTTCGTTTATGGTGTACCCCAGAGAAGTTAGTAATTTCTTTACAAATGCCAGATGATTTAATAGTATGCCCTGGCTTTCTGCCTGAATTAAACAATCATCCAGGTATGGGTATATTTGAATATTTCTTTGTGTGCAAAAAGCAATGACTGGAGCTGGGCACTTTGTGAATACCCTGGGCGCAGTAGTTAAGCCAAAGGGCAGTGCAGAGAACTGATAGTGCATGTAGCCTGCTCTGAAGCGTTGGTATCTTCTGCAAGATTCCCTTATTGGGATGTGCAGGTAGGCTTCCTTTAAATCCAATGTTGCCAACCAGGCATTTTTGCCTAACATGGGAAGCAGCTGATGAAGAGTTAGCATTCTGAATTTTGGGATTACCAAAAAAGTATTTAGGATAGACAGGTCCAGGATAGGATGCCAGGAATGGTCTTTTTTGGGTACCAGGAAAAGTCTCTAGTAGAAACCTTGCCCCCATTCTTCTTCTGGGACAGGATGAATAGCCCAGATGCTTAGAAGAGAAAGAACTTACTTTTGAGCCTCTGGCCACTGACTTGGGAGTAGGTCTGGCCAACCGTTTGGGGGTGGTAAGGAGTGGAAGTGTAATCTGTATCCTTTGGACACTATTTAAAACCCATTTGTCTTGGGTAATAAGTTCCCAGTTTTTTGCATGAAAGGCAATCTTTTCCCCCCTAAAGGAACAGTCAGTTGAGAAGGTTTACAGTTAAGTCACTGTGACAGTTCACCATAGGGGGGTGTCTTACTACTCTCAGCTTTAAAAGTGGGAGCCCCCCCACTGCTTAGGCCTGTGAGTACCTTGGGACTGAAGCCTGGGTGTTCTGCTGGTTCTGGGTTTGGACTGAGAAGGCCTGGAATAGGCAGGAAAGGACCAATTCTTAGAAGGTCAGTGCCTACTAAATCTGGGAGGCTGTACTTGCAGGAAATCTTTAACAGTTTGCATAGATTTAGCTTTTTCCACCCTCTTTTTAAGTACTACTACTGCTTTGTTGCCAAACAGACTGTCTTGGTTTAAGGGAGCATCCAGTAATTTAGCTTTAACATGATCTGGCAATGACTGCTCCTTAAGCCAAGCATGCACAGACCCAGTGACAGCAGCCCTGCAAGATGCCTCTAATGAATCAAAACCACATTGCAAAGTACCAAAAAGCAGAACTGAAAGAGGCAGCCAAAACACGACAATGATAAGCTGACTATTTAACATGAAAGTAAAAACCAAACAAAACTAAAGACTTTAAACTCAGTAAGTGCTTTCACATTCTAAGGGAATGCTTCATCAGACTGTTAACTGTTAATTGGTGCCCTTTAAAAACTTTAACATTTCATTGTCAAACCAATCATTAGGCTCATGAATATTAAATGAAAATGATGCATTGATTAGTATATCTCATCAAAACCTTGTGAATAATTCATCAAAAACATTATAAAACATTTGTATGACTTGTATATTATATAATAATCTTGTTGATAAAAAAAAAAAATATATATATATATATATATATATATATACATATATATATAAAAATATGTATATGAAAATATATATACATATATCTACAAATAAAAATGTAAAAATCTGACAGTTGTATGTATATGAAAATGCATATAAAACCACATATTAGAAACTGTATATGCATATGAAAAAACTTTGTTAAATATCTTGTCATAACTCGTAACATCTATTAATATACAACGTCACAAGGATGTAACACTACTACTGATTTGTCCTTGAATATAGAATACAATACCACAAACTATTATATACAAAACCATGTATCCATCAATCAACGCTGAATGCTAGTGTATGTACAACTATGCCTAATAAAAACTATATTTGTAAACATATAATACTAGTCATAACTTTTGTGTCTCATGACTTTTTGTGTGATAACTTCTATTGATTTTGTGTCTTTCAGCTTTTCCCGGTTAGGGGTCGCCACAGCAGAACTCCGGTCCGCTAATGATTGGCAGTAGATTTTTACGTGCAGAAATGCCGGCCCTGACACACAACCTTCAACAAAGGTACGCCCCATTCACTCATGTCTCCACACAGAAGACGCTCTAGCTGAGCATCGAACAGGACAATGTCTTACTGAGAGGCGACAATGTTACAGCAGCACCACCACCGCAGCTGATAACTTTTAATGATAATATATATAAAAAAAGAATATATATATATATATATATATATATATATATATATATATATATATATATATATATATATACACACACACACACCAATAAAAAACTAATATAGAACACACACATATATATATATATATATATATATATATATATATATATATATATATATATAAAATGCTTACATGTTCTAATGTTTAAGATCCTTGGCTGCTAAAAAGGGTTTCATGGACAACTTGTCATCAAGTCCTAGGCCTCTGTCTGCCTGTAATCTTAATATCCATCTCATTTCTGAGCCTAATGATGATTGGTTTGACAATGAAATGTTGGGGCACCAATTAAGTTAATAGTTAACAGTCTGATGAAGCATTCCATTAGAATGTGAAAGCGCTTACTGAATTTCAAGTCTTCAGTTTTGTTTGGTTTTTACTTTCATGCTAAATAAATAGTCGGCTTCTCATTGTCGTGTTTTGGCTGCCTCTTTCAGTTCTGCGTTTTGGAATTTTATGGACATTTGCTGTATTAGAGGAGCCTCATCCTTGTCTTGGAAAAAAATTTTTAGTTCACATTGCAAAGTATGTTTTCCAAGTTGTTTAGCAGAATGCATCAAATCCTGTAATTCTTTATTTTCAGCACAGTCAGGAATCAACATAATTTTCTAATTAAGCAATTCAATAATATGTTGCTGATACTTAAAACATATGAAACTGGCAGTTTAAGGCCCTAATAGCCAAAGTAGCAAAAGTGTATACCTTCTTACCCCATCTGTCCAGGGCCCTGGAATCTCTATCAGAGGGGATAGGGTTTTTGGCAGTAGTAGCCTTAATGCCTCTGGGTCCCTGTGAAATGGTCTCAGGATCCGCAGTAGGATTCTTAGAGAGGAACTTGAGAGTCAGGTACCCTGTAATACCGGTTAGGTTTTCTGGGAGCCGGAGGTAAAGTGTCAGGGGCCAGGCTTGATTCTGAGAAGGCATCATCTACAATGTCTAGTACAGGAGGGATAGCTAAAGGCCTGTGTTGAAGTAGGAGCAAGAATTCCCTAAGCCTCTTTTTGGAGTCAGAGTAATCCTGGCTTTCCCAGTGGAAATGCTTCCTAAGAGTATGTAAGGTTTCACCAAAAGAGAAATCCTCTGGAGGGGAAGGAGAGGGAATGGAGTCCTCTGCATCAGACTCCTCATAGGTAGATAAGGGCAACTCCTGGTCATCAGAGAAAACAGAAATTTCAGAATCCTGATCAGAAGGAAAATCTGTTCTAGGTCTCAGAGGCAGAAGGATGGCTTTCCCCGATTAGAGTAATAACGTCTTCAGCCATTCTTATCATTTATTTTTTAGGCACAGGGGCCTGACCATGCTGTCTGGGGAGTCTGTTTTCGAGGCACTGATAAGAGTTTTAGGCCTTGAAGAAGAAGATGGCGTTGGTTTAATATGCAAGTCAGTAGACCTGAATAAACCCTCAGAAGCCGGTGCCTGCACAGCAGCTCCGGACCCATCCAAGGTAGAGACATCTGCAGGTTCCACAGCTGAAGCAACTCGCAGCATACCAGACTCCGAATGGGTGTCAGTAGAAGCTTGCGAATCTGAAGTAGCGGGTATCAGCAGCTGCGAAAGCACCTGAGTACCGAACTGGAGACTTGCTTTGGAGAAGCGCCATCAGCAGCTTTGGACCTATGCAGTGTGTCTCTGTCTATCTTTGCATTTTTTGGCAATGTCGGTAGTCGGGTGGCTTACCGAAGCCATTTCTGGATAATTGAACAGAGTACCAAAATATTTAGATGTGAAAATGAAAGACGAATAGTTAGAGGTTTGAATAAGACACAAAACCGACAGCGAGGTACGTCGTGGTCTGGGCCTAAGCAAGGAATGCAGTACGAATGAAAATCTTTGAGGTATTTGCTTTCCACAAGAAATACAATTGTTTACTTTTACTGACATCAATTTAGAGCAAGAAAAAGGATCCCCAACAGGGTACTTCGCTTAGTTGAAGACTTCGGATCTGAAACTCAAAAACGAAAATGTCAGGAGTCGGCCGACCGGCACTTGCGCACTGCTTCTGGCACCGCACGGCAAGAAAGACTGATGTAATGACATCGGCTGCATGCTTTATATCCCTGACTACCTGACGTCATTGGAAGATGAGACAGCAACCAACGCAGGATCCAAGACTTTGATAAATCAGGCCGACTGAGGGCTACCTGCAAACAGATAACCCAAATGTAATGCCTGCAACAGTGAAAGACGAAGAGCATCAGAAGTTTAATAAACTGACGTGAGCGCTTTCACAGTGGAAGACACTGCTTCATCAGACAGCATTAAAATAAAAAACATCCATTTATATAAAAAAGCAAAAACTACTAGCCTATCATAATTGCTAAAATTCCCTCCAAAAACATTAATTAAAACATAGCAGATTGAGGCAAACAACATTAAAGGAGCAAGCACCCATAAATACTAAACATGCAATAGAAGCATTTCTGTCATGATGCAAAGTAAATATATATAAATGCATCTATAAACATTTGATTAATCATAAAATGGTATATAAAAACCATATACACATACAACCATATAAAAATATATAATAAAAATTAATAAACTTATTTTAATTTTCTAGATCTTAGCACAGCTTGAGAGGGACACTATCATTCAAACCAAGACCTCTGTGTGACCCTAACCTTAGGATCCATTGTAATTCAATCTCTTCTATTTTATTTACATCTCCCATCCCCATTTTGGCCACACCACATGTAGGACTTGAACAACAAATGTATGTTGGATACCCACCTGAATAGTATGTTTAGACAAGGCACTACACTCCAAACCCTTCTAGTACAATACAAGTGATCTCTCATCCTCTCTTTTAAATATCGGCTTGTTTTTCTGACATAGAACTTAAAGTAGATGATACAGTGCACTACATAAACCAAATTCATGGCAAGACGTGGATATAATTAAGAACATATTTCGTAAAAATTGGTCCATTTCACAGGTGGTTGATAAAATATCAGAACTGGTAGGCTCTGAACAGAGGTTTATATACAGGAATAAAAAGAATCTGAAGCAGCAGTTGTGTTACTTAGGATGTTAAGTAATATCAGTTCTGAGTGGGTTGGCACTCGGAGATGTGGTGCCTGTGCATATTGTGAATATGTGGATGAGTCTAGATATTTCAAGCATCTTGGCACTGGTCGCCTGTGGCGGTTACGGACCAAGGCAGACTGTAATACCATGAATTTGGTTTATGTAGCATACTGCATCATCAGATTTAAGCTCTATGTCAGAAAAACAAACAGACGCTTAAAAGAGAGGATGAGAGATCACTTGTATTGTACTAGAAGGGTTTGGAGTGTAGTGCGTTGTCTAAACATACTATTCAGGCGGGTATCCAACATACCTTTGTTTTTCAGGTCCTACATGTGGTGTGGCCAAATACAAGAATGGGAGATATTATACGTAAAACAAAAAAGACTGAAATACAATGGATCCTAAGGTTAGGGTCACACAGAGGTCTTAGTTTGAATGATAGTATCCCCCTCAAGCCTGTGCTAAGATCTAGAAAATTAAATAAGTTTATTTTTATTACATATTTTTTACATGGTTGTATATGTGTATATGGTCTGTGTATACCATTTTATGATTCATCATGAAATGTTTAGAGATGCATTTATATATATATATATATATATATATATATATATATATATATATATATATATATTTACTTTACATCATGACAGAGATGCTTCTATTGCATATTTAGTGTTTATGGGTGCTTGCTCCTTTAATGTTTGCCTCAATCTGCTATGCTTTAATGTTTCTGGAGGGAATTTTAGCAATTACGATAGGCTAGTAGTTTTTGCTTTTTTATATGTAAATGGATGATTTTATTTTAATGCTGTCTGATGCAGTGTCTACCACTGCGAAAGCGCTCATGTCAGTTTATTAAACTTCTGTTATTTTTCTGAGCTATCTCAGTGTGATTTGTTTATATTTCACATGCATTTGCCTTCGACTGGGGACACTGTTCAGTACTATGGTGACCATGGAGGCATTGTGGAAGATCATGGGCAATACTTTCTGCAATTTAAGCATTTGAATTTTGGGATGTTGAGGAACTTGTTTAAATCGGAAAGGTTCAACATAGGCCCCCAAGTGCCCTCTTTTCTTGAGAATAGAAATATCCTTGAGTAGAAGCCCTTTCCCTCTTGTCCTGGACAGACATGCTGGATGGATCCTTGGGAGAAATAGCTCCATGACAAATCACTGAATTTCATGAAAGCCATGAATTTCTGTGATACTTTTAAGAGGTCTAGGCCTTTGGTCCAAGAAGAAGTGGATGGCAACAAGGGCAAAGAAAAAGAAGGTTTGCTTCGGTTTGGGTGTCCATTTAAGAGGTATGACCTGAGGTTGTGGTTGTGTGACCATGACTTTAGTTAATGATGTTTCTGTAGTTGAGGTAGACAGGGTGTCTTCCTCAATAGCCATGATGTGGACATAAGAAGTTGAGCCCCACTGAGTAACCTCAGACATGACCGATGTGTCACGGTAACATCTGTAGATAGGCTGGATACCATAGCGACCTCTCAAGGGGTTGTGTCAGAGGGTTAAGCCTAGGAGTCACTGGAACAGGATACTGCATATGCACCTAACCTAGGTCGTCAACTTGGGGATTAGAGCTGGATCTTTTTCAGAAAAGTCAGGGTACTTGGTCTTTATCTTTCCCTTTCTTCAGAATGGCACTTGCAGACTCTGCAGTTTGGAAGGCCTTGCAGTAACACTGGACTGTGATGCCACCTGGGAAACTGAGGAGGAAGACTCCATATGTGCAGCTAATACCTTGTACTGATGCTTTAATATTTTCCCGCAGAATTTTACACAGTCAGGACAATTAGTGAATTCATGCTGAGGCCCCAAGCAGAACAGACAAAACAAGTGAAAATCTTTATGCGGGATTTGCTTCCCATACCAAGTAACTGTCAACTTTTTTGAATATTTAAAAATAGAGAAAATTCCCCAACGTTGTACCTATCTGACTGGAAGAACAGGGTCTCAAATGAGCTGACCGACTGACTGCAAGTGTTTTGAACACATGAAGTGCATTAGACTGCACATATAGAAAAAACTGAACATGGCGTTAGCTGACTGACGTCTGACCGACATTTGGACTTTGGGTGTACGATGGGTGTCTAAGGATGACGCAAATACTCTGGAAATCAGGCCAGTGCTTTTGCATGACAGGAACACCCAAGAAATCAGTACTGCAGCATTGACTAGAGAGATACTTTGCCTCTGTGCCACTGTCAAAGAAAGTCTGCAAATGTTACAACCAGTCACAGCTCTATCTGGACATAAAACAGAATAAAAAACGCTTTGCAGAGTGGTAAGGTTCTATACACTGCCCATGTGAGGTACTTTAACCACAGAACTGAAAGTGAGATCTACCAATGAATGCAGGTGCTACAACAGAAAAGTGTCTGTAATTTTCCATGAGAAACTGCAATCAGTGAGATGCAACACATTCAGTTATGATATTTCTATTCTCATCCACTCTACACTTGACACTTAAATCAAAGACAGGGAATCTTCCACAGGGCACTGAATTTGACACTACACCTCTCACAGAGGTTTGAGGCATGCCCTTTCTATACACCGACTGCCCATCATCCCTTGGGACACCACAGACCTATAAAAGAGCAACTCACTTCCCAACTTCCTGAGGAGGATGGTGAAATCCAACTTTAGGAGGATAGAATAAGCCATAGGGCTCTCTCTTCTCAGAGGAATGAACAGACTTAAAGGAAGAAGGGAGGCTTGATGACCACAAAGGATTAAAAAAAAAAAACTGTAAACCAGAAGTCTAAGTGCAAAAGCCAAACAACTGGTACACAGCACGCAAAAAATCACAAACATGTAGCTGACCAGCAGTGCTCACGGTCCACCATTCTCTTGTAATATACTGTTTCAACTATACTGCAAGATGACAAAATAAGGTCTCAGTACTGCAGCTACCATTGTTATAAAGAAAGGAACTGTCAAGTTCATCAAGAAAGATGCAATAGCCCGTACAATTATGAAAAAGAACTCAAACAAATGTGTCTTCCAAACTCCAGTGTGGAAACAAGCTCATACATACTAGGCTCAAACTTACCCTCTACAGCAACCTATCAAGCTACTGCAGGGTGCCCTGAAAGGATGACAAGTAAGGGGAAGAGATGTTCTTCTTACTTATTCCCCAGAAGGTGGGGTGGTATAGAAGGCAATCCCCAAAATAGGTCCCAAACCATGGGGTGTGATGTTGGGGGGTGATGGTTACCAATTCTGTTTTGCAAATATCTAATGTACTTGAACAGCTCCACTGTATTTATCATATGGACCACTGCCACAGCAGAATTTTACACATGGGAAGAGTACAAAAACAATTTGCTATCCAAGGGAAACCTTGACTCCATACCCAAGAGAAGGTTACA
This sequence comes from Protopterus annectens, assembly GCF_019279795.1. Lineage (NCBI taxonomy): Eukaryota > Metazoa > Chordata > Ceratodontiformes > Protopteridae > Protopterus > Protopterus annectens. The sequence continues at coordinate 1,060,376,191 of NC_056746.1, read as the reverse complement.
ACATGCTTTACAAAACGGCAGCAAACCCTCCCTTGGACCTACAAACTACAAGATAAAATCATTAACATCTTGGAGAAGTATGGACTGCAGTCCAAGTGATTGCCTTGCATGTATACAGATATATTTCTTAAAAAAAAAGTTGCTGTTATAACATCTGCTCTAGTAAAATGTGCCCTCATTTGTCCCAGTATTTTGCCACTGTGGTCATAGCAGAAGGCAATTAAGTTGGTCATTAAAAGTTTCTTTCATTTCATTTGTACCAGTTAAGATCAATGGTCCTCTCAAAGCAATACCCTAATTGCCTACATACATGAAATTCAAACCACTATCCCCTTTGTTCTAAAGTGTAAGACAGAATATTGGTAGCTGAAGAGTATGAAAACACTAACAATGAGACCATATTTAGCAGCAAGAGGGGGCTATGCAGTTCTTTTGGTGACTTAATGGATGCCATGAACAATGCCATCCAAAACAAGTTTCAGAACATTAAGCTCATAAGGCATAAAGTAAGCATACAGCTGAAGGGTCATCAAGCTTAGCTGTGGCACCCCTTGGTACTGACAATACATTAGTTACCTCTGCAGGATTATTTCCAGATACATCAGGCAGGAATTTACAGTTGCCCATCCAAATAGTTATGTTACTCTACTTGATGTGTACATTAAGCTCATTTCAAAAACATGGAATGTGCTATGTTACTAATTTGTCACATCAGCAGGCACTGTGCATCTTGTGATGAAGGCTGAGAAGGTGGAGGTTGTCAAAAAGGGAAAGGATATTGCTTGAAAGGTTTAGAGATCAACCCTCAGGAATTTACACAGAAATAGGGCTATTACAGCTTTTTGGGATAGCTTAGACTGTGTAGTCCAGACTTTTTTTTGTGGTCCAGACATCTTAGTCTACAATCTTTGGCACTTTCCGAGGTGGCTAAGGTGTCTTGTGAGGTGCAGTCCAAACGGAGCACTGGATTCAAGGATAGTTCTACTAATGGACGCGAACAGAGGGACCAAGAATGTATGGGACCTACAGCATACACAGATCAGCCGAACAAGGTAGATCCCCTCCTAACCACAACTGTAGTTGATGGGAAGGGATGCAATTCCAAGACAGTTGCACTGCGTTTTTTTGGCATGCAACGAAACCAGTAATGGCTATCAGGTGATGGTCTGGCACAGGCCCTGCCAGAGTACCGACAACCCAGAAGGATTTAACAACTGCAGTTAGTTTGCAGTCATCAGCAAACTGCCTTGGACCTCCTGACATTCAGCACCTACTTCTGAGATGTGAAAGCGAATGTCAGGAAACTGTAGATGACAACGTCCCTTGAAACACACCTGCCAGCAATCCTCTGGCTACAGGAAATACCACCTACCTTAACAGTGTGGGTTCTGCTGGACAGCCAGCTGGCTATTCAGCTGACTAAACTTCATATAAACCGATATGTAAAGATCACCTATGATGGCATGTGTGGCTGTGTCAAAGGCCTTGTAAAGGTCAAGGTAAACTATTTGGAATAGTCAGGTCTAAACCAGGGCTTCAATAACCTATCTGAAAGCATCAAGATTTAGTAAGGCCTACTCTACCTTTTACAAATCCAAAAGGATTTTGCTCAATTATGCATCTATGGCGACTGCTTACAAGCTTGGAAATTATGCACTGCATAACTTTGGAGATACTTGTAAGGCTTATAGGTGTATAGTTTCTGGGGGTTTACTTGAGCCATCTTTAGTTGGTCTCTGAAACATGGAGAACAGTCATTACGTAAAGAGACTTGAACTGAGGATTCAAAACGGGTCTGGTTAGGTGATTGACACTTACTAGTAGGCAAGCAATGACATTATGTCCCATGGAAAAAAGAAGTTATGTACTCACCATAACGTTCCATCTGAGTAGGTAACTTCATTTGTCTGCAACCTGTGGGTATCGGATCCGAGCCGGCAGCTTTCCAAGCTAAAAGATACGAGCGCCAAGCTCCTCCCCTACCCATAATGCCCTGCCATCTCCCTCTAACCCTCACATCGAGTTTGCCAGAAAAAAGGCAATAGGAAATTCTATAACCTAGAAAGGGTTACAATACGTTCCAGTGATGTCAATTGAACAAAGACATATCCTGATCCTTTGATAACGAACTAAGGGTCCGGGGGATGGAGGGTCAGTTGCAGACAAATGAAGTTAACTACTCAGATGGAACGTTATGGTGAGTACATAACTTCTTTATCTGAAGTAGTTAACTTCATTTGCTCAGCAACCTGTGGGACAGAGTCCCCAGCTACCAGCAACTTGGGAGGCCCTTATGGAAGGATATTCCGGAGCACTGCAGAGCCAAACAATGCACGTCCTCTGGATATTAAATCCAATTTATAGTGTGTAATAAAGGTATGAGAGGAAGCCCAAGTAGCTGCTGAGCAAATGTCATCCAAAGAAACCCTTGACCAGAAAGCAGCAGAAGTGGCCATAGATCGGGTAGAATGGGCTCGCACTTTCAGGGGCTCAGGACAATCAGAAAGTACAGTTTTGTACCTACCATAAATATAGATGTTAGAGTGTATACCCTGCTGCAGTCATCACACTTGGATTATCCTGTCGTCAGGCGGTCCCGCAGTCGGCCTGAATTCCAAAGTCTTGGTCCGGCGTCTGTTGCTGTCGCTTCTTCCCTGACGCCAGTGCGCCAGGGGTATATAAGAGGCATCCAACGCCATTTTCTTCAGTTTTTCTTGCCCCAGATGTTAGGTGCCCCCCCAAAAGATGGTCAGTAGATAGTACCGATAATAAAAGCTTAGCAGAAACAAAACAACCCTCCAGCTATAAGCAAATGCACCAATATCAAATTTGAAGGTATTGAAAGGTTTTAGTTAGGTGAGAGGGGATGGAGGGAGGGTAACCTGGACTGCAGCAGGGTATACACTCTAACATCTACATTTATGGTAGGTACAAAACTGTACTATGTTCATCGTGTTACCCTGCTGCAGTCATCACACTTGGGTAGAATCCCAAAGCTAAGGATGGGAGGTGGAGTCAAACAGGGTTAGAGGAGGCTAGAAGGCCCTGCAAAACTGCAGTGGCGAAGCCATCTCTAGTCTTAGAGTAAAAGTGGTAAGTGATGGTGTTTGGTGAAGGTGCATACTGAACTCCAAGTTGCAGCTTCCAGAATATCCTTGGTTGGCATCCCTCTGAGGAAAGCTGTAGATGTAGCTGCTGCCCTGGTGGAGTGGGGCCTTATGCTAGCAGGAACTGGTTTTCCATGATGGGTGTAGCAAAAACGTATGGAATGTCCTATCCATTTGGAAATGGTCTGTTTTGAGATAGCCTTTCCTTGTGATGCTGTAGCATAGGATACAAAAATTTGGTCAAATTTTCTGAAAGCCTTAGTTTTACCCAAATAGTAACGTAGTTGCCTGTGAATGTCCAAGGAATGCAGGAGTCTTTCTCCTTTGTTCTGTGGATTTGGAAAGAAGTTGGGTAAGTGGATGGTTTGATTTAGAGCCACACTGGATACCACCTTTGGCATAAAGGAGGGGTTAGTTCGTAGAGAAACTCTGTCTTGATGAAAAATGAGGAAAGGCTCTACTGCCATTAGTGCCTGTAGCTCTGAGACTCTTCTGGCTGAAGTAATTTGCTAGCAGCAGGGCAGTCTTCCATGATATAAACTTTAAGTCAGCTGAGAAAGCTGGCTCAAAAGGTGGCAGCTTAAGTTTTTCCAGAACAAAATTTAGGTCCCAAGTTGGTGTTGGCGGTCTCCTGGGAGGCCTAACGTTTTTTGCCCCTCTGAGATACTGCCTTAGAAGTGGATGTGAAAATAAGGGAGGATCCGTGTTGTAGTGAGCTGAAATAGCTGAGGCGTGGATTTTAACAGATGAAAAAGAGTCGTGTGTGTAACATCTCAGTTAAATATTGTAGAATCTGAGGCATGCCCGGCTGAAGGGTATTTTGGCCTTTAGTTTGGTTCCAGGCGCAAAATCTTTTCCATTTGTCTGAGTAGGCTTTCCTGGTGCTGGGCCTCCTGGCCTCCAGAATGACATCGATAACAGCTTGTGAAAGAGGGGCTGGCTGGTTGCTTAGGTGATGTGCCATGCAGCCAAATTTAAGGTTTTGAGCTGGCTGTGTAGAATCTGACTGCCTTGCTGTGTGAGTAGATGAGGAATTTGTGGTAAAATCCATGGTGGGCCCTGGGCCATGTTCCTTAGTAGTGGGTACCAGTGCTGGCGTGGCCAGTCCGGGGCAATGAGTATCATTCGAGGTCTCTCCATCCTGACTTTCAGCAGCACCTTTGTGAGCAGGGGCAATGGAGGAAAGGCATATACTGTCAGCATTTTCCAACTGAATGAGAGTGCGTCCACTTTCCAAGCTTGATGGTGAAATGTCCTTGTGCAAAATTTTGAAAGCTGATGGTTTTGGGGTTGGCAAACAGGTCTATGTCTGGGCGCCCCCATTTTTGAGTTATCATTGCAAATACTTGTAGATCCCGTTTCCACTCGTGGGGATCCATGATGTTTCTGCTTAGGTCGTCTGCCAATGTGTTCTTTTTTCCTGGCAGGAATTCAGCTTGTAATTGAACTTGGTAAGCCAGTGCTGTGTTCCACAAGGTCATTGCTTGCCTGCATAGAGGGTAGGAGTGTGTACCCCCTTGTTTATGTACCACATTACTGTGGTGTTGTCTGTCCTTATTATAAGCTGTCCTGGATGTAAGAGGTCCTTGAAGGCTGTCAGAGCATTCTGTACAGCTAGCATTTCTTTTTGATTTATGTGCAGATTCCTTTGATCTGCAGTCCATATGCCTTGAACGCACTGTCCTGCCATGTGTGCCCCCCAGGCATAGTCCGATGCATCTGTTGTCATTGTTTGCCTGGCTGGGGGTAAGGTGAAAGGCTGACACTTGTTGAGGTGACATGCCTGTGACCACCATAGAAACTCCTGTTGAAGGCAGGGAATGACAGGTATCATTGTTTCCAAGCTGTGGCTGTGTTGAGTCCATACGCTTTTCAGGTACCATTGTAATTTCCTCATATGCAGTTTTGCAAATTGTATTAGTAGCATGCAAGATGCCATGAAGCCCAAGGCCTGCAGAATTTTTCTTGCAGGGAGTTGGGTCTTTGTTGCCATTATTTTGAAGTATTGAGTTAGTTGTAGCTCGTCTGGCATCAGATAAGCCATCTGGGCCGTTGTATTCAAGCTGGCACCCAGGAATGTCATATTTTGTGAGGGCACTAGTTTTGATTTCTTTTCGTTTACTGTGTACCCTAGGCAACTTAGAAGGTGTTTTACAAAAGTCAGATGTTGCAAGAGAATGTCCTTGCTTTCTGCTTGGATGAGGCAGTCGTCCAGGTATGGGTATATTTGAATTCCTCTTTGTCTGCAGTATGCAATTACTGGTGCCAGGCATTTTGTGAAGACCCTGGATGCAGTAGATAAGCCAAAGGGCAATTGGTAATGGGTTGAACCTGCAATGAAACGGAGGTATCTGATAGGGACATGCAGGTATGCCTCCTTGAGGTCCAGCGTTACTAGCCAAGCTTTCTTGCCAACATGGAAAGAAGCTGCTGTAGTGTTAGCATCTTGAATTTGGGTACTTGCAAGAAGGTGTTTAGAATTGAAAGGTCCAGAATGGGTCTCCAAGCATTGTCCTTTCTGGGGACTAGAAAGAGACTTGAGTAAAATCCTTGGCCTTGCTCCTGTGTAGGTACCAGATGAATGGCTCATGTCCATGAGAGCTGTAATTTGTTTTTGTGCCTCTGGCCATTGATTTTGTGGCAAGTTTGGCATTCCTTTTATCCTTGGCAAGATGTGGAAATGGAATCTGTATCCTTGTGAGATAATGTCTAGGACCCATTTGTCCTTTGTGACGATGTGCCAGTTGTCTATAAAAAATGCTAATTTTCCTCCCAGGGGTGCTGCCAAGAGATTTTTGCTTGGCAGTTTGAGGTTTAAGTCATTGTGTTTGTCTTCTAGCAGTTTGGGACCGGTCTTCTCCTCCCTTCTGTGTTGCAGTGCCCCATTGGCGAGGTTTGTAAGGGATTTGTGCTTGTCCTCTGCCCCTTGGGCGTCTATTTACCCCTCTGAAGTCTGTCAGAAGCTGGAAAGGACCAATTCTTTGCTGGCCAATTTCTGCTGAAGCGTGGGGGTTGTACCTGTAAGAAATCTTTGACCGTCTGCATCGATTTTGCCTTATCCTCCATTTTCTTTAAAACCTCTTCTGCTTTAACCCCAAATAAGACATCCCGCTGTAAGGGTGCATCTAGTAACTTTGCTTTAACATGATCAGGCAGAGTTTGTTCCTTTAACCAAGCATGCCTACGTATAACAGGCCCAGTAGCAGCTGCTCTACAGGAAGCTTCCAAGGAATCAAATCCACATTGTAAAGTATGTTTGCCCACCTGTTCAGCTGCATGCAACAGATCCTGCATTTCTTTGAATTCAGACTGTTGAGGGTGCGTGCTCATCTTTTGTTTTATTTGAGACATTAGGAATTGCTGGTATTTCAGCATGTGAAATTGACAATTTAGTGCTCTCATAACTAGTAGCTGAGTAGCTGAGGTGTAAACCTTCCTCCCCCACCTATCTAGTGCTCTGGAGTCCCTTTCAGATGGTACAGGATTTTTAGCCATAGAAGCCTTAGCCCCTTTGGAACCCTGGGAGATTGTCTCTGGGTCAGCAACAGGGCTTTTGTAAAGGAATTTGTGAGAGTCAGGCACTCTATAATATCTATCTGGTTTGGCTGGAGCAGGAGGCAGAGAATCTGGATTTAGACTAGATTCTAAGTAAACATCATCCACAATGTCTAAAACTGGAGGCAGAATAGTGGTCTGTGCTGGGGGAGTAAAAGAAACTCTCGGAGCCTTTCCTTTGAGTCAGAGTAGTCCTGACCTTCCCAGTGGAAATGTTCCCTCATGGTATGTAAGGTTTCCCCAAAGGAATAGTCTTCAGGGGGAGAAGCTGAGGGAATGGAATCTTCAGCATCAGAATCTTCATAAGGGGGAAAGGAGTAATACTGTTCCTCAGAGGAGCCTGAGGAAATAGACACTTGATCAGAGGAGGCATAATCCTCCTCTTGTCTAGGCCTTTTGTCTGGGGGGGTTGGGAACCCCTGATTAAAGAAATCAAATTTTCAGCCATTTTAAGCATCTGTTTCTTAGGCATGGGGCCTTGAACTGGAGACTGATGTGCAGTCTTTTTTGTTTTTAGTGTAGTCTTAAGCTTAGCATAAGATTTTATGGTGAAAGTAGTCTGTCTGAAGACACCTTCTGTAACCGAAGGTGTTTCCGCAGCACCGGCTTCTCCTTCTGCAATGTTGTCAGTAGGGCCTAAAGAAAATGGCTGCGTCGGCCTAGAACTCTCTGCTTGAGAATCCAAAGCGGTCTGGGGTTCCAATTCTGCGGTCGTCAGGGGCTGCGTAGGTGCCTCACTGAAAACCGGCGACCAGCCCAGCCGAGGCCTCTGAGTCTGGCTTGGATCTAGGCTGCCTGTCTTTATCTTTGCGTTTTTTATGCATGCCGGTAGTCGGTTGTTCAGACGGCACAATGTAATTAAATTTCTTACCGAAATAGTGTCGTGCGAAATCAAAGCGTCGCTTTATAGTTCGCTTATTGAACCTACCACAAAACCGACAACCAGTGACGCCGTGGTTTGGGCCTGGGCAAGGTATACAATAAGAATGAAAGTCCTTATGAGGTATTTGCTTCCCACAAGAAATGCAATTGTTAACCTTTTCTGACATCGGACTGAGGCAAGAAAAGGTTCCCCAAAGGGGTACTTAGCTTTGAAGACTTTGGACTGAGATTTGATTCGAAAATCTCAGGTGTCGGCCGACCAGCACTTGCGAACTGCTTCTGCTTCGGGCACCGCGCGGCAAGAAAGACTGAAGAAAATAGTTGGATGCATCTTATATACCCCTGGCGCACTGACGTAAGGGAAGAAGCGACAGCAACCAATGCCGGACCAATACTTTGGAATTCAGGCCGACTGCGGGACCGCCTGACGACAGGATAACCCAAGTGTGATCACTGCAGCAGGGTAACACGATGAACATCTTTTGTATGCTAGGAGAATGCACTGGGAAATCCATCTAGCTAAGGTTACTTTAGTGACTGGCTTACCCAGACAGGATTTTGCAAAGGAAACAAAAAGTTGATCAGATTTTCGAAGATCTGCTGTTCTGTTTAAGTAAAAACCTAGCTGTCTGTGAACATCCAAGACAATGAAGTCTGTATTCTCCTTTGTTTTGGAAATTTGGAAAGAAGAAAGGCAGACTGATGGGAGTGGTTGATGTTGGCTTCTGAAGCCACTTTGGGCAGAAAAAAGGGATTAGTCCTGAGGGAGACCCTGTCTTTATGAAAGATGATGTATGGAGGTTTACTGCAAAGAGGGTGAAGATATCCTTCTAGCAGAAGTAATGGCAATCAGGAAGGCCGTCTTCCAGGATACATATTTTAAGTCGACTGAAGCCGCGGGTTCACAAGGAGGCCCAGTCAGAGCTTGAAGAACTAGGGTAAGATCCCATGGAGGCATTGCATCTTTAATAGGGTGTCTTAAGAAGGTTCCATTCATGAATGTTTTGCATATCTTGGAGGACTCTAGAGGCCCTGAACTGTTTCCAAAGTGGTAGTGGGAAATAGCTGCCAACTGAAATTTAATAGTAGAAGCACTAGCTCCTTGATCAAAGGTATGCGAAAGAAAGTCTAGAACTGCTGGGATAGGAGCTGTGAAGGGGTCTAAGTTCCTGTGCTCCGCCCAGACAGAGAAACGTTTCCATTTACTCTTGTAGATTTTCCTGGTAGACGGTTTATGGGCAGCCACCAGGATGGCCTTAACTGAGGAAGATATACCGGGAGTCCTAGCCATTAAAGGAACTGGATCAACCAAGCTAAGAACTTGAGGTAGTCCAGGTCGGGGGGTCTTTAATCCTAAAGGATGAGAGATCAGATCCAGATTGGGATCTAAAATCCAGGGAGGATGTACTAGATGAGACCGCAGGTAAGGGAACCAGGTTTGATGAGGCCAGAATGGGGCTACCGACGAGCTTTCTGCAAGAATTTTGTCATCAATGGAAGAGGAGGATAAGCATACAGAAGACCGGATAGCCAAGCATGAACTAGAGCGTCTCTGGGGGCTTCCCCTGGTGGGGGAATCAGAGCGAAGAACTCGCTGCACTTTGTGCTCGAAGGCGAGGTGAAGAGATCGCAGCAAGGTTGACCCCATTCGAGGAAGATTTGTTTCGCAACTGCTGGGTTCAGAGACCACTCGTAAGGTGGAAGAAATGTCCTGCAATGGAAGGTTG